>NC_072381.2:29416590-29719545 GCF_028885625.2 Pongo pygmaeus | reverse complement strand
TCGCTGTATTGCCCAGGCTGAAGTGCAGTGGCACGATCTCAGCTCACTGCAACTTCTGCTTCCTGGGTTCAAGCGATTCTCCTGCCTCAGCCTCCCGAGTAGCTGGGATTACAGGTGCGTGCCACCATGCCCAGCTAATTTTTGTATTTTTAGTAGAGACGGGGTTTCACCATGTTGGCCAGGCTGGTCTCGAACTCCTGACCTCAAGTGATGGGCCCACCTCAGCCTCCCAAAGTGCTGGGATTACAGGCGTGAGCCACCAAGCCCAGTCGAGAACTGCTCTTTTAACGGGGGTTGGAGGGTACTTCGTTTTTTGTACAGAAGCGTTATTAATGGCATTGAATGCCATTATCAAGCATTAAAGCAAGCCTAGTGACAAGATGTTGTTGTCCTTCCCTTTCATTTCTGTCTCTATTCCCAAGTGACAACAGCCATTTGAATCAGAGATACATGCATAGATTGGCCTTGACTTCTGCCATAAGGAATTACTCATAGGGTGTGTTGCAATTGCCTTCAAGGATGACTTTCAATAAAAAGAGCATTTGACAATCTTGGCAAAGCTGGGCCTAAGATCCCTGCTCTAAGCTGATGAACTTGGGACTCCCTCTGGGGACAGAGTCAAGTGTTCTGAAAGTCTCCTGCTCACAGAGATTTCACATTCTCAGTTTAGTCTTTCCTGCTAGATAAATGGCCCTAGACAACATGACCAAGTTCATTCACTTTGTCCATCCACCCACCATCCAGTGAACTCCTGGCCTCTAGACATCTCTTACCAGTGGCAGGGCCTGGACACCACCTCTGTCCACTGCACCTTCCTTTGCCTTCTAGAAGCATTCCTTCTAGATCTGCTTTTTCATTCTCATTCTGAACTTCCTGGATCTAAAATGGTCTTTATTTCCCCATCAGAATTCCAGCTCCTAGCTAGTTTCCAAAGTCGACAATAGTGAACTTGTTCATTCCGAGATTGTTAGTGACTGATACAGATTTATGAGTGCATGTCCTGGGAAAAAAAATGTCCTTGGAAAAGTGAAAAAAGAAAATTAGAGAGAGAAAGGCCCAATCAAAGGAGAGGAGTGGCAATGTTGTAATCATGGGTACTGCAGGCTGGTAGAGGAAACATTTGCAAGCCTGCACATTTCCAGAACCTTTGAGTGTAATTCAGAGCTGCAGCCTCGCCTGCATGTGAGGCTCACCCTGCTTTTGACATGACATGCTGCAAAGCTGTGCCCTTGGAGAACTCTAATGACCTTTCTCACTGCTGGAATCTGTATCCACAGTTTCCCTTGTCCACTATAGTGGCAAGGGCTTCTCTGTTCACTTTCCGAGTGACAGCTGGTGGAGGACAAGGGGCCAGGCTGGGAGGCAGAAGGCTAGAGCTGGCCCATTTCCACCGCAACTCATACAGCAACCTTGGGGAAAGCACAGTGGCCTCGCCCTCAGCTTCCTCATGTGTAAAATGAAGAGATTACACTAAACCACTGCTTCCCAGGCTCTTGGATTTTGTACCAAAATGCTTAAAACAAAGCTCTTTTCAAAAACGTTTTAGCTTTACCTTTTAAAAAATACTTTTAGATATATTGTCTAATAAAAAAAACATGGGTCGGGGCAATGGCTCACACCTATAATCCCAGCACTTTGGGAGGCCAAGGCGGGCAGATCACTTGAGGTCAGGAGTTCGAGAGCAGCTTGGCCAACTTGGTGAACCCCATCTCTACTAAAAATACAAAAATTAGCCAGGCACGGTGGTAGGCACCTGTAATCCCAGCTACCCGGAAGGTTGAGGCAGGAGAAGTGCTTGAACCCAGGAGGTGGAGGTTGCAGTGAGCCAAGATGGTGCCACTACACTTCAGCCTGGGTCATAGGACAAGACTCCGTCTCAAAAAAATTAATTAATTAATTAATTAATGATAATAAAATAAGATATTTTATACCAACAAGGGAGAAAAACAAAACTTCAAAGTAAAGATCGGTCATGTAAATGAATAAATGTAGCTTCTTAAGAAAACTCACTATAATCTGAATTTTTCTCTTTGGTTGGGAGCCGTCGACATTCTGGCCTGGAATCATCCCTGAGATCCCTTCTAGCATCATATCCTAGAGAAGGAAAAATTAAAAAGGGAAAAAAAAAAAGCAAACCTTTAGGACAGAGTCAAAGCAGCTCCTTCAAAGCCAAGAAGGATGCTTTAGAACTCGGGATAATTTCAGGCTCCACATTTAAGCAAAGGCTTTGCCATCCAGTAAGACTTTAAGAGGAAGGGTTTAAAAATCCATCTGTTTGCCTTGGGGGACTCAGAGCAAAAGCAAAGTTTCAAGCTGATAGGCTTGTGATAATATAACATATTCATTAGGTCATAAAGGGTAAAATACATGACTGCAGGTTTGGAGCCCCTCATTTACACAGCTTTTAGGAAACTCACTTTATATACCCCCAGCTGGAACTGCTTCTCCAAAGCCATTCCCTAGATTGCATAATTGTTCATTATGTCTTCAGGGAGGGTTCCATCTGCAGTCATGAATCCCCATGAAAATTTGTGGGAAAATATCCTTGCTCTTTCATTACATCTAATATGTGATCACCCGATATTAAAACACAAAGCGCGGCTACATTTTAAAGGTAAACTGCAGAGCTAAATTGAGACTTGACTTAATCCCATTTTTATGGGCTGATTAATGTCCCGAGTAACCAGGCTGGGAGGAAAGTTAATGCCTTTTTCCTTTAATGGAATGCACCATGTTTTTTCCTTTTTCAGGGGAGCACATCGCTACCACTGTGTCTTCATACAGAACAAGACTCAAAGCGACTGTCAGAACTTTCCTTGTGTCAAATGGACCTCAAATTATCCATGCACCAAAATTCTTAAAAGTCTGAGTTTCAATAAAGGAGGAAAAAAGGAAAATAAATGGGAAGTTGAGATTTCTTCACAAGAGGCTAATCGTGTCTACTTGTGACAGCTTGAGATGAGATGATGTGTAAACTCTGCCTCAGTGGTAACAGTAATAGCCACTTGCTGAGTAGCTACTCTGTGCAAAGAATTGTGCCAGGGACTCTGTGTATGTCTTTTTTTTTTTTTTTTTTTGACAGAGTTTTGCTCTTGTCGCTCAGGCTGGAGTGCAGTGGCTCCATCTCGGCTCACTGCAGCCTCCGCCTCCTGGGTTCAAGCAATTCTCCTGCCTCAGCCTCCTGAGTAGCTGAGATTACAGGTGCCCGCCACCTCGCCCAGCTAATTTTTTATATTTTTAGTAGAGACGGGGTTTCACCATGTTGGCCAGGCTGGTCTCGAACTCCTGACCTCAGGTGATCCACCCACCTCGGACTCCCAAAGTGCTGGGATTACAGGCATGAGCCACCGCACCCAGCCTCTTTGCATATGTCTTCTGATTTAACCCTCTGAGATAGCTGATATGAGCCACACACAGGCTGAGCAACCTGTTCAAGGAGCAGACTTAGGCTTGCCTGACTTAGGGGCCCCCCTGCCCACCCCAGATTAACCTCCCTGACTCTTCAGTCTCCCGTCGACTTTGGACAGATTCGCTTACCCACCAACGTGCAGCAGTTTAAAGAAGACATCCTTTCATTCATCCATTGACTCATCAGTGAAGAAATTAACATTGTATAGAGCTCTTTCCAAAAACAACACGGCCAGGCTGTCTAGATCCCTCCCCTCAACCTTCGCCCTGACCACAACCACCACCCCAAGCGCCCTGATCACGGCTACCACCCCAAGCCCCCACCCCAACCTGAGACATGTGGCAATTTCACTCCTTGTCCCTTGAGTCCATACCTCAATAACTCAGCATGTCACATGCATATCCATTGTGAAAAATATCCATTATCACCATAGTATTACCAACACATTATTACAGGGCTTTACGTGTCACAGAACTCTTTCTGATGAATTATTTCATTTGATAATTACCTTAGGCTGAGGGAGGAGGGAGAAAGATAAATTATTTAAGTCTGGGCACGATGGCTGGTGACCTTAATCCCAGCACTTTGGGAGGCCAAGGCAGGAGGATTGCTTGAGCCCAGGAGTTCAAGACCAGCCTGGGCAACATAGCGAGACTCTTATCTCTATAAAAAAAATACAAAAATTAGCTTAGCATGGTGGCTGATGCCTGTAGTCCCAGCTACTTGGGGGCACTGAGGCCAGAGGATCACTTGAGCCCGGCATGTTGAGGCTGCAGTGAGCTGTGATCATACCTCTGTACTCCAGCCTGGATGACAAAGTGAGACCCTGTCTCAAAAAAATTAATTAATTAAATTAAACTTAAAAATTAAAAAATCGGCCAGGCGTGACGGCTCATGCCTGTAATCCCAGCACTTTGGGAGGCTGAGGTGGGTGGATCACAAGGTCAGGAGTTCGAGAACAGCTTGGCCAACATGGTGAAACCCCATCTCTACTAAAAATACAAAAAGTTAGCCGGGCATAGTGGTGTGCATCTGTAATCTCAGCTACTCAGGAGGATAAGGCAGGAGAATCGCTTGAACCTGGGAGGTGGAAGTTGCAGTGAGCTGAGATCGCACCATTGCACTCCAGCCTGGGTGACAGATAAGAGACTTTGGGAAAAAAAAAAATTAAAAATTATACTAATTAATTAATGAATAATAATAAAATTATTTAGGCCAGGTGCAGTGGCTCATGCCTGTAATCCCAGCACTTTGGGAGGCTGAGGTGGGTAGATCACTTGAGGTCAGGGGTTTGAGACCAGCCTGGCCAACATGGTGAAACCCCGTCTCTACTAAAAATACAAAAGTTAGCCCAGAGTGGTGGCAGGTGCCTGTAATCTCAGCTACTCAGGAGGCTGAGGTGGGAGAATAGCTTGAACCCGGGAGGCGGAGGTTGCAGTGAGCTGAGGTCGCACCACTGCATTCCAGCCTGGGTAACAAAGCAAGACTCTGTCTCAAAAAAAAAAAAAACCAAGCTGGTTACAGGTTGGTTGCAACCTGGTTACATTGTCACTTGATTGTATAGTATTTTGGTTTCCAGAAGCTCCTATATTAGGCTGAAGGGTGAAGAAGTTATCATTTTCCAACATATCTGCCTTTTTCTCCCCTTGCTTGAATCTCCAATATTTATCCCGCCCAATTCCTTTCTTTATCCTCTACTCCTCACTTTCAAGAAAAAATAGGGCCAGGAGCAATGGCTTACACCTGTAATCCCAGTGCTTGGGAGGCCAAAGTGGGAGGCTCACTTGAGGCCAGGAGTTTGATACCAACATGGGCAGCGTAGCAAGAATCCCACTCATCTCTACAAAAAAAGAAAATAAAATAAATTGAGAAAATGACTGGTCATGGTTGTGCATACCTGTAGTTCCAGCTACTCAGGATGCTCCTGAGGCAGGAGGATCACTTGAGCTCAGGAGTTCAAGGCTGCAGTGAGCTATGATTGTGCCGCTGCACTCCAGCCTGGGCAACACAGAGCAAGATTCTGTCTCTTAAAAGAAGCGAAAGAAAAAAAAAGAACAGAACCTATTTGCATGCACTAAAGTACAATAACTGAGAACAGATCAAAATGTTAACTCTTGCCACGCCGTTTTTATCAATAGGGATTCAATGTCTTATCGAAAGGCATAGTTTCAAAAGTTCAGACGTTAGCTGATGGGTCGGGAGATATGGCAGCAAGAGAGCAGCAGAGCTTCTGGAATTAGAAAACACACAGCTTCAGCTGGGCACAGTGGCTCACACCTGTAATCCCAGCGCTTTGGGAGGCCGAGGCAGGCGGATCATCTGAGGTCTGGAGTTTGAGACTAGCCTGGACAACATGGTAAAACCCCGTCTCTACTAAAAATAAAACAAAAATTAGCCGGCCGTGGTGGTGGGTGCCTGTAATCCCAGCTACTCGGGAGGCTGAGGCAGAAGAATCACTTGAACCTGGGAGGCAGAGGTTGCAGTGAGCCCAGATCGTGCCACTGCACTCCAGCCTGGGTGACAGAGCAAGCCTCCATCTCAAAAAGAAAAAGAACACAGCTCCTGGGTGTGCTTTCTAGCACCATCCAGTGATTTGCCTCTCGTCAAGTCAGACAGTCCTGAAGCAAACCCAAGCATCTGTGCTTCATCTTCCTCCCAGACCCCACCCCACCATCAGGAGTCAGTCCTGATGCTCCCTCAGAGTCTCCAACTGCCCCACAACCCGAGTGGGCCACACAGCCAGGGCTGCTGCAGGCCCATGGTCATCTAGCAGCCTGGTTGGGCAGGGATATGGGGCCAAAAGGGATGCTAACCACCGCTGTTACCTGCCACTTCCTTCCCAGTTGGTTGTTGTAAAACTACAGCAAACGAGAAGATGCAATCAGCCCCCCTTTTTTTTAATGATGTTGCTCTTAAAAGAAATAATAGCTAATGATAAATAACATGTATTTAATACTTACCATGTGTCAGGCACTGTTCTAAGCGTGCATTAACCTATTTAATCATTACCGCAATCCTTTGATGCAGACACTATGATTGTCCACATTTTATTATGAAACTGAGGCTGAGAGAGGTTAGGTGACTTTCCCAAAGGCACACAGCTGCAAAGTGACAGCTGGGACCCAAAGGAAATAGATTTGAGTACTATCCACAGCAACTCCATTAAGGAGTGATGTGACCCGGAGCCAATCCTTCAACTTCTCTGGACTCCTCAGAAAAGGACACTGGACTAGATCACCTCTGACCACACTTAACTCTCTCATCTAACGAATTTAAGTTCTTTTGGGAAGTCCCTAACCCACCCCTGAGCGCTGGAACCTAATTCATTTTCTTGGGAGTGGATGTGAATCAGATCCTCCTGTTTCAAAGCCCAGTGGAATCCCAGGCATGAAGTACATTTTATAAATGTTCAGTTGTTATCGTAATTACTGCGACTTTAATGGGAAGTATCAGCACTAATTTCCCCTAACCCCTTCAGGGGTTTTCCTTATCCCTGGATCCTTTTTCATTCACCACTTAGACAACAGCAAGGGAGAACATTTTATTATTAACATTTTATTATCTGCTTGGAGGCATCTGGCTTTGCACTCTCCCTCCTCCCCAAACCACCTCCACTTCATCAATTCCAGTGATAAATTATTTATTCCCGAGACGACTGTTTTTTCAATCCTAGGCTTGGAACAAGGAGGAAAATAGCTACATTCCCTTCACGCTCACGGTCAGCTGTCTGATTTATTTTCCCCTTTTGCGAATTCCTCTCCTCTCTTTTCTCAGCAGCTTTTCTGCTAGTAGAGCTATATCTTAAAATTGCCCCGAGGCCTTAGGCCACCAGTGACAACCCATCCCATGCCGGAATGCGTTTCTTTTCTGACTTACAAAGCAGAGAGATTGGACAGTATTTTAATGGCTTCTTTTTGGAGGTTGTAGGGGTTTTTATATTTTGGTTTGGTTTTCAGGTTTTTGTTTTGTTACATTTTGTTCTGTTGTTTTTGTGTTTTTTTGAGACAATGTCTTGCTCTTTAACCCAGGCTGGAGCACAGTGGTGTAATCAAGGCTCACTGCAGCCTCATCCTCCCAGGCTCAAACAATCCTCCCCCTTCAGCTCCCACAAGTAGCTGGGATTACAGGCATGCACCACCACACCCAGCTAATTTTTTAATTTTTTGTAGAAACAGCATCTTCCTATATTGCCCAGGCTGGTCTCAATCTCCTGGGCTCAAGTGATCCTCCCACCTCGGCTTCCCAAAGTGCTGGGATTACAGGTGCCAGCCATTGTGGCTGGCAGGTTTTTGTTTTGTCTTTCTGCCTGAGGGAAGGATCTCTAGATGGGAGGATCCAGGGGGGTCCCACTGGAAGGGAATATGGAGTTCCTATGAAACTCACTCCAAGCAAGTGAGGCAAGCCTTCTTGTTGCCTAGTGGCCCTGACTGACTACTGTAGAAATGCCGCATTTTTTTTTCTTCCTGAGACGGAGTCTCACTCTTGTTGCCCAGGCTGGAGTGCAATGGCCCAGTCTCGGCTCACTGCAACCTCTGCCTCCTGGATTCAAGCAATTCTCCTGCCTCAGCCTCCACAGTAGCTGGGACTAGAGGCGTGCACCACCATGCCCAGCTAATTTTTGTATTTTTAGTAGAGACAAGGTTTCACCATGTTAGCCAGTCTGGTCTCGAACTCCTGATCTCAGGCATCCACCCGCCTTGGCCTCCCAGTGTGCTGGGATTACAGGCGTCAGCCACCGCACCTGGCCCAGAAATGCCACTTTTAAGATGCCACTGCAGCGCCCTCTTACCCCCAGGAAGACACATCCTGACTTCTTACTTTGGGGTGAAGCTTTGTCAAAAATCTGTTTAGGCCAGGCACAGTGGCTTACACTTGTAATCCCAGCATGTCAGAAGGCCACGGCAAGAAGATCACTTGAAGCCTGGAGTTCAAGACCAGCTTGGGCAACACAGCAAGACCTTGTGTCTACAAAAGTTCAAAATAAAAACATTAGCCTGGCATGGTGGTGCATTCATGTAGTCCCAGCTGCTCAGGAGGTGGAGGCAGGAAGATCGCTTAAGCTCAGGAGTTTGAGGCTGCAGTGAGCTATGATCACACCACTGCACTCCAGCCTAGACAACAGAGTGAGACCCTGTCTCAAGAAAAAACAAACAACAAAAAAATATGTTTAAAGGCAACAACAACCGGAAAAGAAGAAGACATTCCAGAACCAGATCACTGCCCAAACTGATATCCTGCTCCTAGAGAAAAGGAAACTTCAGGAGCAACTCAAAAAGCAAGAAGAATGGATACACTGCAACAAACAGAATCTTCGGTCCAAAGTAGGGTGCTTTTCCTGCATGAGGAAAATTAGCAATTACAGGAAAGCCATCTCCGGCTCAGCCTCTTAGGGCACAGTCTACAGAGCCACCTGATTTTCAGAGGAGAGAAAACAATGATTAATAAAATTCCCGAGTTTGAAGTATTGAATAAGATACTGCTTTTAGCGGCCAGGCACAGTGGTTCACACTTGTAATCCCAGCATTTTGGGAGGCCGAGGTGGGCAGATCACAAGGTCAAGAGATCGAGACCATCCTGGCCAACATGGTGAAACCGCGTCTCTACTAAAAATACAAAAATTAGCTGGGCGTTGTGGCACTAACCTGTAATCCCAGCTACTCGGGAGGCTGAGGCAGGAGAATCACTTGAACGTGGGAGGCAGAGGTTGTAGTGAGCCAAGATCGTGCCACTGCACACCAGCCTGGTGACAGCAAGACTTCGTCTCAAAAAAAAAAAAAAAAAAAAAAGATACTGCCTTTAGCAAACTCTAGTTTTTCAGGAACAGGTTTAGTTCCCGTTAAGAGATTGAAGAACATCAGTCAGAAGAAGCAAAGGGAAACTCAGCATCTCCGGAGTCTTCATGTTCCTAGAATTCCAAAGCTGGACACATACATGGGGCTTCTCTGAAAGAGACATGCAGCATCCAAGAGCAAGACCCAAGTCAGAACTATAAAATCACCCACATCCAAAACTACACTCATCAAAACTGCTGACTTGAAGCTTGGACAAGAAGGTGGAACATGGGCCAAGCACGGTGGCTCATGTCTATAATCCCAGCACTCTGGGAGGCCGAGGCGGGTGGATCGTTTGAGGTCAGGAGTTCAAGACCAGCCTGGCCAACATGGTGAAACCCCATCTCTACTAAAAATACAAAAAAAAATTAGCCAGGCATGGTAACATATACCTGTAATCCCAGCTACTCAGGAGGCTGAGGCATGAGTATCGCTTGAACCTGGGAGGCGGAGGTTGCAGTGAGCCAAGATTGTACCACTGCACCCCAGCCTGGATGTCAGAGTGAGGATCCACCTCAAAAAAAAAAAAAAGAAGGTGGAACATGACGTGGAGAAGAATTACCATAGACCCATACTAGACCAGTATGTTAGAAGTTACTGATAATAGCTGGCACAGTGGTTCACACCTTTAGTCTGAACACTTTGGGAAGCTAAGGCAGGAGGATCGCTTGAGGCCAGGAGTTTAAGACCAGCCTGGGCAACATAGCAAGACCTTGTTTCTAAAAAATAAAAATTTTAATTAGCCAGGTGTGGTGGTACACACCTATTGTAGTCCCAGCTACATTGGAGGCTGAGGTAGGAGGATCACTTGAGCCCAGAAGTTTGAGGCTGCAGTGAGCTATGATAGTCACACTGCACTTCAGCCTGGGCAACAGAGCAAGACCCTTTATCTAAGAAAAAGAAGTTGCTGATAAATTCATTAAACTAATTCAATAAAAAGGAATAAGATTAAATGTAATAATGTAATAATACAGAATGTAATACAAATAACCCCTCTCCTGGAGCACATGATGTTGTGTGACACTAAACTGCATCCACAGCACATTTGTGTCCCATTCTATCAGTCCTTGCTATGCCTGGATCAGCCAGGGCTGTGGCTGCTGGCCTCTTGCTGTCTCTGACCCAGCCTGACCAGAACAAGGTCCCCCTTAGTAGCCCCATTCAGCAGCAGTTAGAATCTGGAATTCACTTTGCATTTGTGACCTAGAGGACATTTACAGCCAAGTACACCTTAAACCAGCCAACAGAGCCCAAGTGGCTGTGTCCCTCAAATTCAAGTTAGTTGCCAATTCTCTCTGAAGGACTGGAAATCTGAACCCAAACCCTAAGGCAGAAGGCTTTCGTAGTGCTTGTTAACCTTCGCTCACCATGGGCTGAATGAATTTGGCACGTGTAGCCCCGATGGAGTCTCGGTCAGAGTGGGGTGACCACATAGCTCTAAGGCACTGCCTGCCGCCTGCCTATGTTCAAGGCCCTTGTCCCCTCAGCAACAACGCCAGCTCAGATCAGGCCACATGGGCCTCAGCTCTCCACCAGTCATCTCACTCAAGGGACATGTGTGCTGCCACCGTCCCTTTGGACCAACCCCATGAAGGCCTGATTTCCTTCCTCTTCTGTGGTACCATGGAGGTCTCAGGTCCGTGGCCTCCAAACCAGCTGAAGATATGATAAATCCTGACCACCCAGGAACTATTTGATAAGAACTAGGAAGAACAAGACCTGGTTTGGATGTTTGTCCCCTCCAAATCTCATGTTGAAATGTGATTTCCAGCCAGGCACGGTGGCTCATGCCTGTAATTCCAGCACTTTGGGAGGCTGAGGTGGGTGGATTACCTGAAGTCAGGAGTTCGAGACCAGCCTGGCCAACATGGTGAAACCCTGTCTCTACCAAAAATACAAAAATTAGCTGGGTGTGGTGGCACATACCTAGCTACTTGGGAGGCTGAGGCAGGAGAATCGTTTGAACCCAGGAGGCAAAGGTTGCAGTGAGCCAGGATAGTACCACTGCACTCCAGCCTGGGCAATACAGCGAGACTCTGTCTCAAAAAACAAAAAACTAGCTGGACATGGTGGTGGGCGCCTGTAATCCAAGCTACTTGGGAGGCTAAGGCAGGAGAATCGCTTGAACCCGGGAGGTAGAGGTTGCAGTGAGCCAAGATCGTGCCATTGCACTCCAGCCTGGGCGACAAGAGCAAGACTCCATCTCAAAAAAAAAAAAAAAATTAGCCAAGTGCAGTGGCACACAACCGTGGTCTCAGCTACTGGGGAGGCTGGGGTGGGAGGATCGCTTGAGCCCAGGTATTCAAGGCTGCAGTGAACCATGATTGTGCCATTGCACTCCAGCCTGGGCAACAGAGAGTGACCCTTTCTTTAAAAATGATAATAATAATAATAGTTATACATATACACACACACACACAGCATAAAATTTACCACTTTAACCACTTTTAAGTGTACAGTTCAATGGCATGGAGTACATTCACATTGTTGGGCAATCATTACCACAATCCATTCGCAGAACTTTTTCATCATCCCAAGACTGAAAGTCCCTACCCATTAAACCAGTAACTTCCCACTTTCCTTTCCCCAGTCCCTGGTAACCCCTATTATACTTCTGTCCCTATGAATTTGCCTCCTCCAGATACTTCATATAAATGGAATTACACAATATTTGTCCATTTGTGTATGGCTTATTTCACTCAACATAATATTTTCAAGTTTCATCCCTTGTTGTAGCATGTGTCTGAATTTCATTTTTCATGGATAATATTCTGTTGTATGTATGTACTGGATATTGTTCATCCATTTATTTGTTGATGGACACGCGGCTTGTTTCTACCTTTTGACTATTGTGAATAATGCTGCTATGAACATTGGTGTACAAATATCTGTTTGAGTCCCTGCTTTCAATTACTTTGGGTATGTACCTAGAGGTAGTAGAACTGCTTGATCACATGACAATTCTATTCTAACTTTTTGAGGAACCACAAAATGGTTTTCTATGGCAATGGCATTATTTTAAATTCTCAGAAGCAATGCACTAGGGTTACAATTCTTCACATCCTCACCCATGTTCGATATATTCCAGGTTTTTTGTTGTGATTTGATTTTTAAATAATAGCCATCCTGGCCAGGCATGGTAGCTCATGCCTGTAATCCCAGCACTTTGGGAGGCCAAGGTGGACAGATTACTCAGGAGGCTGAGGCAGGAGAATTGCCTGAACCTGGGAGGCAGAGGTTGCAGTGAGCCGAGATTGCGCCACTGCACTCCAGCCTGGCGACAGAGCAAGACTTCGTCTCAAAAAAGAAAGAAAGAAAGAAAATATTTTAAAAACCAATTGCATTTCTATATCCTAGCAATGAAAAGCTGGAAATTGAGTTGTTTTAAGTGTATAGGGAGTCATAAGACAAATGTGTTTGAGAACCATTGCTCTAAAGAACACCACTCACTAGAGATCATTGGTTTGGACCACTCTTTTTACAGTCAGGAACCTTTGAACCTTTGCTTCATAAACTCCATCTATGTTTGGCAGAGAGTGATACCTCTTTCCCAAAAATACTTTTTACTGGTTTACCCCCTGGTTCTCCAGAGCAATGTTTCTTAAACTATTTATGATAGAAGGCCAGTTTTCCCCCAATCTCTCACAAACTGATATTTTATAAAATACATTAAAAAGACAGTACTAGCAGAAATGAAATTAAGAACAAAGATACACAAAATGAAGCCCCATTTTAACAATATTTATTATTAGATTCAACAGACATAAAGTGACTCCATCAAATTGCTCTAAAAGTATCTAAATGCTTTCCTTTATTTTTTATGCTTATTAGTTGGGTGTGGTGATACACACCTGTAGTCCCAGCTACTCGGGAGGCTGAGGCAGGATCAGTCGAGCCCAGGAGGTGTAAGCTGCAGTGAGCTGAGATGGCATCACTGCACTCTAGCCTGGGTGACAGTCTGTCTCAAAAAAAGAAAAAAAAAATTATTAGGTAGGTGCAAAAGTAATTGCAGTTTTTGCAAAGACTTTTAATGGCAAACCCCACAATTATTTTTGCACCAACATAACAACAATTTTGTGCTTACCTCATCAAGAACCAGTACAAAACAGTTTGTGCAGTAGCCTCAATCTGTGGGCCTTACCTCAAGTCACCCCCCACTAGAGTTTGGCCAGCAAGGCCAAGGACGGTGTGGGGAGCTATTAAAAATGACGAGGAGCCCAGATCACGAGGTCGGGAGATCGAGACCATCCTGGCTAACACGGTGAAACTCCATCTCTACTAAAATTACAAAAAATTAGCTGGCCGTGGTGGTGGGCGCCTGTAGTCCCAGCTACTCAGGGGGCTGAGGCAGGAGAATGGTGTGAACCCAGGAGGCGGAGCTTGCAGTGAGCCAAGATCGCGCCACTGCAATCCAGCCTGGGCAACAGAGCAAGCCTCTCGTCTCAAAAAAAAAAAAGGAGCCAACAGTCTAGGAGGGGCCAGGGCATGGCTTTGCCTCAAATCAGTGCAGACTCCAGGAGTGAGCCTTTGCTGGAGACCCTGCTGTTTCCCTACTCTAGGGTCTGAGTTCTCAAGGCTCCTGGCATCGGATTTAGCTGCTGCTTGGAGACCACCCATGACCCTGAGGCTGACTCCATTGAATGTTAACCTGTTCCATTTGTTTCCCTGTTCCACGTTCCAGAAAGAAATTTAATTTCCTACTACTCTTCTAATATTCCTTTATGTTTTCTTTCTTCTCCCTCATTCTTTTTGTTTTTATTTCTCTCTCTCTCTTTCTCTCTGTCTCTCTGTCTCTCTCTCATGCAACCATAGACTACAGAAAATCAAGATGATGGCCATGCGTGGTGGCTCACACCTGTAATCCTAGCACTTCAGGAGGCCAAGGTGGGTGGATCACTTGAGGTCAGGAGTTCGAGACCAGCCTGGCCAATATGATGAAACCCTGTCTCTAAAAAATATAAAAATTAGCTGGGCATGGTGGCAGGTGCCTGTAATCCCAGCTACCCCGGAGGCTGAGGCAGGAGAATCGCTTGAACCCTGGAGGCAGAGGTTGTAGTGACCCAAGATCACGCCATTGCACTCCAGCTTGGGTGACAAAGCAAGACTCCATCTCAAAAAAAAAAAAAAAATAGCTGACCATGGTGGCAGGCACCTGTAATCCCAGCCACTCTGGAGGCTGAGGAAAGAGACTTGCTTCAGCCCAGGAGGCAGAGGTTGCAGTGAGCCGAGATCACGCCACTGCACTCCAGCCTGGGTGACAGAAAGAAAAGAAAATCAAGATTACTCAGGTACACATAAAGACTTCTCAAAAATTGCTGAAACTGGCCAGGCATGGTGCCTCACACCTGTAATCCCAACACTTTGGGAGACTGAGGCAGGAGGATCACTTGAGGCCAGAAGTCCAAGACCAGCCTGGGCAACATAACAAGACCCCATCTCTACAAATAAAACAAAATAAAATAATTAGCCAATGTGGTGGGGTGTACGTCTGTATAGTCCCAGCTACTCAGGAAGCTGAGGTGGGAAAATTGCTTGAGCCCAGGGGTTTGAGGCTGCAGTGAGCTGTGATTGCACCACTGCACTTCAGCCTGGGCAACAGAGCCAGACCCTGTCTCCACAAAAAAAGTAAAAAAATTGTTAAAACTTCTTTCCAATACCCTGTCCAGAGCACTTTTTAATGTGTTGAAATAACCAACCCAGAATTATTTTTCCCTCCCTCTCTCCCTCTTGCTCTCTCTCATACATTTCATTTAAGCAAAATTTGGAAAAGTTAAACGTTGACCTTTGATACGCTAGTTATTCTGAAGTAACCTGAAGACTTAATTTTCTTATTCTAGCATTTTATCAGTGCCTGACAAGTTCCATTAAGCTGCTTACTTTAGTTCTGAAATATCAAATAGTCACTGCTCAGTGAGAAGCTGAATGTCTCTGGGCTGGCTGATTATTTTGGAAATAGAACTCTGCTCTTCCATGAATTCAATCAAGGGGAAAATTCCCCCTGACTTGCACTCATTGACTGTTTTCTGAAAGGAAATTCTTTTAAGATAGTGTTATGGTTAAAGTGAATGAGTTGTCAAAGCATGGTTTTGAAAGACGTCGTTTGAGTCCGTTTTGTGAGTAAGACACTGTCAGGATATAATTATAGTGTCTGAGTGCTGTTGAGGATTTAGAAATACAATTCATATGAAGTTTGACATTTTGCGACTTTACAAACTATATGCTGATGCTAGTCACTGAAATTGCACCAGGGATCTCCTGTTCTTAGTGAGGAATTAAACATCAAGACTATTGAAAGAGTAAATTCAATACATCATTTATTTCCCTGCAGGTAATTCTATATGTTTCCAAGCGAAAAATTACTCACTTTAAAAAAAGTATTTCAGAATGGTTCATTAATGTAAACCACAAAAAAAGAATCAGAATCAATTGATTTCTGCTTCTTTTGGTCTTGAGGGTGGTTTGTAAGGAAATAGGCAATGAGAAGTAAGTGAAAGGATGAGATTGTGTTTTTCCCCCATCTTTCATCCCCTACAAAGCCAAAAAAAAAGTGGGGGAAAGTTAGTTAACAGTGGTCTCTCCTTATCCCTAAAGTAAGTGGGTAATGAAAGAGGAGAATAAAAATTTGCTTCTCAGACGGGCACAGTGGCTCACACCTGTAATCCCAGCACTTTGGGAGGCCAAGATGGGCGGATCACTTGAGATCAGAAGTTGGAGACCAGCCTGGCCAACATAATGAAACCCCATCTCTACTAAAAATACAAAAATTAGCCAGGTGTGGTGGTGTGCACCTGTAGTCCTAGCTACTCGGGAGGCTGAGGCAGGAGAATCGCCTGAACCTGGGAGGCAGAGGTTGCAGTGAGCCAAGATCATGCCACTGCACTCCAGCCTAAGCAACAGAACGAGACTCTGTTAAAAAAAAAAATTGTTTATCATAGATTCCAGAATGTTCCAGAATGACACATAACATGTGGAATCTTCCCTTAAGGAGTCAAACCTGGAGAGAAGAGGAGAAATTTCTTCTGATCCCCCAAACTGCATCCCAGAAATAACTACACCAAGAATTCCTTCCCAGTTCCATAGGTAGGATGGGGTGTGTCTTGGCAGAAATAGTGCGATTGGGGCAGGGCGCGGTAGCTCACGCCTGTAATCCCAGCACTTTGGGAGGCCGAGGTGAGCAGATCATCTGAGGTCAGGAGTTCAAGACTAGCCTGACCAACATGGAGAAACCCCGTCTCTACTAAAGATATAAAAAAATTAGCCAGGTGTTGTGGCATGTGTCTGTAATCCCGGCTACTCAGGAGGCTGAAGCAGGAGAATCCCTTGAATCCCAGAGGCAGAGGTTGCAGTGAGCCGAGATCACGCCATTGCACTCCAGCCCAAGCAACAAGAGCGAAACTCCATCTAAAAAAAAAAAAAGAAGAAGAAGAAATAGTGCAGTTGGGGTTTAGCATGGTTTTGCCTCCTGAAAAGCAGAGAAGACCCTATATGAGACAAAGTGTCATTGTGCGGTTTCCATTCGGATATAAAACCTTCAAAATTTAATATTATTGTTCTCACAAGTTTTCAGTATCCTTTGGGGTGAATGTGTCCCAGTGATTTAATCCCGGCAAGAAATCCCAGGTCTGAGTCCTCCTCACAGCATGGCCTTGAGTGAGTCACTTTGCCAGTGTTTTCCAACTAGGAGGTAGGGAGAACACCCAAATTTGCAATATTTTTGCACCATTTAAGTATTAAACATTTAGGCCAATAAGAAACATAATTATTTGGCCAGACACAGTGGCTCACACCTGTAATCTCAGCACTTCGGGAGGCCAAGGCAGGAAGATCACTTGAGGCCAAGGATTAAAGACCAGCCCGACCAACAAGGTGAGATCCCATCTCTATTAAAATAATAATAAAAATAAATAAAAAGAAGCATAAATATTCCTTCTTGTTGTTTCTTTTGTTTATTTATTTTGGGTTTGTTTTTGTTTTTCAGAGACAGGTTCTCGCCTTGTTATTCAGGCTGGAGTGCAGTGGCACCATGACGCCTCATTACAGCCCTGAATTCCTGGGATCCAGTGATCCTCCCACCTCAGCCTCCCGAGTAGCTGGGATGACAGGCACACACCACCATGCCTGGCTAATTTTTTATTTTTTGTAGAGACAGAGTCTCACTATTTTGCCCAGGCTGGTCTTGAACTCCTGGGCTCAAGCCATCCGTCTGCCTTGGCCTCCCAAAGTGCTGGAACTACAGACATGAGCCACCACATCAAGTCCTTGGTGATGTTTCTAACCAAGACACAGTCTACTCATCTTAACATTTCAGCTTATTGTAGAAAAATTTCAAAAACAAAGGACAATTTCATAGCTGTATAATATTCATCTCAAGTAGGAAGAAAAACACAATGTTATTTTTAAACTTATTTTTAAGCAGGATTGTCTCTAAGGTTCTTTTGTTTTCAGGGTTTTTTGGTTGAACTTTGTTTTGTTTCATCTTTATTTGGGAGACTCAAAAAAATTAATGCATTTGTTTCAAGCTATACAATAATGTTGCTACTGCTTTTGTTAATTACAATGTTTGGACTTGTTTTTCTCTGCCTTCATTCTTTAGCTCTAAGTCTGAGGTTTATTGTAAATTCAATTACAAACAATGTTGCAAATAGGTAGTGGTTTTATTGGTTGAAAAAGGAAAGATGGCCTCAAGCATGTAATTGTGTATATGCCATTTTCCATCTTCTTAAAGCAAACTTTATTGGTTATAAACATGAGAGAAAGCAGACACGATTCAAACCTGTATTTACAAAGGAATGAGAATGAAAAGTACGAAAGAAATAAAAATATATAAATACATGAAAAAGGCTTATCTTTATTTCAAAATAGCATTTTAATAATAATTCCCGTTTTATAATGCCTTACCCCAGGAGATCAAAGGGCCTTCAGGCCACTGTAGAATTTTAATAACATGCATTTGAGGGTGGAGGAAAGCACTGTGATCCTCTAACTCTCACTTTACAAATGAAAAAGATGAAACTGAAAGATGACTTGGTTCACTAAATCTCACTACTCAGTACAGAATCTTGGAATAAGTTGCTTTTTTTTTTAAATTAGCCGGGCATGGTGGCATGTGCCTGTGGTCCCAGCTACTCAGGAGGCTGAGGCAGGAGGATGGATTGAGCCTGGGAAGTCAAGGCTGTAGTGAGCTGTGATTGTGTCATTGCACTCCAGCCTGGATGACAGAGAGACCCTGTTTCAAAAATAAAAATAATAACTTATTTTTTTAAAAGAAAGAGGATGGGTGTGGTGGCTCATACTTGTAATCCCTGCATGTTGGGAGGCTGAGGCAGGCAGATCACTTGAGGTCAGGAGTTCGAGACCAGCCTGGCCAACATGGTGAAACCCCATCTCTACTAAAATACAAAAATTAGCCGAGTGTGGTGGCATGCGCCTGTAATTCCAGCTACTAGGGAGGGTGAGGCAGGAGAATTGCTTGAACCCGGGTGGTGGAGGTTACACTGAGCTGAGATTGTACCACTGCGCTTCAGCCTGGGCAACAGAGCAAGACTCTGTCTCAAAAAAAAATAATAATAATAAATAAAAGAAAGAGAAGAAGGCCATGAAGTCAGAGCAAAAGGAGGCAGAGTAAGCCAGTGGTGGAACCCCAGAGACGGCCTGAGCAGATGGGCAGGAAATATCAAGTCAATAGGGAGAGTTGAAGGTAAAACATTATCATCAGCAACAAAGGTCATTTCGAGGGAGCAGAAGGGGGTTAAGAGCAAGACCCAGGATGGAAGGAAACATTCACAAGCTGGTCTGCTAATGCGAAATGTGTTGGAACAGCCTTCTGGGTCTCACGCTGCAAGTGCCTGCAGGAAGGGGCTGGTGACTCCTTAAAGGTGCTGGACAGATGTGGGACACAGATCAATTCCTGGGCTTTGGGAAGCCCCACCGATTTGTCAGTATGTTAAGTAACATACACATTAGCCTGATATATGAACACTAAATCACAGAAGCATTTATGCCCCAACATTTTTTTTTTTTGAGGTTCTTGCTTTGTCACCCAGCTGGAGTGCAGTGGCACAATCATAGCTCAGTACAGCCTCAAACTCCTGGGCTCAAGCAATCCTCCTGTCTCAGTCTCCTGAGTAGCTGAAATTATAGGTGCATGCTGCCACACCTGGCTAATTTTTTGATTTTGTTTTTTGTAGGGACAGGGTCTTACTATGTTGCCCAGGCTGATCTTAAACTCCCAGCTTCAAGTGATCCTCCTGCCTCGGCCTCCCAAAGTGCTGGGATTACAGGTGTGAACCACTGTGCCCAGCTCCAGCATTTCTTAGTAAGGAACAATAAATGAGTAGGTGTTGGGTTTATGATTTATACTACAATAAAAGCTGTATTGTGTTTTTAGTCCAGCAATTTTTTTTTCTTTTTTTTTGGAGACAGCATCTTGCTCTGTTGCCCAGGCTGGAGTGCAGTGGCATGGTCTTGGCTTACTGCAGCCTCCACCTCCTGGGTTCAAGCAGTTAACCTGCCTCAGCCTCCCGGGTAGCTGGGATTATAGGCACATGCCACCACGCCCAGCTACTTTCTGTATTTTTAGTAGAGATGGGATTTCACCATGTTAGCCAGGCTGGTCTCGAACTCCTGACCTCAGGTGATCCACCTACCTCAGCCTCCCAAAGTGCTAGGATTACAAGCGTGAGCCACCATGCCCGGCTAGTCCAGCAAATTTCTTAGAAGCCCAGATTCTCATGAAAACAGACCTCACTCAGTTTATGAATTACAAGTGTGCTCTAGAACAACAACAACAACAAGAAATTTAAGAGAAGATCTCGCTCTGTTGCCCAGGAGGGAGAGCAGTGGCACCATTGTATCTCACTGCAGCCTCGACCTCTCAGGTCCAAGCAATCCTCCTACCTCAGCCTCCTAAGTAGCTGGGACCACAGGCATGCACCACCACGCCTAGCTAATTTTTAAATTTTTTTTGTATAGATGGGGTTTCACCATGTTGCCCAGGCTGGTCTCCGCCTCCTGGGCTCAAGCAATCCTCCTGCCTCAGCCTCCCTAAGTGCTGGGATTACAGGCGTGAGCCACCACTCCCAGCCCGGGACAAAATTTTAATTTGCCTCTTTCCTCCCTATGAGACAAACTTTGCCAGCCCTTCACCTGGACCCCCAAGCAGAAAGACAGTGAGTGCCAGGAGCTCATACCACCTGTGCTCCAGGCACAGCTGTCGCCTAGAACTGTGGCTTGGCGCCCCGTGAGCAGAGCAAACAAGCACACTCAACAGGTGTGTATTCATTAATAGGATGCGCAAAAACAGGTATCTGTTGTAACATGGAACAGATAGCATGTCCTTCCTGAAGAGTGTTAAACTGTTCTCTGCTGATATTGCAACATCGTAACTGTTCCTAATATGTAATATTTTCCTGCAAGGGATATGTTAGTTTCAATATGTTTAAATAAAAATTAAGTACTTTCCTACTGTCTTGTGCAAAATACAATCGTGGAAAGTTAAAGCGAATTCAAGACACTCACACCCACAAATGAAAAAGCTTAAATATCACTGGATCTTTTTGTTTTTTTTTTGAGACAGAATCTCGCTCTGTCGCCCAGGCTGCAGTGCAGTGGCATCATCTCGGCTCACTGCAACCTCCACCTCCCCAGTTCAAGCGATTCTCCAGCCTCAGCCTCCCAAGTAGCTAGGATTATAGGCACATGCCACCACGCCCAGCTAATTTTTGTATTTTTAGTAGAGACGGGGTTTCACCATGTTGGCCAGGCTGGTCTCGAACTCCTGACCTCAGGTGATCCACCCAACTTGGCCTCCCAAAATGCTGAGATGACAGGTGAGCCACCGCACCCGGCCTGGATCTTTGGGTCTACCTGAGGTCCAGCTCTTCCATTTATAGAGTCAGCATGGTGACCTCTATCATCTGTGTGTGTTTCCTAGGTATTGTGAGGGCTCATGAAGGAACGATAATAGGAATGGCTAACTTTCACAGTGTTTTTAGGAACTGTGCTAAATCTTTATTTGTATTATCTCATTTAATCCTCACAACAACCCGAAGTGCTAATAAAGCCCAGGGTGGTGGCACAAACCTGTAATCCCAGCTACTCGGGAGGCTGTGATGGGAGGATCACTTGAGCCAGGAGTTCAAGGCTGTAGTGAGCCATGATTGCACCATTGCACTCCAGCCTGGGCAACAGAGCAAGACCCTGTCTCTAAAAATAAGTAAATAAAAACTTTAAAAAATAAAGTGCTGATAATATTATTACCTTCATTATGTAAGTGAGGAAGTTGAGAGGTTAATTAGCCCAAGGTCATACCACTAGTAACAGGCTAAGTCTGAACTTGAACCCAGGTCTCTCAGAGTCCGGAACCATACATACTTATAGCAGCTTGTTTTAGTTCATTCTCACACTGCTGTAAAGAACTACTTGAGACTGGGGATTTATGAAGAAAAGAGGTTTAATTGACTCAGTTCCACAGGCTTAACAGGAAGCATGGCTGGGAGGCCTCAGGAAACTTACAATCATGGCAGACGGTGAAGGGGAAGCAAGCACTTTCTTCTCATGGTGGCAGGAGAGAGAGAGAGATAGAGAGACAGAGAGACAGAGACAGAGGGAGGGAGAGAGGGAGAGAGGGGGTGGAGAGAGGGAGAGAGGGGTTGGAGAGAGGGGGATGGAGGGGGGAGAGAGAGGGAGAAGGAGAGAAGGACAGAGGGGAAGAGGGAGAGGGAGGGAAGGAGGGAGGGAGAAGGAGGGAAGGAGGGAGGGAGAGGGAGGGAAGGAGGGAGGGAGAGGGAGGGAAGGAGGGAGGGAGAGGGAGGAAAGGAGGGAGGGAGAGGGAGGGAAGGAGGAAGGGAGAGGGAGGGAAGGAGGGAGGGAGGGGGAGGGAGATAGAGAGAGAGAGTTGCCACACACTTTTAGATAGGGAAGGAAGGGAGGGGGAGGGGGGGGAGGGAGAGAGAGGGAGAGGTGCCACACACTTTTAGATAGGGAGAGGAAGGGACGGGGAGGGAGGGAGAGAGAGGGGAGGGAGAGAGAGGGAGAGGTGCCACACACTTTTAAATAACCAGATCTCGTGAGAACTCACTCACTATCATGAGAACAGCAAGGGGGAAATCCACCCCCATGATATAATCACTTTCTACCAGGTCCCTCGCTGACAGGTGGGGATTACGATTTGACATGAGATTTGGGAGGAGACATAGAGCCAAACCATATCACAGCTATGCAGGTTTATAAAAACATTAGGATGTGGGCTGGGTGCGGTGGCACACACCTATAATCCCAGCACATTGGGAGGCCAAGGTGGAAGGATCACTTGAGCCCAGGAATTCAAGATCAACCTGGGCAACATAGTGAGACTCCCCATCTCTACAAAAAAATTTTTTTAATTAGCTGAGTGTGGTGGTGCACACCTGTATTCCCAGCTACTCATAAGAGTGAGGTGGGAAGACTGCTTGAGCCTGGAAGGTTGAGGCTGCAGTGAGCCAAGATCCCATCTCTGCACTCCAGCCTGGGCGATAGAGGGAGATCCTGTCTCAAAAAAGAAACAAAAATTAGGATAAGCACTTTCAGAAAAAGCTTCAGAAAAAAGGGCAGGTTCTTCTTTAGGCCAGGTGCAAAGGTGTGACTTCCCAGAAGAAACCGGAAGACCAAAAAAAAAAATGGCCAATGTATTTTTCTCCAGATGAGGTATTTGTGTATGGATATTCTGAAGAAAGGATTTTCTTTTTCCCCCTAGCAGTTGTTTGCTGTCACATGCTGGGGACTATCCAGCAGAGCCCTAGAGGAACTGCAGGACGTGGTCACCACTGTCTGTTAGTCCAGGGAACCAGCAGAGCTCTTCTGCTTCTGAAGCCTACTTGAGTTAATGAAAATCCTAAGGACCCTGCTGAACCCAATTCATTTCTGAGAGCCATGAAAAATAGCTCCATAAATCTGCCTCTGAAGAAAAGGTCGGGCTTCCCAGGTTGGGATAAACAAATTGAGGACTTCAAAGCAACCTGTTAGCTACGCATGCCAATTTGCATACAAATGCCAACAAACAACCTCCCATTGTTAAAGAAGATGGTGAAGGATGTTCGGGTTTTATTGTCCAACTATGGTGACTGTCACAGTCTAGTCCCTTGAAAGAGTTACCTCGCAACCTGCTTCACAATCAAATGTCAGGACAGGGAAATGACCCTTGACATTTACCAAGCCCAGATGGACAGACGATCCTCCCCAGCAGGCCACCTCCTAAACCAGCTGCACCTTCTTGCTCTGTCCAGGCTGTGAAATTGGTGACCAGATGCCTCCACTTCAAGCGTGATAAATGCTACACCAGGTTTAGCAGAGAGAATATGATTTCTGACTTCCAGTCAAGGCATTTGCATTTTAAAATGTCCACAACTGTGTTGCTTTTAAAGCGGGAGCTTTTTCTCTTTCCCACATTTATTCAATTTTTAGTAAGCACCACTGGAGGTGGATGAAGAGAGCTTGATTAGTAGGTACCAATAGATAGTTTGACAGAAAAAAAAATAAGACCTAGTGTTTGACAGATCAGTGGGGTGACTATAGTTTACAATAATCTATTACATATTTCAAAATAACTAGAATACAGATGTTTCTCTAGAACTAGATGTAACTAGAAACCAGATGTTTCTAGTGTACAACAAAGACAAATATTTAAAGTGATAGATACCCAACTATACTGCTTTGATCTGTACAAATTATATGAATGTATTAAATTATCACATGTGCCCCCAAAATATGTACATCTATTGTGTATCAATTTTTTTAAATCTAAAACATTAAAAAAAAAAGCAGGAAGCAGGTTGACACTGGTTTGAGCCAGGACTCAGAAAATATAAAGATATGTATAATATTTTAGGATAAATAAATAAATAAAAGGAACACAAGACACTAGAAAAAATACTGTATAAGGATTGTGAAGTCAAGAATGACCTTCCCTTCTCTCCCGCTCCTGCCACCCCTGCCCAACGTATACATTCTTTTTTCAAAATTTATCTTTGCACTTTGGGAGGCTCTGGAGGGAGGTTCACTTGAGGCCAGGAGTTTGAGACCAGTGCGGACAGCAAAGTGAGAGCCTCATCTCTACAAAAAAGATTTTTTTAATTAGCTGGGCATAATGGTGCACAGCTGTGGTCCCAGTTACTCAGGAGGCTGAGGCGGGAGGATTGCTTGAGCCCAGGAGTTTGAGACCAGCCTGGAGACTCCCTCTACCAAACAAACAAAAAAAGGCCAGGCGTGGTGGCATGTGCCTGTAGTCCCAGCTACTCGGAGGCTGAAGCAGGAGGATCACTGAGTCCAGGAGTTCAAGGCTGCAGTGAGCTATGATCCCACCACTGCACTCCAGCCTGACCTACAGGCTGGGCTTACGAAAATAAGTAATTTTCGTTAAAGAACACTATATAATAATGTGATGAAATAAATAAATATAGGCCGGGCGTGGTGGCTTATGCCTGTAATCTCAGAACTTTGAGAGGCCGAGGCGGGTGTATCACCTGAGATCAGGAGTTCGGGACCAACCTGACCAACATGGAGAAACCCCGTCTCTACTAAAAATACAAAATTAGCCGGGCATGGTGGCACATGCCTGTAATCCCAGCTCCTCGGGAGTTTGAGGCAGGATAATTGCTCAAACCCGGGAGGCGGAGGTAGCGGTGAGCCGAGATCGCGCCATTGCACTCCAGCCTGGGCAACAAGAGCGAAACTCCATCTCAAAAAAAAAAAAGAAAAATATAAAAGTGTGAATTATAAAACTGCAATGGATGCACAAGAGCTATTTGGATTTTGAAGTTAAAGGTAAACTTTTCATGAAGACGCTAAGTGTTTGTGAAGGGAAGGGAATTTATAACTTGGTGTGTCCTTGAATGAAAGACGCAGGGAGCTATTTGTTGCTTTTATTACAGCCTCTGGGCAGAGGTTCATTTCCATGAGAAGAAAAGAGAATTTGCCAAAGTTGCCCTGGTGTAGCAGGGCCTACCAAGCCATTGAGGATGAAATACTAGATCAGGTAGCATATTCCAGGTTCTCAACCTTTTTGATCAACAAAACTCTCAGTGGCTTGTTCTTAACTCCTTGGAGAGACAATGGTGGAAATTTTGGATTATCTTTAAATACTAAAATGAAAGTACCACTCTTAGTTCAAAGGAGAATGGCGATACACTTCTGGGTGAGAATTAGTGTCCTTAAATGAGCTTAGAGCCTGCACCAAATATAAAAGGTAGACTCAGATATTTGACCTTAGCAATGTTTCGTTAATGTTCAGGCCCATTGGAATTTTTTCTCAACTCCCTTCACTAGCAATTTGTTTTCCTTTAGGCTTTCCATACAAAAATTATAAATCTGTAAAACAATCAGTTAGGATAGAGAAATAAAAGAGAAAGACAACATTTATTTACTAAAAACCAGAAACAGGTGCCTGAAAACAAAAGGCCTTAATTTGTCCTTCATCTAATTCTCTCCTTTGGATTTTGGAAATGTACAAAGGTTATTGATCACAGCTCCTGCCCACGGGGAGTTCACAGTTTAATCAACAAATCCAGGTGAGAAAGGCCCTCATTTACCAAGGCAACTGTGAATTAAAGCTATGGCATCAAAATCACATCCACAAAATTTAGGGGGAAAAAAACACTCCACCGTGAACTTGTAACACTTAAAAAGTAAGAAACTTGCTTTGAGAAATGTGGTGTTTTTCCACTGTCCTCATTGGTTCCCTAGGGAAATTCCAAGGGGAAGAAACCGGGGATAAAGAGCTTTTTGTACTTCTCTTGGTTTTAACTGTTAAAACAATTTTTGTTCCATTAGGTTTGTAATGCGAGATCTTTCAGAGTGAATTGACACAACAGCCTCTGAGTTTATTAATTCATCACAACTAACTTAGTCTTCACGTGTCTAAAAACAAATTGCTGACTTCTCGCAAGTTCCAAATCTACTTATGCAATGCCTTGAAAATTGTTAAATGCAAAATTATTCCAGGATTACAAAGTCTATTCAATTAGCATGGCATACAAACACACACACACACACACACAGCTTGCATAGTTTTCAGCTGATCTTTCCTGAGTTCTACTCAGATTTAGTCCAACATCAATCTAATCTGCAACATACAGGGAGCTAAACACCATTTTAAATTGCCCCTGAGAGGTCAGCTGGCCATTAGCTCCTAGATAGAATGAATCTCCTAAAAGTCTTGAGGAATGACAAATGCCTTGAGATATTATCTCACTGCTTACCCAAGGTATCTCCCCAGATTGCTTATCAATGCCTTTCCTGTTACCCTTTTCATATTCAAAGAATGGGAAAAGTTTGCAGAAGTTTGGCTGATAGGTCTTCCCTAGCAGTAAATACTCTGAAACTCTAAAAAAGCACATCCCTTGGAAAATTGCTGCCTTGCTGGAAGAAGTAAATCCCCAACTGGTTAATCTCAGCTCTGCCACCTTCCTGATTCTATTCTCAAATTCCTGGAATGGCAGACAAATGAATTACACCACCAAACCGTAAAACGGTGCAGTGTTAGCAGATTAACAAGGACATGTTCAGAGTGTAAATTGTACTCCAAATGAATAGTTGCCAAATTTTGAGAGTTGAATTTCATCATTCTATGGGATCTCTAATTCCCAGAAAAAATCAATGATCTGCTTTTCTAAGGCAGCAGATAGAGTCATATTGACAGGATGAATTGGGTAGAGGGAAGGGGAGTCAGTTGGTATCTGGAGCATTTAATTTTTCTATTATAACTGTGACCCACAGAGTAACTAAATTAATTTCATCCACGGTAATTAAATGATTTTTAACTCGTTCCTCCACTTCCAAATTCACAAAGTTCTAAAAGCTAGTTCTGGAAGTATTTGTATTTTGTTGGGAGCACCTCTGGGGCAGGTTGTAATCGATTGTGGCATTGAGAATCAATTGTTGAGAATGTACCAATCAGACATAAGCCACGCAAACAATATGGACACATTTTCTGCTACCTATCAAATCCATTGATTTTCTCAACGGATTGACCATTCAGAGCAGCTGAAACTCCAAGGGAACTTCATTCTATCAACTACTAGAAATTGAAGTAAGTTTATATGATTAAAACATTCTCATCAGCAGCCATCTGTATTATTCCAGAAGGAAACAATTACAAATGAACCTATTTAATAGGCATGAGAGGCCAAAAATAATAAATTGAAAATGAATATTTAAAATGCTAAATCCAATCTGCAGGTGACTGGCAGGTCTGCAAGTCTCAAGTATGCAAAGATCTTAAATATTAAAAAGTAATATTAATGTACGGTACAAAGAATGGGCACAAGTTCTCACATTTTAAGGAATATTATGTAGGCACAGTTTATACAAGACTGTTGTGTTTATTAATGAAAATAGCTACAATGTTTCTTCACAATAATCCTACAAGGTGTTACTATGGCCCCCATTCCACAGGCAACAAAAGTGAATATTCAAAGAGCTTACATAATTTGCCAAAGTTCGCACAGCTGTGGAGGTTTAGAGACATTTGGGCTGAGAGGCAGAGAAGAGGACCAATTAGAGGTTGTAAGGGAAAAAAAAAAGCTATCCCGGCCCCAAAAGAGCCAGTTCCCTAGTCATGATACTAGATGCCACTGCTTTCAAGCTTTTAGCCTATAATCAGCCCATATTGAAACCAGATTTATGAGCCCTTCAGAGGAAAGCTTTGTGATTTTCTAAAGCAGACATGTTTGGTATTTTATAAGGTCAAACCCCCTACGGTGTAGTGTTTTTAATAAAATCAGTTCGGCAGAAATTAGAGACACACCAGTCAATTTCTAGGAAGCCTCTAAGCCATTCAAAATAAAAGGAAAAAAAAATAACATAAAAGGCATAACCATGCACAGATCAATTTTTTCAACAGTGGTAGAATGTAAGGAGTTGTAGACAGAAAATCATCTTGGCAAATTTAGTCCCATGTCTCTAGTTTGGGCAAATTTCCACTCAGAAAGGAAAATTCCTTTTGGGGGGAGTTCTATGACAATATTAAGCAAGGGTTGTTCCTGGTTAGCCTGGCCTTGTGACACCTCAGAGTAACAGTAAACATCTCTAAGAGGGAAAAACAAATAAACCAGTCACCACCACCATTTCTGACATCACTGAATCAGGTAGACCCTGGACCTTATCTTAGTCCTTATCTCTGGCTCCTGGCAACTTCTACACTCTCACAGGGAAGCAAAAGTAAAATCTATATGTAGTTCTTAGTTACATCCAAAGTTGAGGTGCCTGCAGTATTTTCATAAGAAGGCAGATCTGACTTTATGTGCGGATCTGACTTTAAGACTGGTGGTGAGGACATGTATAAAAACTAAATGAGTATCAAAAGGGAGAGGATTTTTTTAGGAAAAGAGGCAGGGCTGGCCTATTATGTGGCTGGAAGCTGAGCCCCAGAAAACTGAGAAGCCATGGGCACAGTGCCACCTCCCCACAGTACAGGGAGCTGTAAATAGCCTCGTGAATATACAATAGGAAGAACAAAGGCCCAAGATCAAGTGGAGAGGCTGTGCATGCATCCTCCATGAAGTTTGTGGTAACACCAGCCCAGACACAGGCCTCTCTGGGAGGAAGGGGTTCACTGATTTCAAAGTGTTTCAAAGCACATGACTTTAAATCCTTCAGTGTTTTATTTCCTAAAGAATTGCAGAGTTCCTAGTTAACCTGTACTTAGAAGAAATGAGGTGAACAGGACCTCATCAGGGCAAGCAGAGAAAAGAAACTTTGACTACGTAACAGATATAAAAACTGGCCACTTGAAGAATTGCTGAGTTTGCATAATGTCATACATGAAATGAGAATGTACAAGGAGCAAGAAGTCCTTTCATCTCCAAACTACAAACTACTATAATGTGATCAAGAGCTAGAGTGGGGTTGAGCAGAGTGGCTCACACCTTAATCCCAGCACTTTAGGAGGCTGAGGCAGGAGGATCACTTGAGGTCAGGAGTTTGGGACCAGCCTGGCCAACATGGTGAAAACCCTGTCTCTACTAAAAATACAAATGTTAGCCAGGCATGGTGGTGGGTGCCTGTAATCCCAGCTGCTTCAGAGGCTGAGGCAGGAGAATCACTTGAACCCACAGCGGGGCGGGGAGGGACGGCGTGGGGGGGTGCGCCATGTGTGGTGTGTGGGGAGGGGGATGGAGGTTGTAGTGATATAGATGGCGCCACTGGACTCCAGCCTGGGCGACAGAGTGAGACAGAGCCAGAAGTGGAGGTGAGGGTGGAAATTTCACCAACAGACAACTTTGATCAATTCTCTTGACAGGTTTGAAGGGTTGGATTCAACAATTCTTTCGCTTCCTCAAAAACTGACATACATAAAGCTTAACATCTTTTATAAAATGTAAGGCATGCATGCAAGAGCTGCTCATCTTAAAAGGGACAATACGAATGCTATCATTTATTAATATGTGTTTATTCCACAGCCTAGTTTTTTGGGGCAGGTGGTCTATTAATATTAATAAAAGAAAACCCCATACTCAAATATGCAGGCTGTAGATTTTTTTTTTTTTTTGAGATGGAATCTCCCCACTTTGTTTGCCCAGGCTGGAGTGCAGTGGCACAATCTCAGCTCACCACAACCTCCGCCTCCCAGGTTCAAGCAATTCTCCTGCCTCAGCCTCCCGAGTAGCTGGGACTACAGATGCACGCCACCATGCCCAGCTAATTTTTGCATTTTTAGTAGAGACGGGGTTTCACTGTGTTGGCCAGGCTGGTCTTGAACTCCTCACCTTGTGATCCACCTGCTTCAGCCTCCCAAAGTGCTAGGATTATAGGTGTGAGCCACCGTGCCCGGCCTACAGGTTAACTTTTAAGCAAAAATTTCAAATATACAAAGGAATTCAAGATATTCTCCATGGCATATTATTCTCACATTTAAAATAAGAAAGATCCACTGGGGGCAGGGGAAGTACACAAATAAAGCATATGTTTAAATTCAGGATGGGCAATGTTACCTGGACAGAAAGTCTTATAGGAGGAAACATTGTTTCCTAGCTGTATTAGTTACTGGCTAAAGCCAATGTTCTAGTTGGTTACATAAAAGATCATTTGGGAGGATGAAACCTAGTAGCAGTTATTTAAATCAATTGGTGTATCATGTTCACTACAGAAAACCTTTCTAAGTAAAAAAAAAAAAAAAAAAAAAAAAAAAAAAAGCATCACACTGTTGAAGCACAAGGTTTAAAATTAAGCGTGTTGTACAGTAAGGTTTGGCTAACTGGGGAGCCAATACTTAATTTGGCTTAGGACAAAATAAACTGGCCAATTAATCAACAGTAAAAGGAGACAGTGACTGAACAAAAAAAAAGTTGTTTAGTTTTCTGTTTTTTTTTTTTTGGGTGGAGGTATACACATTGGAAAAAGGTATTCCAAAACACCTGGATCAAAATGACCTTTGCTAAGTCAACTCCAGAAATTGATCAATCATATCTGACCTGGTACACATAAATTTCAGATCTCCTTCTTAGATGAAAGCTAAAACCAGAGTTATCCTATAACCAGAATGTGGGTAAGACACTAAAAGATGGTCAGTATACATTTAGAAACTCCACACTGTAAGAAAATTACACAGGCACATGGAAGAATAAGCAAGATCTTGGTCTTGTTTAAAAAAGAAAAGAGAAAAAAAAAAATCAAGCCACATCCTAGAGTTGAGAACAAATTATTAACAGCAAATGGCCATTTGTATAATTAACATGTACTGTCTCACGCCTCCCAGTTAAATTTATGAAAGACACTATTAAATTTCAGACAAAATATATATATTTCTTTTAAATCTTTACAATAAATCAAGATGTAGAAGCTTACATAGGGCACATTTTTGTTTATTTAGGTACTCAATTCCAGCTCCCTTGGATGCAAATAACCCTGGTGACAGTGTGTACAAAGTCTTCTCTTTGCTTTTTATAATTTTAAAGCAAACAACACATTTGACTATATTTAAGTCTGTGCAAATAATCCTTCAGAAGAAATATCCAAGATTCTGTTTGCAGAGGTCATTTTGTCTCTCAAAGATGATTAAATGAGTTTGTCTTCAGATAAAGTGCTCCTGTCCAGCAGAACTCAAAAGGCCTTCAAGCGTTCAATAAGTGTAGTTCAGATAAGACTCCGTCATACGAATTCCAGCTTCCCGTGCCCACTGTACATGCCCCAGTGAACAAGCGAGAGGATCTTATCGTTGCTGAGGTCTGCTTGTCTCATTTTATCACAGGTCAGACAGCAGTTCTCGTGCCCACTGACCGGCACCATGCATTCCAAGTCTAACTTTGCAACCTGCCCCTTTTTGGAATGGTGTCCGTGAAAGCTGTAGTGCAAACGGGAGAGCATCTGTTGCCGCTGATCCTGCAGCCTCTTGTTTTCACTTCGAAGCATCCTCAGGGCCAACATAATAAGCAACACTAAAATCAGCCCTCCAGCAATGGGCACGGCAATGACCGCCGCCCGGAACCACAACTCTTTGGAAGAAGTCAGCTCCTGCACCTTGGTGATAAGGTTTCTGCTACCATCATGCTGATACCTGTTTCCTTGTCCTAAAGGAGTACAAAGAAAATGATCAAACTGCATGCTAACTCCTCCTAGGGATATTCATAATCATCAATTCATTTTAACCAAGAATTCCATTAAAAAGCAGCTTACAATTAAATCAACGATATTTAGAAAATATTGCAAAACTATCTAAAGAAGCTTACAAACGCATTTGTTTACAGACTGTCATTACTGAGACGTAATGGCCTTTTAATGTCTTCAAAATGTTGAAAAAACAGGCAAAACCTATTATGTAGACAGACATCTACTGCTCAGACAGACATAAAAGCCACTCAATCAAGATGCATCTTTGCATCCCGCCAGGCTTCTCCCTCTGGTGTCTCTAATTACATTAACAACAAAATCAATAGCAGACATACAAAGTCGTGGCTGTCACAAGTCTGTAGATCAGGCAGGCATTCTGGTTAGAAACGGCTTCCACCTACCTGAGGCCTCACCCCTGGGAGGAGAGAGAACATCGTGCAGCCCTCTGTAATTGCACATGTCTTCATGACAGCATTCCAATGTGGGCATGGTGGTGCCGGAGTGGTTTCGGGCCTGTTTGGCTTGGCAGATGTCTGTCGTGCTTGCAAGAGAGTCCAGGCAGCCATGGGTGAGTGGGGAATTTGAGTTCTGAGGATCAAGAAGTCTAGAGAAGCAGGCGCTGAGCTCAGATTTACACATATAACCAGTGGCTACACAGTGGGCCGCATCACAGTAGCATCGAATTTCACCTGAAAACAATAAGAAACCACCTCAAACTCTGCTCCAGAAACCAGATAAAGCAAACTATTTAGGCAACTGCTAAATCCCAAATTCAAAGGCACGAACTTTTAAATCATCCAAGCTGAGGGCTCCAGTCTACGGAGCCTGGAGAAGCCCTTCCTGCAACCAGTGCAACCCAGTTAAACGTCATTTTGGCAACGTAGTAATCCCAATAGCAGGTTTCTGAAGAGTTTAGAGTCATTTTAAAAAAACTTTTGCTTTTTGAAGGAAACAGTAATGAGTATAATTTCTCCTACCATAAGGTATATCACATTATTTATTCATTTTAATCCTACACGACCATACGACATAAAAATGTTAGGGTTTTTGATTTTGTCAGTATAAATATTTGATCGGAACTACTGAATTGTTTACTATCCCACAGGACTGCGCCAAGAGTTAAGAGCTTTAGCTAACACCTTATAAAGTTATTAACTAGAAACACAACAATCTAGAAACTGCCCAGGTCAGGAGGTTTTAAAACTATGAAACTAGGCAGCTATTTGCAACCTCTCTAGAAAAGGCAAATTTTCGCCTATAAAGATTTTTTCATGCAGAGGAGCTTTTAGTCAGTATATTGTAAAACAGGAACTAGGCAGTTTACAATTAGTGGTTTGCTTGCCAAAGTCAATTTCTTTCAGCCCAAATGGAAAGTCATAAAAGGTGGGGGGAGTATAAAACTGCAAGGCTAACTTCTCCTCCTCCTCCTCCTCACAAGTTTTACATGTAATTCGACATGTGATCTAAAAGGGGAAACATTGAAACTGAAAATCCTCTGCTGGTTGAATGAAAAATCCTTAAGGAAACCTCAAATTTTCTACAGGAAGTGATTAAAAGTTTCCTTTATAAAAACTTATTTTGTGAGTTGCATGGCTCTGTTCACATTTTGTCACAGGGCAAGACTGGAGGCTTTCATATCAGTTTCTCGTTGAAATAATCTGGGTCTTAAAGTTATCACTAATACAATATCCACCTAGTGGACCCTGGTCGCTGTCACATGCCACAGCGAGTAAACTAAACTAACGCACACGCCTCTTCCAGTTTCCTGTCTGAAGATCCAAAACCTCCACTCTGAAATTAAACACCGGGATCTGCTGTTTTACAAACCTCTTCCCACCCTTACCTTTATTCATCCCCCTGTCTCTGAATGCCCCAGTAAGGTGTCCCATTTAATTATCTGTCCAAATTCCAGACCACGGTATGGTATGCTCAGTTTTCACCGGACGCTACTAATGCTTCGGTTCTAAGGAAAACCAGCCCACTAAACACAGATCTTTGGCAACCCTTAACAGTCCAAAGCTGGGGGTCTTGCTCCTAAATCTGCACTCGCCATCCTGCGGTTGGGCCCAAGTTCCTTCTCTGCTTCAAGTAAGAACCTTGCTTTGCAGAACCACTTTTCTGCTCTTTCTCCTCCTCCCTCCAAGCTCACTTTATTTTCCACATAAAGCTCACCAGTCTTCTGGGGTGATGACTACATATCCCTAGTTTGACAAATTCCATATACATTTTTAAAGTATAAATAAAACAGATTAAAAGCCCATTTTGACCCTATTAGCTTCAGACCTTGTACAGAAAAGGAAGACTGCATACAAGTAAAATGCTGCTTAAATGTTTATGAGAGCCTATTTAAAATACTGTATTTTCAATGACCTAAAAACAGCCTAATAAAATTTTGACAGGTAACTGGGAAAGTTCTAACTACTTTTTTTTTTTTAATTGGAGCCACATTTTAAGCAAGGAGAATGGACTTTTGTACCACTGTATTAAAACTATATTTCTGTCGTTCATAAAGTTTCTTCCTGTGGCATGCAAAAGGCCAGAAAGGGGACTGGTATTTTGAAACTGTGGAACAATGCCCTTCTGTTTCTGCCCCCTTCTCGTTACTGTATGTAGTGATTAAACAAAAATGTCTGCTTTAGTCAAGATGGCTACAGGAGAGACTGCTGGCTTCTTTTAAAGCTTTTGAAGTCCGCAGCCGTCAGAAATCTCTGATCCCCTAATTATATCATTATCAGGCACATAGTTTCGGTATCTGTGACTTCATGTCAGCCTCAGTCCCTCCCTGTTCTGCCCGCCTTTGATAGGGCCAGGAGGCTCCCCTCTGCAAGCTACAAGGGCTGTTATTTAGGGTTAATTACACCCTTCCTTCCAAAATAAATAAATACTGTAGCACACATCATCCTCGCTGGGCTAGCTTATGCTTTAACCTCATGCCTGCTACATAGCAATTAAAGAGAAGTAGGGGGCTGCAAAGGCTAAACAGTGCTTCCTACTTAAAAAAATTACCTGTTCACAGAACAGTAGGTAGATTTCATAGCAGGGAGGTGAGGGGAACCTTGAAATTCGGAGAAAGTTCGGGTTATTTCTATCTAAAAGGTGAAAGCCTGCAGAGGAAAGAAGAAACTGACCCGCTGCCTTTTTTCTTTTTTGGTCCTGTTTGTAAAATATGAGGTGAGTGGGAATGAGACGCTGACAGAGCCTACTCCTCCCGGCTACTGAAAACCAACACAACACACACTTCTGCCCATCTCGGACACCTAAACTCTCAGGGAGACCCACACAGTCGCTCGCACACACTCAGAGAGATGTACGCGGAGACACACTCAGAGACTCAGATGCATATTCAGAGACACAAAGACACTTAGAGACAGACACAGAAATGCATTCAGAAAGACACACTCAGGGTCGGAGGGATACAGAGACTCAGACACATTCAGAGACACAAAGACTCAGAAAGAGACAGAGAAATGCATTCAGAGATACATTCAGAGACACAGAGATACACTGAGTGATACAGAGGTTCAGACACTTTCAGAAACACAACGACACTCAGAGACACACTCACAGAAATACATTCTGAGGCACTCACACAGACACGATGCAGGCACGCGGCAGCTACAGGCCGGGATCTGCGATTCCTCCTGGCCGCCCGGGCCCCCAGGGTGCGGAGGCGGCGGCGTGAAGCCGAGACTCCGGCCCCGCTCCCCGCTGGGCTGCAAATGCGCCGCTCCCCGCAGGCAGAGCCAGGAGGACCCTCTGATCAGCGCCTGCCCTTAGATCGGAATCCGCATCCACGCGCCAGGCCACCGCCGCGACTTCTAAGAACACAGCAACTTGTCGCGACCTGCGGCTCCGGCGCGAGAGGGAGCCTCGCCCGCCGCTAACAAAGCCTCTGCAGCCGGCTCCAAAGCCCCGCGGCGGGGACGGGACCCCGGGCCCCGTGCGCCCCCGGCACCCACCTTTGGTGAGCAGCACGGCCATGGCGCAGAGCTCCAGCTGCAGCCAGATGAAGATGTAGCTGGAGTGGCGATCCATTGACGCCCCGCACGGCCGCGGCGCCCCCGCCGGCTTCCGGAGCCCCGGCTCGGCGGCAGCCTACGACCCCCGGAGTGCGCAGGGCATGGGCCCTGCCCGGAGCGGCGGGCGCCGTCAGCGGCGGGGCTGGGGTTCGGGCCGCGGGCGGAGCATGGAGCGCGGCTACAGGGCGCGCCCAGGAACCCAGAAAAGTTTCCCGGTCCCCCCTTGGCGGCCACCGGCTCCCTTGCCCCGCTCGACTCTAGGGACGCACGCTAGCCCCGAGCCGGGGGTGGGCTCCCGGCCTTCAGTCCCCGCCAGCGGCCGCTCTCAGCGAAGAGAGTAGGGTCTCCCCAGCAGGTAAGGGCATCCGTGGCAGCTCCCGCCCGCGCCAGCCCAGGTCTCGCCGGCTCCGCGCCGTAAATAGCGCCCAGCCCCGGGAGCCGGCCCGCACCGCCCCGCCTCGCCCCGCCCCACGGCGTCCGATTGGCCGCCGGGCTCCTGTCAATCCGCCCCGCAGCGGGGGGCGGGCCCAGACGCTAGCGCTGAGGGACCTGCCAGGCGGCTCCGAGCGGCGCCGGCGTCTGGGGCGCCCGGCTGGGGCGCCCGGCTGGTGCGCTGCCGTCTCCCGCGCTCCCCCTGGCGGAGGCCTGCGCGTCAGTGACCTTCGCGAGGCGCCGGGGGAGCCCAGCCCCGGGACCGGCTCGGGAACCCGCCTCCGAGACCCTGACGGCTCGGCCTCGGGCGGTCAGCGTTCCCCAGCCCGGGGCTTCTTTTGGGTGTCCTCCGAAACACGCAGGGGGTCCGCGTGGTCGTCCTCCCCGGCCGCACTGCGTTTTCTGTGGCGGAGGAGGGTTCGGGTGGGAGCCCGGGGGAGGCGGCCCAGCGCTGGGGTCTGCATTCAGCCTTCGCCCCACACCCCCTCAGCGTGTCCGCCTCGAGCTGCCCGCCATGGGATCAATAAAGCCCAGACAGACCGACTGTTGATCAGTTAGGAGCCGCTAGGTTCTCCCGGGTACACGGGACGAGTAGCCGGCTAGAGACACTTAACGAAAATTAGCAAATCCAAAAGCACCCGGCGCCAACGAGACGACACTGGCCGAGACTGACACTCAATTAACCACCCCCCAAACAATGGCTGGCAAACACGCCGGCTGACCCTGATCAATATCAGCCCCGCAGTGATCTCCTCCTTGAGATGCTAATTCATTTATTAGGGATCGCGAGGCTGCCCTTCCCAAGGTACTCAAGGTGGCCTTGCTGTAGTTTTGTTTCCCCTCCGCTTTGGAAGGAATTAAGCTTAAAACTCATTATCTGAGGGAATGTTCTTTTATCCTCTCCCTCCAAAACCTGAGATGAACAAAAGTCAACCATTTGCAAAATTCTTGAGAATCTGCCAGAGCTTCCCTACCGGATATGTCAAAAGGGGGTGGAGGGTGGGGAAGGAAAGAAAGAGAAGCACATTTCATGCTAAGGTGAGAATTATAAAGACAAATCCTTTAGGACTAGAGTGCAGACATGAGCTTTAAGACTAAGAAAAATGTATGTGTGTTTTGAGGACTGAAAGTCAAGGCGAACATATCTCAAACGCCTAACCTTTTAAAGTTGTTGAAAGTCTGCAGAGCTGCAGGATGTAGTTAATGAAATTGCCTTTGAAAAATAATGTTTACGTGCAGAAAAATAATTTCATAAACTGATGCTCAGACCATTACTTCTCTAAATCAAAATTGCATCTAAAAGGAGAGAAGGAGAAGTCTAGTAGAAGTTTTAAAAGAAAATTAAACTGGTTAGGGCACCAGGTAAACAGCAGACAAGTTTCTCAAGGGGCGTGCTGACAAGTCAGTCCTGGGGCCGACTTTGATTAGAACTCCCTGGCTACTAGAACCTTGACAAGTTAAGAATTGTAAGGGTTTTATGCAGACAAGACTTTTTTTTTTTTTTTTTTTTGAGATGAGTCTGGCATTGTTGCCCAGGCTGGAGTGCAGTGGCGTGATCTCGGCTCACTGCAACCTTCTGCCTCCCGGGTTCAAGCAATTCTCCTGCCTCAGCCTCCTGAGTAGCTGGGATTACAGGCACCTGTCGCCACGCCTGGCTAATTTTTGTATTTTTATAGAGACGAGGTTTCGCCATGTTGGTCAGGCTGGTCTCGAACTTCTGACCTCGTGATCTGCCCGCCTCGGCCTCCCAAAGTGCTGGGATTTACAGGCGTGAGCCACCACGCCCAGAGGACAATACTTTTTATGTAATGATTACACTCTCTTTTAGAGAGTCAATTATTAGCTAAAAGGAAACTTTCAGGGTATGTTCGTTCAACCTGGCCTCCCACCGTAGGCCAGGCTTGCAATGTCTGGGGTTATAAAGATGTCAGAAACTAGATAGTAAATCTCAAAACAATGGAGCTGGACAATAATAGAGATTTATGTGCATGATGTTACAATGCCTAAAAGAAAGAGGTTAACTAGCCTAGGAAGGTAAAGAGAGCCGGTAAAGTCTCCTAGAAGCAATGACATTAAGGATTGGAAGAAGACCATTACAAGCACAGAGGACCACAGGACTTTAGGCATGAAATTATATGATTGTGTAGGCGAGTAGGAGTGGTAAGTAGCGAACAGGTAGTTGGGATGACAAGCAAGTCTTTGTGATTGCAGCATAAAATGTGAAAAAGTGAACAGAGACGTATCAGAAATGAACTATATTTCCCTTTGATGCAGATAAATACTTATTTAACAGAAAAGGTCTGGGGAATGTGTTGGTGAAAGTTGCATTCTAGTAGACACTTTCTGAGTGTCTCCCAGCCCAATTCAGAGAATGTCCCTTTTCCCTGGAGTGGGCATTGGCAACCTGATTAGGAGACTCTGATCTCCTAATCTCTGGCCATAGCTAGTCACATGACCCAGGTTAGGTCAGTTAGAGTCTCTCTTGTGTGTCTTGGAACAGACATGCTGCTCGGCCCCTTGAGGTCATTTCACGGGAGACATAAAAATTTTGCTTTGGGGCAGCTGTAGTCCACCTGTCTGCAGAGAAAGAAAAATAATGAAGATATGCAAAGTGGCAAATACATAAATCCAAATGGATTTCCAGGCAGTCAGCCTCACTTCTTGTCTTTAGGTTAACTCAGTAACCTTAATAAAGTCCCCTTTTTACTTAAGATTCTTTTCCTTCCAACCCAAAGAAACCAAACTAAGATATTTGTGTTTTATTGAATTAACGTTGACTTTGAGCACTCCAGGTTGTATATATTTTTTTGTTCCAAGTCCAATTCTGAACAAGAACTTGGGATCCATTTTTTAGATAATGATTTCAACTATTTTGTTTTTATTATTAATGGACAAACTTTCTAAATGACCAGAAATTAAAGAGAAACAAGTCTGCACTTTAATGGTTCTAGGGAAGACATAGACTTTTCAACTAAATGAATCAGAGTGTTTGAATCGATGTAGAATATCAAAATCAGTTTAGGGATAATGTGTCAATTATGAGGCCATATCAATAGTTGAGAGAATAGGGGCAACACTTTTAATTCAATTTAAGATTCTTAAGGAAAATTGCTTCTCTAGAGAATTTTACTTATGCTTTGCACATAATTCAGTTATTACTTTCCTACATGTAGTTTGATAAGTAGAGAGAAAAAAAAGAGTACAATCTACTGTCCTTTTGAAGTTTAAAGCAAGAAATGAAATCAACGACCAAAATTCTTTTTACACCTACAAAGGGATTCCGAAAATACATGGGAACAAGCTATCTATACCCAAGAACAGAAAACTGATTCTAGACCTAACTGAAACAGTTAAACAGTGTAATAGTTTTTTATTACCTTCAAACAGCATTCAAGATATAATTTATATAGGCGCGAGCCACCATGCCCGACTAATTTTTTAATTTTTTTGTAGAGATGGTGGTCTCCCTATGTTACCTAGGCTGGTCTCAGAATTCCTGGGCTCAAGCAATCCTCCTGCCTGAGCCTCCAAAAATGCTGGGATTATAGGTGTGACCCACCATGCTGGCCATATAGATGTTTTAAAGGATTTTAAATGATATCTTTGAAATTATAGGCTAAACATGTAACTAAATGGCAATAAATTGTGAATGGGAGAGTAGAGAGTTACTTGGTTTTGCTTTTGCTTTTTTAGAGATGAAGGTCTCACTCTGTTACTCAGGCTGGAGTACAGCACTGCAATCATAGCTCACTGTAGCCTCGAACCACTGGCCCCAGCCTCCCAAGTAGCTAAGACCATAGGTGCTCCCCACTACATGGGGCTAATTTCTATACTTTTTGTTGAGACAGAGTCTCCTGATGTTGCCCAGGCTGGTCCCAAACTTCTAGCCTCGAGTGACCCTCCCACCTTAGCCTCCCAAGTAGCTGGGATTACAGATGTGAGCTTGACTATCTTATCAGAGAGTCATTTGTGTTTAAGGGATTCATAGCAGAATAGGAGCTCATTTGTTAGGTGACCAGATAGAACAAAGGAAGATTATTCAATCTGAGAAAAGTGCATCAGAAGTTCTTCCCTTAATACCAAGGATAAGAACAAGAATTGTGCTCATTGATGACCTCACTTAGGGTGTACTCTCTTCATAACCTCTGCCCATAAATCTCATCGAAATGCGTTAAATATTTGAAGATATGCACGTTCGGCTGGCATTTTATTTCATGGCTTGAACTCACACATCAAATATAACGTGTGTCTTGATACTTTGTAAATGATGAAACAAATACTGTATAGTTAGTTATTTTCTCAGGAATTATTATGAAATAAAAACAATGACAGTGGCCAGAATAGCAAATAAATAAATAAGTAAAAATAAAACATTTATAGTACATCGTTAGTTGACTTGTTTAATTAAAAGGAAGAGAGATGCACTAAAGATTAATTTAGGAGGGGTTTGTGGTATGGACAAAATAGGCTTACGGTATGGTTACTACTGACTGGTGATTGACAAGCACTGCTTATCACCTCGGGGAGCCAACCTTCCTAGAGCCAGAAGCCAGAGACTTGGGCCTCTTTTTCTCAGGGTTGTCTTTGCTTCTCGCCTCTCTGCCAGTGGGCTGTCATCCTCTCCTTATTTGTAGTTTTTACTCTCATAATTTCTGCCTTTTTTTTGGTCCAAGCATAAGTCCCCTATACAGAGAGATAGTACCCAAGAGATGGTTTCACCTTCTATCACTACTGCAAACTATCACAGTCATTTGTTCAGCTTATGGAGACACCATCCCCAAATACTCAGTCTATGATCTCTTGGGCTTGGATAGGGTTCTGGCTGATATAAAACCTGGGTACTGCTCTCAGCAAGGGTGTGAGCCAGAAAGAACACACAGAAAGAGATATGGGCAGGCTGGCACCATAAAGCATGTCATATTATATAAAGTTAATTCACCTATAAAGAAAAATAAAGTAGGCCAGGCTCAGAGGCTCACACCTGTAATTCCAGCACTTTGGGAGGCTGAGGCAGGAGGATCACATGAGTTCAGGAGTTTGAGACCAGCAAGCCCAGTAGTAGATGCCTGTAGTCTCAGCTACTTGGGAGTCTAAAGTAGGAGGATTACTGGAGCCCAGGAGTTCCAGGCTGCAGTGAGCTAAGATCATACCACTACACTTCAGTCTGGGCAACAGAGAGAGACCATCTCAAAAGAAAAGAAAAATATTAGTGAGTGAATTTTGACCTTAGCCAAAAGGCTGAGAAGTGATTAGTGAGTGGAATTAAGATCATTACTCCAAGCCAGGCACAGTGGCTCATGCCTGTAATCCCAGCACTTTGAGAAGCTGAGGCAGATGGATAACTTGAGGTCAGGAGTTTGAGAACAACCTGGCCGATATGGTGAAACCCCATCTCTACTAAAAATATAAAAATTAGCCGAGCATCGTGGCACATGCCTGTAATCCCAGCTACTGGGGAGGCTGAAGCAGGAGAATCTCCAGGAGGCGGAGGTTGCTGTGAGCCAAGATCGCGCCACTGCACTCCAGCCTGGACAACAGAGTGAGACTCTGTCTCAAAAAAAAAAAAAAAAAAAATCACTCCTTCAAATTATTACTTCTGTGTGACTTTATCACTTGAGTGTTTGCTATCATCTAAAATAACTTAATGTAGCCATTTGAAGACAGCCCATTTTAAACAGATTGAAGACTCAGAACCTTGCAGAGTCCAGGACTTTCCAGAGTCCAGGACCATTTTGAACTCCTAGATTATTTTTAATATACAACAATCTTGAACGTCTTGTCTTCTTAGTGGGGCCATGGCAACGAGCAGAGCGTTTTATTAGTTTCTTGAGAAAGATGAGTATTTGGAGTGAATAGTCAACCTGGCATTTTCCACATATATTGGAGGGGGGAGGAGCAGGCAAGATTCCCGTGATGCAATGTCTATGAGCAATGACATTGCTTGCCAGTCTGTATGGAATACATGAGCAAAATCCATCAGTATTACAGCCAAAGGGTCAAAGTAGTCACTTGTTTCCTTGGAGGTCCATCCACTCGGCTCCACCCCATACCACTTAGTTGTTCCTCATTAAATCACAGGAGTATATAAAAAGAGTTCCCTGGGCCTGGCATGGTGGCTCATACCTATAATCCCAGCACTTTGGGAGGCCAAGGAGGGTGGATCACTTGAATCCAGGAGCTCAAGACCATCCTGGGCAACATGGTGAAACCCCATCTCTACTAAAAATACAAAAATTAGCTGGGTGTGGTGGTGCATGCCTGTAATCCCAGCTACTCAGGAGGCTGAGGCTGGAGAATCGCTTGAGCCAGAGATGGGGAGGCTGCAGTGAGCCAAGATCGCACCACTGCACTCCAGCCTGGGTAACAGAGCAAGGAAAAAGTAACACTAAATTAAGAAACTGAAGTCCTGCATTTGTATCCACACTCCATTACTCAATGTTTTGTCTGTGTGTTTTTTGAGACGGCCTCGCTCTGTCACCCAGGCTGGAGTGCAGTGGCACAATCTCAGCTCACTGCAGCCTCCACCACCATGGCTCAAGCGATCCTCCCACCTCAGACTCCCCAGTAGCTAGGACTACAGGTGCATGCCACCTCACCCTGCTAATTTTTAAATATTTTGTAGAGACAGGGTCTCGCCATGTTGCCCAAGCTGGTTGTTTATTTTATTATTATTATTATTTTTTTTTCTGAGATAGAGTCTTGCTCCATTGCCCAGGCTGAAGTGCAGTGAAGCGAGCTCACTGCAGCCTCCGCCTCCCGGGTTCAAGCAATTCTCGTGCCTCACCCTCCTGAGTGGCTAGGATTACAGATGTTTGCCACCATGCCTGGCTAATTTTTGTATTTTCGATAGAGGCAGTGTTTCACCGTTTTGGCCAGGCTGGTCTCGAACTCCTGGCCTCAAGTGATTTGCCTGCCTCAGCCTCCCGAAGTGCTGGGATCACAGGCATGAACCTCCATGCCCAGTAAACTCACTGAGTTTTTATGAGCCAATCAATTGGCCCCTTGGTACTCAGTTTGCTTGCCCATAAAATGAGAACAAGAGTGTTTGGTAGCCTGCCTGCTCCAGAGATTGCTACTAGTGCAACTTGAGGTCTTCGTGTAAGTTTTGTTAACTGTGAATCTCTATAGAAATGGTGACCAATTTTCCTTAGAAATTGGTCTAAGGAAAAAATTTGTAATATCTGAATGTATTTATGATGGCTTCAGGACTTCCCAGGTGGTTTCAGGATTTTCTCCTCCCTGGAGCTGAAGATTTGAAGTGCAAATAATGTTACTGCCAAGTCAGCCTACGGCCTGGGCAGGGTGATGGTATCTCTCTAAAAACGCAGAATCTTGCCAGCAAACGTTTGCTCCCATGACTGGTGACAGTCCAAGAATCAGCCGAGACAAATTGGTCGCCTAACTTATCATTACGCAAGAAACTTAGCTGCTCTCATGGAACCATAACTCGTGCCTCTAGTCTGCTGGAAAACACAAGAAGTATCTTCCACCCTGCAACATGACACCTTGAGATAACCCATCTCCTATCCAATGGCATTTTTCGAAGAAGTCTGATGTTGCTTATTCACTTTCAAATGGAAGCATTTCCCAAGAAAATCCTGATTAATTATGGATACACTTGCCGTGAACTGTACTCATGAGCTGTCCTTTTCTTTAGGGGTGATCAACAGATTTCTGAAACGGCTCCTGCCCTCAAAATGCTTCTAATCCACCTGTCTTTTTTTTTTTTTTTTCAGGTGACTGCCTAATTTTAACAAAGATCTGTAGGAATGATGGGAAGGGGCACTGGTACTTCTCTCTTTTCTAATCCTTCAAGTCATCCCTGAAGATCCGCAGTTTTTCTGGAGACAGGTGAGGTCCAGCCCCTGAAAGACGCAGACAGTGCAGAGAAGAGCCTATGTTTTTATATTTTTGTCAGAGGTGATGTCTCAAGGTACAATCAAAGCCTTTTCAGATCTGAAGTCTTTTCGTTCCCATCAGCCAGCACGACTCCAGCGAAGAGAGTGGGAGGAGGGAGACGGGGGTGTCCAGGAAGATTAACCTTCCTATTGACAGATCGGGAAGTTTCGGGAAAATGTACTCCAGGCTCCACACATCGTTACTAATTCCCAGTTCGTTGGACTACAAGTAGAAAAGTACTTAGAGAAATTAGTTTAAGTATAAAATAAATGCTGATCCCCGGGTCCCTCTAAGTTTCTATTGACAATGGAAACATAGCTGCCGCAGCGCCATTTCGGTTCAATCGAAGAGATATTAGCATCCGTTTTAGGCAGGGAGAACATCCAAAAAGATCGATACTGAGGGGAGGGCGAGGCTGGGAGAGCGATCGGGAGCCGAGAGCGACTGAGCGAGAGAGGGCGAGGAGAAGGAACGGGAACCAGTGAGAGATCCCTCGGGGGAAATGCAAACGCCGGAGAGAGGCACCAATTATGATAATTGAAGGTAATGGTGCCGAGGCGCCAAGGAGCTCCGCGCTGTTTTACATCATTCAGCCCCAACCCAGACGCGCCCGAGCCCACCCCTCCCCGGTCGGGTCCACGCCCTCCCGGGCTCTCTGGGGCCCCCGCCCCTGGCCGCCCGCGCGCAGCTCGGGTGCCCAGCGCGCAAGGCGCGCCCCAGTCCCGCGCGTCCCAGCCGCTGCCTGTCTCCCCCACCGCCTCCTCGGTGCTGACTCACTGAGCGACCCCGACTTGTCTCAAAATAAAACAGGGGCATAGACACTTGTAATCTGAACAGACTCCCCCCGAGGCTAGAGTCTGTAGGAACTGGAGACACGCCTGTCCCGATCCTGGTACCAATGCGCCCCTGTTCGCGCTGTGGTTCTCAGTCTCGCTCCCACCGTAACCCCTTCCCCCCGTAACTCGAGAAATTTAAAAATAAACCCCGTGGGAGCCCGGGAGTTCGTGAATGTGGCGGACAGGATAGGAAAAGGTTTTATTGTTGTTCAACTTCTGACCAAAATGGGATCTTTGAGTCATTGAATTTTAAGGAGTCAGGAGAGATGGAACAGCAGTTTCCCTGACCTAGAGGTTCAGAGAAGAGACCCGGGGACTTTAGGGGCTGGCCTCGGTATGAGTGAGGTGTGTTTTTAAAAACTACTGGGTTTTGTTTTTGTTTGATTGATTGATTTCTTTTCTTTCTTTTTTTTCAATATGTTTCCTTTTATTTTGAAATTGAAACAGCAAAATGAAGCGGTTTGTGGCTGAAACAACCTCCACGGGAAAGAAAACTGGAGTGTTCGTTCATCCATCAAAGAACAAACGCCAACGTCTGAACCAGCGACCCCACCTCCCCCAGACAAAGCAGTGAACAGATTAAAGGATACGAGGAAGGATACAATCAAAATCGGGTGGTGATGGCTGGGAGATAAAAATATGGAACGCTTCATGAATTTGCGTGTCGTTCTTGCGCAGGGGCCATGCCAATCTTCTGTGTATCGTTCCAATTTTAGCATATGTGCTGCCAAAGCAAGCACTTTTTTTTTTTTTTTTTTTTAATAGAGACAGGGTCTCGCTTTTATGCCCCGCCTGGTCTCAAACTCCTGGCTTCAAGTGATCCTCCTGCCTCAGCCTCCCAAAACCCTGGCATTACAGGCTTGAGCCACCATATCTGGCCAATTGATTGCTTTCTTTACTTTTTTCTTTTTCATTTTCTTTTTCTTTTTTTTTCTTTTTCTTTTTGAGTTGATGCTTCACTCTGTCGCCCAGGCTGAAGTGCAGTAGTGCAATCTCAGCTCACTGCAACCTCTGCCTACGTTAAGCGATTCTCCTGCCTCAGCCTCCCGAGAAGAAGGGATTACAGGCATATGCCACCACACCCAGCTAAGTTTTGTATTTTTAGTAGAGATGGGTTTTTGACATGTTGGCCAGGCTGGTCTCAAACTCCCAACCTCAAATAATCCGCCCGCCCAGGACTCCCAAAGTGCTGGAATTACAGGCATGAGCCACCTCGTCTGCGCCAGTTGATTGTTTTCTGATTGTAAAAGTAACGGATCACTGTAGAAAACTTGGAAAATACAAAAAAGAATAGTGAAAACGTCTGTGGCTGCAGCAGGTGGCAGGGAGTCTGTTCCTAGGCCAGTTCCCGAGGCAGAACCAGACACAAGGAAGCAGTGGCAAGGTGGGCTCCTGTACCTGGGGCCCAGCATTAGCTTGGAGCTTAGTCACTTACCAGTGTATGGCTTCGGGCAAACATTGTTAAACCTCTCTAGACCTCATTTTGTCACCTGTAAAATATGACTAATAAAATGACCTCTAAGATCCCTTCTCGGCTCTGTGAAAGGCAGCCTCAGAAATCAACTCTGAGTCCAAAACAAGTGGCATGAGCTTCTCCACCAAGTCAAGTAAAGTGGAATGACTACTTTTCTAGAAATGCTTTAAGAAAGCATTTGAAAAGCAGATCTATGACTCCATCTGTCTTTCAGGAGTGCTGTCTCTTAAAAACAGATGGGAATAATAACACAAATATTTGGCAGGTGCCAATACATGTTAAAAGTCCAGCCCAAGGCGATGACCATTCTGATCAGACCATTCTAGAATGGTCAACCCAGTGGAAAGTGTGGCATCTTTAAAAATTCTGTAATGAAGCAGAGTGATCAAGTTGGTAAAAGCACTTAATACCACAATCAAACAGAGAATGTGAAGGAGGGACTTACATGATAAGAAAGGAGACTTACTTTGTATAATTGCAGAGGTCACAACAAGGACTAGTGGGTGCCAGGGAAAAGGCATCACATAGGTTTAAGATAAGGAAGAACTTCCAGGAATTAATTCTGTCTGAAGATAGCACAGGCTGTGGTTCCCAAGCACCAGGAGAAGTCCAGCAAGGGACCCATGGACTAATTGTTGAACCAAGTGACCATATAAAATCTCTTTCAGTGTCAAGATGTCATAACAGCGACATCTTATAGTTATCATTTCCTTTAATATTAGAGATGACAATGATTTTTCACAACTAGGAAAAACACTGCGCACTGGATCTCATCTAAGGAGTAAGAATCTGAGTGTCAGCTCGGACTTTCCTGAGCTGCTCAAGACCAAAGATGCCCAACTGCGGAGAAAAATGAGGGCAGGTGCACAACTCACTTCAGAACAGGCCGAGCACCAGGACTGGCTGCAACTGCTTAAGAGGAACAAAAAAAAGCATGGGATGGGGCCATCACATTCCTATGACCCAGCCCTCCCTAACCTAGCAGGCCTGCTCATGAGTGAATAATTACGGGAAGGACTGCAGAGGGCAGAGGGCCCAGGGCCCACAGAAGACAGCTGTAAGAAGGATCTTTTTTTTTTTTTTTTTTTTGAGACGGAGTTTCACTCTTGTTGCCCAGGCTGGAGTGCAGTGGTGCGATCTCAGCTCACTGCAACCTCTGACTCCCTGGTTCAAGCGATTCTCCTGCCTCAGCCTCCCAAGTAGCTGGGATTACAGGCATGTGCCATTATGCCCAGCTAATTTTTGTATTTTTGGTAGAGACGGGGTTTCACCATGTTGACCAGGATGGTCTTGATCTCCTGACCTCATGATCTGCCCGCCTCAGCCTCCCAAAGTGTTGGGATTACAGGCATGAGCCACCGTGCCCAGCCCATAAGCAGGATCTTGACTCACGTTTAGGATCCATTTTAAACCAATAGGGAGTCTCCCAAACCTGTATTCTGTATGACTGAAAGGCACTTTCTCTCTCCCTTTTCTGACCAGTCTCTAAACAATGCCTCATGTCCATTTTGTTTTGGTCAACAACTGGACAGATTTAACTTTCGATGGATTAAAGGTAAATTCTGTCTGGCAGGCTCTACCAACCTTCCTTATAAGTCATTTCATATCATGGCTGGGCACGGTGGCTCACACCTGTAATCCCAGCACTTTGGGAGGCCGAGGCGGGTGGATCACCTGAGGTCAGGAGTTCAAGACCAGCCTGGCCAACATGGTGAAACCCTGTCTCTACTAAAAATAGAAAAATTAGCCGGACCTGGTGGTGGGCACCTGTAATCCCAGCTACTTGAGAGACTGAGGCAGGAGAATCACTTGAACACGGGAGGCGGAGGTTGCAGTGAGCTGAGATTGTGCCACTGCACTCCAGCCTGGGCAACAAGAGTGAAACTTTGTCTAAAAAAGAAAATCATTTCATATCATATCATAATTCCAGACAAAAAAAGGCAGAGGAAGGAGGTGGGAGAGAGAAGAAGGAAAACCCAAGTAGATCTGATATCTTTCTTTAAGGAGCAGTCATAGTTTATTTTCCCTGCTTTTGCTAACACTGTTCCTTGGTAAGTACCTCTTGAGGTGTACCTACTGGAGGTGTACTGGACCTTCCAGCACCAGGAATAGAATCACCATATCCCAGCCTCTTGGCTTTTCTTCTCTTGAAAACACTGTCCTCCCCAGTCCCCTCCCAAGTTTTCTGCACATCACATAGCCTGGTAGCAAGAGAAGCAGCTTATGCTCCAAACCATCAAACCCTCTTTTTTTTCTTTTTTGAGACAAGTCTCACTCTGTTGCCCAAGCTGGAATGCAGTGGCACAATCTCGGTTCACTGCAACCTCCACCTCCTAGGTTCAAGCGATTCTCCTGCCTCAGCCTCCCCAGTAGGTGGGACTACAGGCACGCACCACCATGCCCAGCTAATTTCTTTTGCATTTATTTTTAGTAGAGATGGGGTTTCACCATGTTGACCAGGCTGGTCTCGATCTCCTGACCTCGTGATCCACCCTCCTTGGGCCCCCAAAATGCTGGGATTACAAGTGTGAGCCATCATGCCCGGCCTCAAACCGTCTTTTATCAAATGTTTGGATTCTTACACGTACATCATTCAAATTACTTAAAATAATGTGTTCAGGCCAGGCCTGGTGATTCATGCCTGTATTCCCAGAGCTTTAGGAGGCTGGGCTGGGGAATTGCTTGAGGCCAGGAGTTAAAGACCAGACTGGGCAACATAGTAAGAACCTTCTCTACAAAAAATATAAAAATTAGCCAGGCATGGTGGTGCATTCCTGTAGCCCCTCAGTCGGGAGGCTGAGGCAGGAAGATTGTTTGAGCTGAGGAGTTCGAGGCTGCAATGAGTTATGCTCAAACCACTGCCTTCCAGCCTGGGCAACACAGTGAGGCCCTGTCTCTAAATAATAATAATAATAAATAATAATGCTGTGTTCATTCTCTAGAGAATAATTATGTTCCAAGCTCTAAAAGACTGAGGCGAGGGGAAGCAAGCAAACAAACAAAAAACCCACCAGGGTAACCACTGTTTCTTAAGCCAACACTGGAACTTTGGCATCTCTTATTACTTTTATTTTCCAGAGAATAAAATGCCTTCTTAGTGGCAGCCCAGAGCTTTCTTTTCCATCCTCCCTCATGGAGGGAGAGGTCCTGTCGCGGGTCTTTCTCGCCCTCTTGTGGTGAGAGGGAAGCAGCGCTCAGCTGGGAAGACAGCTGCTGTTTGCTGTTGATACAAGAAGCAAGGTCGTTCTAGGGAATATTTAGACTCGATATTTTAATGATTCTGTCTCCATGTCATGCAATGATCTCAGTAAAAGAGGACTGTGAGCCCTGTTCCCAGAGTATTTTTAAGGCTTCAGACAATAATGAGCCAGATTCCCTTTGTGCATAAGACAGAGAAGAGGTGGTGTTACCTCCAGCAGGTGCATATATGCCATGAAGTGCAACAGTGACCATTGTTCTAAATAAATCACCCTTGCCTGAGAGTGTGTGTCACCCACCAGAAGGGAGAGTTTCTATTCTGGGCCATCCGAGTTCATTTCTGGGTCTTAATATTTTTGAATGGAAATGTGCTAACTGAACAGTACAAGGCATCACTCCTAATCTCTATGATCTAAACCTGGCCTTTTTTTTTCTACAAATTTAGAAATTTTTGTTTGTTTGTTTGCTTGTTTTTGAGATGGAGTTTCACTCTTGTTGCCCAGGCTGGAGTGCAGTGCGGTGGTGTGATCTTGGCTCACTGCAACCTCCACCTCCCGGGTTCAAGTGATTGTCCTGCCTTAGCCTCACAAGTAGCTGGGATTACAGCCTCCCAAGTAGCTGGAATTAGCCACCACCCCCGGTTAATTTTTGTATTTTTAGTAGAGATGGGATTTCACCATGTTGGCCAGGCTGGTCTTGAATACAAACTTTTTGACCGACTCTGACTTTAAAAAGCAAACAAACAGGAAGCCCCCAAACAGATGAATTAAGTAATGATCCCCTCCTTTCCTGATCTATATAACACCAAATGATGGGCGACTGAATTTTTGTCCCTAACTGAAACTGACAGCATTGTATTGACAGGAACTCTTATCCAGTTGGAGACCAAAGCCAAGAGACTAACAGGAAAAATCAGCCTCCAACTCTACATTAATCCCCAGTCTATACTGGTCATATTAATCAAATAGTTCATGCGGATGCTAAGAGCTATGTGAGACCACATCAGCCACTCTTTAAATTAAATGATGGGGGCTGGATGTGGTGGCTCACACCTGTAATCTTAGCACTTTGGAAGGCCGAGACATGTGGATTACTTGAGCCCAGGAGTTTGAGATCAGCCCAGGCAACATAGTGAAACACTGTCTCTACAAAAAATACAAAAATTAGCCAGAAATGGTGGCATGTGCCTGTAGTCCCAAATCCCTGGGAAGCTGAGGTGGGAAGATCACTTGAGCCATGGAGATTGAGGCTGCAGTGAGCCATAATCATGCCACTATACTCCAGACTGGGCAACAGAGCGAGATCCTCTCTCAAAAAACAAACAAAAATTAATTAATTAATTAATAAAAATGAGGCTGGGCATGGTGGTTCACGCCTGTAATCCCAGCACTTTGGGAGGCTGAGGCAGGTAGATCACCTGAGGTCAGGAGTTTGAGACCAGCCTGGCCAACATGGTGAAACTCTGTCTCTACTAAAAATATAAAAAATAAGCCAGGCGTGGTGGCGGGAGCCTGTAATCCCAGTTACTCGGGAGACTGAGGCAGAAGAATTGCTTGAACCCAGGAGGCGAAGGTTGCAGTGAGCAGAGATTGCGCCATTGCACTCCAGCCTGGGTGACAGAGTGAGATTCCATCTCAAAAAAAAGAAAGATCACATCTGTCTCTGATTTTACAGTTGAGGGGACCAAGACTAGGTTAAATGGCTTCCTCAAGGTCACACCAACTGCACCAAAGCTCTGAGTTCAGGACACCACCCTCCATCTCAAAGGCTGGGAAGCTATGAAGGGATCGTCACTGGCAAATAGTGGTTTGTTTCTCCTTGAACAGGATATGGCAAGAAATTGTTAAGAGAGGGAGGAGAAGGGAAGGAGAGGAAGGGGAGAGCCTTTATAGCTGAAAATACGGGCTGTTTTTGAGTTGATTAACTACCACTCCCAAACTTGTCTCAGTTTCTATGAGCCTAAAGTAAGGAATTCTGGGAATGAGTTTTAGGTCGTTCTTGGATTTCAGCTTTCAGTTACAGGAAACAACCTGTCTAGGGAGCTGTCAGTGGCTGCCTTCTCCAATGCTTCATTTTATTTGCAAGGTCCTTCTGCTCAGAGCTTGGCCTTCTCCTATGGAAAAATGCTCTATGGGAAATTCCTGACCCTCACACCAGTCAGGGAAATGGCTTCCATGGAAGGGACACCCCTGGGCCCCTGGGGTCCATACCTGTTTCATTTCAAGGACTATAAATGGGAGACCCACCAATCACTAAGGACCTGGAGATGATTTTATCTTCCAGGCTGAAACTGCCTTTGAAAGATGACGACAGTGAGGGAAGTCTAGCATGGCTGATTCCATCTTGCTCTAGCCTCACAGGCTGGCTGTCTTTGCTCACACCTGGGCATACGGCAAGTTAACCACGGGAGGAATTTAGTTTATAGTTTAAGTTGGAAGCAAGAATGATAATAGTCCCTCCCTTAAAGTAACCCCTTCCTTGCTCAGGACCAAAAACTAATGAAAGGCAATGAGATTAAAATTATGGGAGGGTCCTGAACTCTGCTAAAATGTAGGAATAGTTTCTATAATCCCTTACCGCTCAGGAGTCCTGTGGCCAGAAGCCACAAGATTTGTGACTTCCCCAGTTGCTCCTGTAGATAACACCACTGGTGTAGAACCTCAGATTGGTCTTTTGAGATGTTTTTCAGATATTTGCATTCTGGCAACCGACTGGCCCCACCCAGGATCGGTTCTCATAACTCAACCAGTCCTGTGGCCATCAACCAGAGGCAGACTCAGTGAACAAGAACCATTTTTCCACACCCTGTGTTTTCATCACCAACCAGTTAGCAGCATCCATTCCCTAGTCTCCAGCCCACCATACTATCCTTGAAAAACCCTAACCCCAGTCTTCTGGGAGACTGATTTGAGTTGACAACTCCAGTTCTTTCATGTGGCCAGCCTCAAGTCAGTTAAACTCTTGCTTTTGCTCTGTCGACAAGGCTGGAGTACAGTGGCATGATTTTGGCTCACTGCAACCTCCGCCTCCTGGGTTCAAGCAATTCTCCTTCCTCAGCCTGTCTAGTAACTGGGATTACAGGTGCAAGCCACCACACCTGGCTAATTTTTGTATTTTTAGTAGAGACAGAGTTTTGCCATGTTGGCCAGACTGGTCTCAAACTCCTGACCTCTATTGATCTGCCCACCTCAGCCTCCCAAAGGGCTGGGATTACAGGCGTGAGCCACCACACACGGCTTAAACTCTTTCTTTACTGCAATACCACAGTCTCAGTGAACTGGTTTTGTCTGTAGCAGGCAGGAAGAACCCATCAGGCAATTTACAAGACCAAGAACAAGGAAGGTAGCTGTGACTTCCCCTGGGGCCCTGTCCTCTGGGCTAGAACTAAGTGGGTCTATCCAAACCCAGCTTCTCCACCTGACCTTGCTCCTTCAAGCTCTACTGCTTTCAAGTCACAACTGCATGGTGCTTTTGCTCTGGCTACAAGAGAGGGAGTGGACACACAGGAAGGGCCCTGGGCTGAGAGTCACCTTCACATCAGTTGTTGGCCTGGCTCTGGGTCAGACTTCACTTAGCCCCTTGGGTTGCAAAGTCCTCAGCTACAAAACAAACTGACCTGAGAAATGGCTTCTCAGGTCCCTCCTGGCTCTAGGAGTTGAAGCCTCTTTTGTGTGGCTTGCTCACACTATGCAAGATAATGAAAAGGCTGTTAAAGTGGAGTCCTTGTTTTTGGTTCTTGCAGAGGCTCCAAAGACCTAGGTCAGTGATTCTCCAACTTCAGCATGCTTTAGAATCATCTGGAGCGCTTGGAAAAACAGATTCATGGGCCCCATCCCACAGTGTACAATTTAGTAAGGTTGAGGTAGGGCCTGAGAATTTGCATTTCTTCTTTTTTAAAAGTGTTTGCAATTTTTATTCCAATTACATAAAAATAAAATATATTTGAATAGAAGTAGAAGACTAGAAGGCACTAACAAATAATAGTAACAGTGGTTATCTTTTAAAATAATAAAAGAGGTGGGGCCAAGGCATGGTGGCTCATGCCTATAATCCTAGTGCTTTAGGAGGCTGAGGTGGGGCCAAGGCATGGTGGCTCATGCCTATAATCCTAGTGCTTTAGGAGGCTGAGGTGGGGCCAAGGCATGGTGGCTCATGTCTATAATCCTACTGCTTTAGGAGGCTGAGGTGGGAGGATCACTTGAGGTTAGGAGTTTGAGACCAGTCTGGGCAACATAGCGCGATGCCATCACTACAAAAAATAAAAATAAAATAACATTTTAATCAGCAAAGGAAAATACATTTGTTTTGTTTTGTTTTTGAGATGGAGTCTCACTCTGTCGCCCAGGCTGGAATGCAGTGGCACGATCTGGGCTCACTGCAACCTCCTCCTCCCAGCTTCAGGCAATTCTCCCAAGTAGCTGTGATTACAGATGTGCCACCACTACGCCCAGCTAATTTTTTGTATTTTTATAGAGATGGGGTTTCACCATGTTGCCCAGGCTGGTCTTGAACGCCTGAGCTCAGGTGATCTGCCCACCTTGGTCTCCCAAAGTGCTGGGATTACAGGCCCAGTGTTTTCTTTAATGCCGAAAATTTCTGCAAATAATTCTTTTCACAAAACATCCTTTTCACAAAACATCCTTTGTTGACATTCTACAAATACCATCCAATAATGTTCCTAATACTTTCTTCTTGTGGAGGGAGTGTATATTTCTTTTTGACTTTTGTAATATTTATTATTTCAGGAAGATTTTTCAGAGAAACCTGCTAACCTTCTATTTGAGATATTAGATATCCTTGATTTATTTGTTTTTCTCCCTCGTTAGTATAAACAATTGGAATTTAAGTGTCATTTGCTGAGATACCACATTTTTTCAATGCCTCTGAAATATTGTTATTTGGGGAAAGGTTGAAAATAATTTCACTAGATAGAGCTCTTGTCTTCATTTCTCCCAGTCTGTAGAGGCAAACTGCTTTCTTTGTGGCTGCAAATATCTCAAATGGATTGACAATCACTGCAGGATGTATCAGTGAGCCATCAGTGATACCTTCCATGGCTTTCTTTCACAAGTTCCCCGCATTTTTTACATCTTTAAATAATATTAATAGAAGTGTCGGCCAGGTATGGTGACTCACTCCTGTAATCCCAGCACTTTGGGAGGCTGAAGTGGGCGGATCACCTGAGGTCAGGAGTTCGAGACCAGCCCGGCCAACATGGTGAAACCCTGTCTCTATTGAAAATAGAAAAATTAGCCAGGCGTGGTGACACATGCCTGTAATCCCAGCTACTTGGGAGGCTGAGGCATGAGACTCACTTGAACCCGGGAGGCAGAGGTTGTAGTGAGCCGAGATTGGGCCACTGCATTCCAGCCTGGGTGACAGAGCAAGACTCCGTCTCAAAAAAAAAAAAAAAAAAAAAAAAAGAGGCCGAGCACAGTGGCTCACTCCTGTAATCCCAGGACTTTGGGAGGCTGAGGTGGGTGGATCACCTGAGGTCAGGAGCTCGAGACCAGCCTGGCCAACATGGTGAAACCCTATCTGTACTAAAAATACAGAAACTAGCTGGGCATGGTGGCGCATGCCTGTAGTCCCAGCTACTCAGAAGGCTGAGGCGGGAAAATGGCTTCAACCTGGGAGGCAGAGGTTGCAGTGAGCCGAGATGGTGCCACTGCACTCTAGCCTGGCGACAAGGCAAGACTCCATCTCCAAAAAAAAAGAAAAAGAAAAAATAGAACAGTCACCCATCCAGTCACCTGTCCAGTCTCTGGTGCATCTCCTGCAGGTCTTGTAAGTTCCCAGGTGACGCTGATGCTGCCAACTGGGGACCACCCTTTCAGAACCTTTGTCCTAGAGCTAGAGGCACCAGGTATTCTCCAGTTCTTACAAGACATGCCAAGAGATTGGAACCCTACTCTGCCAGCAATAAGAAGGCTCCTACAAGCAGACACCTAACCCTATACCTGACAACAGATTCTGACATAACCTGTTTCCTAAGGTCGGTCTCATAGAGACTGTTCAATGATAACTAATATTCACAGAGTGCATTACAGTTTTCAGAGAGCTACACTTTACTTCATTTGTTCTTCCTCACAATTCTATGATACGGATACCGCATCTTCATTTTTGGAGAAAAAAAAGTCAAGTCTTTGATGAGTGTCATGGTCAAGACTTTGATGAGTGTCATGCAGCTACAAAGAGGTGGAGTGGGGACCCAGGACTCACCCAGGTCTTTTTAGTCATCCATGATCTCTGTACTTTACCAAGCTGCACTTCAAACTACTCTTCTGGTTTACTGGAGCACTGGGTTTTTTTGTTGTTGTTGTTGTTGTTTTTTGAGATGGAGTCTTGCTCTTTCACCCAGGCTGGAGTACAGTGTCACCATCTCAGCTCACTGCAACCTCCACCTCCAGGTTCAAGTGATTCTCCTACCTCAGCCTCCCAAGTAGCTGGGATTACAGGTGGGTGCCACCACCCCTGGCTAATTTTTTTGTAGTTTTAGTAGAGACGAGGTTTCACCATGTTGGCCAGGCTGGTCGCGAACTCCTGATCTTAAGTGATCTGCCCGCCTCAGCCTCCCAAAGTGCTGGGATTACAGATGTGAACCACTGTGCCCAGGCTGGGGCACTGTTTCTTTTCTTTTCTTTCTTTCTTTTCTTTTTTTTCTTTTTTCTTTTTTTTTTTTTTTTTTTGAGACAGAGTTTCTCTCTTGTTGCCCCAGGTGGAGTGCAGTGGCATGATCTCAGCTCACTGCAACCTCCACCTCCCGGGTTCAAGCGATTCTCCTGCCTCAGCCTCCTGAGTAGCTGGGACTACAGGCATGCGCCACCACGTCCAGCTAATTTTTGTATTTTTAGTAGAGATGGGGTTTCACCATGTTGGCCAGGCTAGTCTCAAACTCCCAACCTCAGGTGACCCACACACCTCTGCCTCCCAAAGTGCTGAGATTACAGGCGTGAGCCACCGCGCCCAGCCCTGGGGCACTGTTTCTGACCAGAAAACTACTTCTTGAGGTGCTAATTAGGGATAATTTTAACACATGCAAAACTGTGTTATTCAGACGGCCATTTTTCCCTGCTTCCATTGCAAATCCCAGTAGAAACCTGACCTGGAAGCCCTTGCTCTTGCATTAGAACATGGCATGGAAATGGTCTGGTGAAATAGTGAATTAATTTTCGTTGTGTTTCAGTCATTGTCCTCAGTGGTGTCAGTTTTTCTGTACTGTCCAATGTGCTGGAGAACGACTCTCTGGATAGGATTGTCCAAAGATACATTTTGATACTTAGTTCTCAGTTTTGATTTTTCAAATCTCTGATCACTTTCTTTTTTCTTTCTTTTTTTTATTTTTTGAGACAGAGTTTCGCTCTTGTTACCAGGCTGGAGTGCAATGGCATGATCTCAGCTCACCGCAACCTCCACCTCCCAGCTTCAAGTGATTCTCCTGCCTCAGCCTCCCTAGTAGCTGGGATTATAGGCATGCGACACCACACCCAGCTAATTTTGTATTTTTAGTTGAGATGGGGTTTATCCATGTTGGTCTGGCTGGCCTCAAACTCCCGACCTCAGGTGATCCGCCTGCCTCAGCCTCCCAAAGTGCTGGGATTACAGCCTTCTTTTTTTTAAAGATGGGGTCTCGCCATGTTGCCCAGGCTGGTATCGAGCTCCTGGGCTCAAGTGATCAACCTACTTCAGCCTCCTAAAGTGCTGGGATTACAGGCATAAGTCACCATATCTGGCTCTGATCACTTTCTTCATTCCTTTCTGTCCGCAGCAAACATAATGAACAGCAAGTTCTTAGAAATATTTGGCAGACAGTTAACATAAAGTGATGACTGCAAACAGAATAAGGTCACTCTCCTCTGCAGGTAACTCTTCTGCATTGACTACTAGGGACTTCCTAAATAATGTTACTTAAGTGATGTGTCGGGCTCATTCTCGATCAGTCCTTCAGGGAATGCCAGCTGTGGAGAGGATGCTGTTGCTGTCTTTCATGATGAATGACCCAGTGTAGTTAAAGGTAATTCAGGCCTGTTTACTAGGATGGACACACACACACACACACACGCTCACAATCACCTATCACCTTAAATGTTTCCACTTTAGGACAAATGGACTATCTTACAATGACTTAACTATGCTTGTCCTATGGTGAAACATTGACTCTTGACATCGGGTTTTTTTTGTTTGTTTGTTTTTCTTTTGGAGACGGAGTCTTGCTCTGTCGCCCAGGCTGGAGTGCAGTGGCACAATCTTGGCTCACTGCAACCTCCGCCTCTGGGTTCAAGCAGTTCTGCTGCCTCAGCCTCCTGAGTAGCTGGGATTACAGGCACCCACCACCACACCTGGCTAATCGCCCAGCTAATTTTTTGTAATTTTAGTAGAGACGGGGTTTCACCATGTTGGCCAGGCTGGTCTTGAACTCCTGACTCAGGTGATCCACCTGCCTTAGCTTCCCAAAGTGTTGGGATTACAGGTGTGAGCCACTGTGCCTGGCCAACATAGGCCTTTTGAATGAGAGATTAAAAACCATGTTCATTCATCCTGAGATTCTCCCCCCATCACAGGGTCCTGCATTCCTCATCAGTGATGCTGAGAGATGAGTGGGGCATAGGGCATCAGTTCTGACCAGTGGGAGTCTCCCAAGCCACAAGGGATGGAGAGAATTGGGCTTTCTGGTCTTACAGTCAAAACCCCATCTTTGCAAGCCTATTTCCCTAAGACCAGAGTCTAAGGAGAGAGGAAAGGGGAAATGCTGTGACCTCAAGCCCTCTGGACATTGTGAAGGTTGGATAGTTGGTCTTGAGCAGCAGCTAGACAGAGATGAGCCCAGAAGGGCAGTAGTGGCCGAGTAGAGGTAGGGAGAAAGGACAAAGGCCGCCTTGATGCATGACGAGGGCATTGACAGGAGCACCAGGGCCAGGGGCAGGAACCAAACTTTCCCAAAGTTCTCAATGAGTTGACAGAATGCATTTTTTAGCAAACTGGTTGAGAGTCATCCAGAGCAGGATGATTCTCCCTTGAGATCTTCCTCGCTTGGAATTTTTTTTTTTTTTTTTTTTTTTTTTGAGATGGAGTCTCACCGTGTCACCCAGGCTGGAGTGCAGTGGTGCGATCTCAGCTCACTGCAACCTCCACCTCCCAGGTTCAAGTGACTCTCCTACCTCAGCCTCCTGAGTAGTTGAGATTACAGGCGCTCACCACCACGACCGGCTAATTTTTTTGTGTTTTTATTATAGAGACGGGGTTTCACCATGTTGGTCAGGCTGGTCTTGAACTCCTGACCTCAGGTGATCCGCCCACCTCGGCCTCCCAAAGTGCTGGGATTACAGGAGTGAGCCAACACGCTGTGGCCCCACTCTTGGATTTTATGCACTCAATCAACTACCTTCTCACCCAAATTTGGTTGCATAGCTTTGGTGAAAGTCAGGCCTCTCCTTCAGTGAAAAAATAATTTTAATACCTAATTATTTATCTTACATAGTAGCACAATAAAATGCACCACATTCTGAAGAAATTTCAGAATTACGGGAATAAGTCAGGAAAATTCAGATGGGCTACAATATCCACTACCTTAAACTCCAAAGACAAGGTTAATATTCACATATTTGTGGCTGAGCGTGGTGGCTCACATCACACCTATAATCCCCAGCGCTTTTGGAGGCTGAGGCAGGAGAATTGCTTGAGGCCAGGAGTTCGAGACCAGCCTGGGCAACATGGTGAAATCTCATCTCTACAAAAAAATTAAAAAATTAGCCAAATGTGATGACGTGCACCTGTGGTCCCAGCTACTTGGAAGGCTGAAGTGGTAGGATCACTTGAGCACAAAAATTCAAGGACACAGTGAGCTATGATTGCAACATTGCCCTCCAGCCTGGGTGACAGAGGGAGGTGCTGTCTCTAAAAATTAATTAAGTAATTAATTTAATTGATTAAAAAAACAAACCATTTGGAGTCTGGGCGCAGTGGCTCACACCTGTAATCTCAGCACTTTGTGAGGCCGAGGTGGGCAGATCACCTGAGGTCAGGAGTTCAAGACCAGCCTGGGCAACATGGTGAAACCCCATCTCTACTAAAAATACAAAAAATTAGCCGGGCATGGTGGCTGGCACCTGTAGTCCCAGCTACTCGGGAGGCTTAGACAGGAGAATTGCTTGAACTTGGGAGGCAGAGGTTACAGTGAGCAGAGATCCCGCCACTGCACTCCAGCCTGGGCGACAGAGCAAGACTGTCTCAAAAACAAAACAAAAACCATTTGGTAAGCTGTAAAGATCCATTACTGGTATTCTGTGGAACGGGTATCCTAGAAGGGACCGTGAACGGGAGAATGAGCTCAAAGGAAGAACAATGGGAAGATGCTGAACACAGACTTCCCCTGTTCACAGTTATGCCTAAAGGCTACCATAGCTGTCTTTGGAATATCCAGCTCCTCAAATACAGTTCTATTCCTGGTGTTTGGTGTGTTGTATAGGCAGCATTTCAGTATGACTTACTCTAAACTGAAATGTTTCGGACTCCCTGCTCATGTTCCCTAGGTTGCTGACAAACGACCTTCAGATAATCTCAGATGCTACCAACACTTGGGATGAGAGGTCACTAGGCTACAGGGCGCCCGCCCATACTAGGGAGCCGCCTTTCCCCACACTCAGCCCATCAGCACTGGAGAGAGGAGGCAGGGGGAGGAATTGCCCCTAATGCACTGCTTTTGGTTTTAGCTTTTTTTCTTTTTTTCAAAAATCACACGAAGATAAAGCAAAGCTGTAGTTGATGCAGGTGTGTTGTGTAGACGCTTGCAGTTCCACCCTCACTGTGCGCTCATTGGACAGTAACGCAACCCCAAGTAAAGGATGGTGGTTGCTGCTAATGTACTTCCATTCCACCGGGGTGAGGCCCACCAAGCAAATGGTCTATTTGGAAAAAATATAAGGACATTTGCTCTCTTACCCAGAAATGACCTTTGAACTTAGAAGAAAATGAATAAACACATAAAAATAAAAAAAAGAAAGAAAATGAATAAACACAACAGAGTTAGGTTATTACATAGTGAGGTTCATTTTCTTCTAAAGTAACAAGAGTCACAACATACATGTTGAAGTCTGATACACTCTCTGTTCCTCTCCCTGCTATGGGTTCCCCACTAATAACTTTATGAGCTCAGGCTGAAATGTCAACTTGAACTTTAGCGCTTGTGGCACAACCAACTATAACTTAGTTTAAGCATACTTATTTTATTTGATTGAGTGTTTCAATTTACTCTGCACTTCCTGAGGTTCTTGGGTTAAAACAACATGATCTAATGCAATAAAAACTAGCAAAAATATATATTTATTCTTTATTTCCAGTAGCACAAGGCCAGTTGAATCTACCCAAAGCATACCTAAACAGTGTTAATAAGCCTGCATGCTAAATGATTTTCTCTCCTTTCTGGTGCCCACACATTCAATTAAGAAGCCCCTTGGTTTGGCAATGGCATATCAACATATGCAGTTTCAGGACTAATCAAGCATGTCTGCAAGCTAAAAGGTGGTGTTAATAGTGAGTGCATAAGGACGTTTCTGAATAGTTTTGAGGCAGATTAGGCCAAGGAGAAACAAGGTTTATTCTTCAATGATTAATATTAATTTTATAACTCCTGCCAGGAGTGTAGAGCATAAGAACTTTACAATTTTTTTTTTTTTTTTTTTTGAGATAGAGTTTCGCTCTTGTTGCCCAGGCTGGAGTGCAGTGGAGTAATCTTGGCTCACTGCAACCTCCGCCTCCCAGTTTCAAGTGATTCTCCTGCCTCAGCTTCCCGAGTAGCTGGGATTACAGGCATGCGCCACCAGGCCCAGCTAATTTTTGTATTTTTAGTAGAGACAGGGTTTCCCCATGTTGGCCAGGCTGGTCTCGAACTCCTGACCTCAAGTGACCCACCTGCGTCTGCCTCCAAAAGTGCTGGGATTACAGGTGTGAGCCACTGCGCCCGGCCTGAACTTTACAATATTCTTGAAGACCTAAAACCAGGAAAGGGACCAGGGAGAAGCTGGTACTTGACTTGGACCTTAAAGCAAGAACAGAAGATTTAAAAAGAGAGAGAGTGAAGGCAGGAGAGCACAGGTAAGAGTGGCATGCAGGCACTCAACAAATATTAATAGTGCATGAACTGGCTGGGTGCGGTGGCTCACGCCTATAATCCCAGCATTTTCAGAGGCTGAGGTGGGTGGATTACTTGAGGTTGGGAGTTGGAGACCAGCCTGACCAACATACAGAAACCCCATTTCTACAAAAAATACCAAAAAAATTAGCTGGACATGGTGGCGCACATCTGTAATCCCAGCTACTTGGGAGGCTGAGGCAGGAGAATTGCTTGAAGCCAGGCGGCAGATGTTGCAGTGAGCTGAGATCACACCATTGCACTCCAGCCTGGGTAACAAGAGCGAAACTCTGTCTCAAAAAAAAAAATAAAATAAATAAATAATGCATGAACCATGTGCCAGGACCTGGACTAGATGCTAGGATACATCCGTGAATACAAATATCTCCTGGAACTTACATTGTCACGGAGGGAGACACGCAATGGACAAGTAACATATAGGGGTTACAGATGGTAATAGGTCCAATAGAGAATAGTGCTAGGAAGGGGGATAGGGAGTCCCGAGTGAGTTAAAACAGACTGACCAGGTGATGCCTCTCTGATAAAGTGACCATTTTAGTAAGACCACAAGGAAGTAAGAGAGTGGGTTGTCCAGCTATAAGGAGGAAGTGTTCTGCACAGAGGGTACAGTAAGTGTAAACGCCCTGTGGTAGAATTATGCTCAAACAGAGAAAGCATGCATTCTCAGTGGGGCAGACAGCATCCTGAGGGAGTGAAAATTCATTCTTGGAAGATGAAGAAAAACTTTTTTTTTTTTTCGAGATGGAGTCTCACTCTGTTGCCCAGGCTGGAGTGCAGTGGCGCGATCTCGGCTCACTGCAAGCTCTGCCTCCCGAGTTCAAGCGATTCTCCTGCCTCAGCCTCCCAAGTAGCTGGGATTACAGTCACATGCCATTACGCCCGGCTAATTTTTTGTATTTTTAGTAGAGACGGGGTTTCAGTGTGTTAGCCAGGATGGTCTCTATCTCCTGACCTCGTGATCCTTGTGCCTTGGCCTCCCAAAGTGCTGGGATTACAGGGATGAGCCACCGCGCCAGGCACTTTTTTTTTTTTTTTAGACAATGTCTCACTCTGTTGCCCAGGCTAGAGTGCAGTGGCGTCATCTCGGCTCACTGCAACCTCTGCCTCCCGGTTCAAGCGATTCTCGTGCCTCAGCCACCCGAGTAGCTGGGACCACAAGCACATGCCACCGCACTCGGCTAATTTTTGTATTTTTGTAGAGATGGGATTTCACCTTGTTGGCCAGGCTGGTCTGCAACTCCTGACCTCAAGTGATCCGCCTGCCTCAGCCTCCCAAAGTACTGGGATTACAGGCATGAGACACCACATTCTACCAAAACTTACTCTTTTTTTTTTTTTTTTTTTTTTTTTTTTGAGACGGAATATGGCTCTGTCACCCAGGCTGGAGTGCAGTGGTGTGATCTCGGCTCACTGCAAGCTCCGCCTCCCGGGTTCACGCCATTCTCCTGCCTCAGCCTCCCCAGCAGCTGGGACTACAAGTGCCCAACGCCACGCCCAGCTAATTTTTTTTTTTTGTATTTTTAGTAGAGACGGGGTTTCACCGTGTTAGCCAGGACGGTCTCGATCTCCTGACCTCGTGATCCACCCACCTTGGTCTCCCAAAGTGTTGGGATTACAGGCGTGAGCCACTGCGCTCGGCAAATCAGTGGCATTTCTATGCACAAACAATGAACTAGCTGAAGGAGAAAATCAAGAAGGCAATTCTATTTCCAATAGCTACAGGAAAGTATCTAGGAATAAATTTAACCAAGGAGGCGAAAGACCCCTACAAGGAAAACTACAAAACACTGGTGAGAGAAATTGCCGAGGATACAAACAAATGGAAAAACACCCCATGCTCATGGATGGAAATAATTAATATTGTTAAAATGACAATACTACCTAAAGCAATTTACAGATTTAATGCAATCTCTATCAAAATACCAATGACATTCTTCACAGAAATAGGGAGAAAAAAATCCTATTATTTGTGTGGAACCACAAAAGACCCTGAAGCAATCCTAGCAAAAAGAATGAAGCTGGAGTCAGAACACTGCCAGACCTCATAATATACTACAAAGCTGTAGTAACCCAAACAGCATGGTATGAGCATAAAAACAGACACTTAGACCAATATAACAAAATAGAGAACTCAGAAATTAATCTGCATATCCACAGGCAACTAATTTTTGGCAAAAGTGCCAAGAACACTCATTGGGGAAAGGACAGTCTGTTCAATTAATGGTGCTGAGAAAACTGAATATTTATATGCAGAAGAATAAAATCAGACCACCACCTCTCACCCTATATAAAATTCAACTCAAAATGGATCAAAGCTGGTGGGAGGGGAGCATAAAAAAATAAAAATAAAAATAATGGATCAGAGACCTAAGTATAAGATCTGAAAGAATAAAAATACTAGAAGAAAGCATAGGGAAAATCCTCCAGGACACTGCTCAGGAAAAGATTTTATGAATAAGACCTCCAAAAACACAGGCAACAAAAACAAAAATAAACAAATGGGATAATCAAACTAGAAAGCTTCTGCACAGCAAGGGAAGCAATTAACAGAGTGAAAAAACAGCCTACAGAATGGGAAAAATATTTGCAAATGATTTATCCAACAGGTGATTAATATCCAGAATATACAAGGAATTCTAACATCTCAACAGCAAAAAATAATCTGAGGTCGAGCGCAGTGGCTCACGCCTGTAATCCCAGCACTTTGGGAGGCTGAGGCAGGTGCATCACCTGAGATCAGGAGTTTGAGACCAGCCTGGGCAACATGGTGAAACCCCATCTCTACTAAAAATACAAAATTAGCTGGGTATGGTGGTGCACGCCTGTAATCCCAGCTACTCGGGAGGCTGAGGCAGGAGAATCACTTGAACCCAGGAGACGGAGGTTGCAGTGAGCCAAGATTGCGCCATTGCTTTCCAGCCTTGGTGACAGAGTGAGATACCACCTCAAAAAAAAAAATCTGATTAAAAAATGGGCAAATTATCTGAACAGACATTTCTTAAAAGAAGACATATAAATGGTCAACAAAGATATGAAAAAAATGCTCAGCATCACTAACTATCAGGGAAATGCAAATCAAAACCACCATGAGATATCATCTCACCCCAGTTAGGAGGACTATTATCAAAATCACAAAAAGTAACAAATGCTGGCGAGGGTGTAGAGAAAAGGGAATTCTTACACGTTGTTGGTGGGAAAGCAAACTAGTACAGCCACTATGGCGAATGGTATGAAGGTCCTTCAAAAAGCTACAGATGGAACTACCATATGATCCAGCAATCCTACTACTGGAAATTTATCCAAAGACAAGGAAATCATTATATCAAAGAGACACCTGTATCCCATGCTTACTGCAGTACTATTCACAATAATCAAGATATGGAATCAACCTAAGTGTCCAACACCAGATAAATGGATAAAGAAACCTGGTATTTATACACCATGGAATACAATTCAGCCATAAAAAAATGAAATTTTGTCATTTGAGGCAACCTCGAAAGAACTAGAAGACACTATGTTAAGTGAAATAATCCAGGAACAGAAAGTTAAACACTGCATGTTCTCACTCATAGGTAGAAGCTAATAAATGTTGATCACTTAGAAGTAAAAAGTAGAACAGAGCCCACTAGAAGCTGGGAAAGATAGGGGAAAGAGAGGGATAGGGAGATATGTTAAAGGATACAAAATTACACTAGGAAGGAGGAATAAATTCTAGTGTTCTATAGCACTATTGGATGACTAGAGTTAACAATAATATATTAATATTACATAGTTTCAAATAGCTAGATGGAAAATATTGAATATTCCCACCACAAAGAAATGATAAATGTTTGTGAAGTTGGATATGCTAATTGCCCTGATCTGATCACTATAAATTGTATGTATCAAAATATCACTATGTACCCCATAGGTATGTGCAATTATTATTTGCCAATTTAAAAAATAAACTAAATTTTAAAATTGTCCATTCATCAGGAAGACATAACCATATGTTTGTATATATCTAATAATAGGTGTTTGAAACACATGAAGCAAATATAGATATAATTAAAGAGAAGAGAGGCGTTTTCACAATTATAGTTAGAGGTTTTAATATCTCTCTTTCAGCAATTAACAGAACAACTAGGTAAAGAATAGAAAATACACAGAAAACCACACATGGTGGCTCATGCCTGTAATCCCAGCTACACAGGAGGATTGCTTGAGGCCAGCAGTTTGAAACCAGCCTGGGCAACTTAGCAAGATCCCATCTTTATAAAGAAATAAATAATACTTAGAAGTTCTGAACACCATTGAGTACCTTCCTAGAACACTATATCTAACAAGAACAGAATACAGATTATTTTCAAGTATATATGATACTTACCAGGATAGACTATATATATATATGCTGGGTTATAAAAAAAAGCCTCAATAAATTTTAAAATATAGAAATTATGCAAAGTATATTCTCTGACTATAATGGAATTAAATCAGAAATTAATAACAGTAAAATAATTAGGAAAGCCTCAAATATTTGAAAATTAAACACAGGCTGGGTGCGGTGGCTCACGCCTGTAATCCCAGCACTTTGGGAGGCCAAGGCGGGCAGATCACCTGAGGTCGGGAGTTCAAGACCAGCCTGACCAACATGGAGAAACCCTATCTCTACTAAATACAAAATTAGCCGGACATGGTTGCGCATGCCTGTAATCCCAGCTACTCGGGAGGCTGAGGCGGGAGAATCACTTGAACCAGGGAGGCGGAGGTTGTGGTGAGCTGAGATCACACCGTTGCACTCCAGCCTAGGCAACAAGAGCTTGACTCCATCGCAAAAACAAAAACAAAAACAAAACAACACACACTTCTGAAAAATCTATGGGTCAAAAGAAAAAATTATCAGAGAAATTAGAAAAGATTTCCAACTAAATGATAATCAAGCCGGGCAGAGTGTTTCATGTCTGTAATCCCAGCAATTTGGGAGGGTGAGGTCGGAGGATTGCTTGAAGCCAGGAGTTCCAAGACTAGTCTGGGCAACACAGTGAGATACTGTCTCTACAAAAAATAAGAAAAAAAAAAAAATTAGCCAGGTGTGGCCGGGCACGGTGGCTCACTCCTGTAATCCCAGCACTTTGGGAGGCTGAGGCGGGCAGATCACGAGGTCAGGAGATCGAGACCATCCTGGCTAACATGGTGAAACACTGTCTCTACTAAAAATACAAAAAATTAGCCGGGCATGGTGGCGGGTGCCTGTAGTCCCAGCTACTCGGGAGGCTGAGGCAGGAGAATGGCATGAACCCGGGAGGTGGAGCTTGCAGTGAGCCAAGATCGAGCCACTGCACTCCAACCTGGGTGACAGAGCAAGACTCCGTATCAAAAAAAAAAAAAAAAAAAAAAAAAATTAGCCAGGTGTGCCTGTAGTCCTAGCTACTCAGGAGGCTGAGTGGGGAGGCTCACTTGAGCCCAGGAGTTTGAGGCTGCAGTGAGCTACTATTGCACCGCTGTGCTTCAGCCTGGGTGATAGAGCAAGATACTAACTCTAAAAAAAAAAAAAAAAAAAAAGTGAAATACAGCCTAAGCCATGCTTAGAATCTAGATGCCCAGCATAGCTCACCCTAGTCTATATTTTGAATATTCCTGACCTTTTAATCCTGCCTCAACCAGGGAGAAGTTCTCACTGAATGCCTGGAGCCCTGCGAAGCCAAAGCTTCTTCAGGTCCACACCCTCTGTTACAGGAGGCCTCAGAGTGGAAGGAGAAAGGAGCAGGCTGGCTGTGGTACAAATTTATGAAAGATCAGTGATCAAAGGCCATAAAATACAGTAGGTTTCTGCAAAGTCCAAGCACTTTAAACATCACCATTCTAAATAAACTATAAACTACATGAGGAGATGCCCCAATAAGGTTCTGAAAACTGGAAAGATATTTTTTCTCCGCTCCCGTGTAGATACATCACAGTCTTCTGCTTTTCAGTCCAACTCTGATTCAGTTTTCTAGATAAATAAACCCTCCCAATACCTGATTCTGTAGCTTCGCCCGAGTGGACATCATCTGACGTCAATGGAAGGTCTGCCAGTGTGAGAACTTCTTGACTGAGGCCTGAGCTGGTATTTGCTCAGGTACCTCCAAGCCTCTCTCATGGTACCTCCAAGCCTCTTTTTTTTTTTTTTTTTTTTTTTTTTTTGCTATAAAAAGGCGGTGGGGATGCTCAACAAGAGTTCTGCTTAAGTGTCACCAGTAGAAGTCATTTGCCAAGGCATGAATAGTTTATAATCACAGTAGCATGGCAAGAGAAGTATCTCTCACTTCTCTCTTGATTGACAGGTGTCAGTGTTGAAACTCATTTTGCCACCTCACACACCAGAACTCTCATTTCGCAGCTGCCTGTTGGTCTCCACGTTCTTCTGTTCCCTGAATCCATTTCTTGGTTAACTCAGACCACAGACACTCCCCTCCCCCAGGCTAGAGAGAAGCTCCTCCCTTCAACAGCCCACACTCAAACCAGGACCAGCCTTGAGGCCGTGTTAGGCCCCAATTCCCTCTGCGTTCCCTCGGGCTTAGTGACTCCCAGTACCTGGGAAGTCTTCCCTTTGTCAAACCCATACATTTTACAAAGTTTTAAAATTTCATTTCCCAGATGGGCACAGTGGCTCCCACCTGTAATCCTAGCACTTTGGGAGGCTAAGGCAGGCAGATCACTTGAGGCCATGAGTTCGAGACCAGCCTGGGCAACATGGAGAAACTGTCTCTACAAATAGGCAAAAATTAGCCGGACATGGTGGTGCACTCCTGTAATCCCAGTTACTTGGGAGGCTGAGGCAGGAGAATTGCTTGAACCTGGGAGGTGGAGGTTGCCGTGAGCCAAGATCACACCACGGAACTCCAGCCTGGGAGACTGGGAGATGGAGCAAGACTCCATCTCAAAAAAAAAAAAAAAAGATTCCTGTTGGATCAACCTTAGCTGAGACAGACAGTTGACTCCCATTCTTCCCATGATACCCCTTTGTGTATTTTTTTTTCAAGATGGGAGTCTTCTTCTGTCCCCTAGGCTGGAGGGCAGTGTCACAACCATGGCTCACTGCAGCCTCTACCTCCCAGGCTCAAGTGATCCTCTCACCTCAGCCTCCCTAGTAGCTGGGACTACAGTGTGCACCACCACATCCAGCTAATTTTTATTTTTATTTTTTGGTAGAGATGGGGTCTTTCTATGTTTCCCAGGCTGATCTTGAACTCCTGGTCTTAAGTGATTCTCCTGCCTTGGCCTCCTAAAGTGCTGGGATTTCAGGCATGAGCCAGTGCACCCAGCCAATCCTTCATGTATTTGAGGACCATTTATGACATGGACTAGACGTATTAATGACATTAATCTCTCGAGTTCCTTTCCCAAGATTAGTCACCAATGTGGCTGTCCCATGGCGTCTCTTCCATCTCTGGGTACTGCTCCCTTTTGCCAAGGTCAGCCCTGAATGCTCAGTCTGCTGAGGGCCTGACCAAGACAGCAAACTGGCAGCCCTCAGCTCGCTAGTCAGTTTCCTAGCTGTTCTGAGCCTAGGCTGTGTGCTGCTGTTCCTTCCTCCATGCCACCTCCCTTGGTGACTCTGCTTTTGCAGAGCATTAAGAAGCGGAGCTTGTGGCAGGGGTTGAAAGGCGGGGACTCTACATGTGGCAAACAGCACTGATCCCATCTGTGTCACTCCTTGGCACACTGGATGGGACAAGACAGCTTCAGTAGCTGCCTCTGCCTCCTCTGCCAAGAATAAATGCCCAGACCTTAACTTTTGTGAGAAGAACATCCTGCACCATGTTCATCTCAGAGTGTGCCTCTTCTACTCACAAGACAGGGCTCTTCCCCAGCTGCAGCAGCAGCCTCAGGGCCACCACCTCGGGTTCAATGTGGAGACTCCAGACACACAAGGCAGGGCCTGGAAGGGGCTCCAGGAGACAAGGCAGGAGGGATGGAGCACATGGGCAGCCTGCCTCTCTCTGTCAGTTTCATCCACGTACCCTTGGGCCCCGCCATTCTGCAGGAGGAGAGGAGTTGGGTGTTGACGGGGAGAGACTTTACCTGCTTGGCACTCCAACCCATGGCTAAGGATCCTTCACCCACCAAACTTCACAGCAAGAAGGCTGAATGCAGCAGGACTCACCCTCCACCCCCCACAGCCAGGAAGTAAAGGGAGGGCCCCCCAATTCTGCACCCAAACTCCCTCTGGGAGCACCCTGGGCTCAATAAAGGGTTCTCCTTCCAGCTTATTTTACTTCCAAATACTTATTTCCTTTTTATTTATTAATTATTACTATTATTGAGGCAAGATTTCGCTCTGTTGCCCAGGCTGAAGTGCAGTGGCACAATCACAGCTCACTACAGCCTCGTCTTCCCGCCTCAGCCTCATGAGTAGCTGGGACTACAGGCACGCATCACCACACCTGGATAATATTGGTATTTTTTTGAAGAGACGGGGTCTCGCCATGCAGCGCAGGCTGGTCTCGAACTCCTGGGCTCAAGTGATGCAACCACCTCGGCCTCCCAAAGTGCTAGGATTACAGGTGTGAGCCACTGCACACAGCCTAAATACTGATTTTACTTCTTGGCAGAACAGCTGGAGGTAAGAAGCCCAAGAAGGGCTACTTCCTGGAAAAAGGAAAAAGCGCAAAGCCTTGAGTTCAAGATAGTTCCCCAGCACGTTCTATAAATTTGGGTTATAAAAACATCTGTCATTTATTCATGTGTTAATGTTAATTGCTTGAGTTTCCACCTTCCAGTGAGTAGGAGCGTGTTAGTAGAAGAAGAAAGAGGTAGGAGCGGAGGCTAAATGAGACAAAAAGGAGCAGAGGGGGGAGAGGGGAGAAGGAGCTGAACGCAGACATTGATTTTCTTCCTATCTTCTCTCTCTTTTTTTTTTTTTGAGAGAGAGATTCGCTCTTGTTGCCCAGGCTGGAGTGCAATGGCGCGATCTTGGCTCACTGCAACCTCCACCTCCTGCGTTCAGGCAATTCTCCCTCAGCCTTCTGAGTAGCTGGGATTACAGGCATGGGCCACCGTGCCCAGCTAATTTTTGTATTTTTAGTAGAGACGGGGTTTCACAATGTTGGCCAGGCTGGTCTCAAACTCCTGACCCCAAGTGATCCACCTGCCTCGGCCTCCCAAAGTGCTGGGATTACAGGTGTGAGCTACTGTGCCTGGCCCCTATCTTCTTGTTTTTTAATCTGCCCTACAACTTCCCTCCCATCTTTTTCTTTTTTATAAGCATATAAGGGCTTCCTTACTTAAAAGCAGAGTGTGGCTCACGCCTTCCTTGATGGCAAGGGCTTCCTAAATATGGGACAGACCGACCTCAGTGTTTCTGAGTTATGGGGCTGTGTGGGGCTGCCTCCTGCGTAAACACCTGCATGGCTGACTTTGTTGGTGACTTGGCCTCTTGACCAACCCCTGTGATTCCTGGATCACTTTACACTTCCTGGTGCGAGCCAGTGATGGAGAAACACCTTTTCCCTTAGGAAAGCCAAGATTTTTAGTAGGAAGTGGGGAAGAGTTGTATTTTAATAAGCAAATAGTGAAAACAGCAAGACAGTAAGCGCTTTCAGAATTGGTATAATTGAGATGAAACAAACGATTCTGGTTAACAGAGCTATTTAATACATAATATGTTGGCCGGGCACAGTGGCTCATGCCTGTAATCCCAGCACTTTGGGAGGCCGAGGCAGGTGGATCACCTGAGGTCCGGAGTTCCAGACCAGCCTGGCCAACATGGTAATACCCCATCTCTACTAAAAATACAAAAATTAGCCAGGCATGGTGGTGCATGCCTGTAGTCCTGTAATCCCAGCTACTCAGGAGGCTGAGGCAGGAGAATTGCTTGAACCCAGGAGGCAGAGGCTGCAGTGAGCTGAGATCACACCACTGCATTCCAGCTTGGGCAACAGAGAGAGACTCCAGCTCAAAAAAATAAATAAAAAAAATACATAATATATTAACCAATAATTTTTAGCAAATATTTATAACACTAAGACTGTAATGAAAATAGGTGTGATCTTCTGATGACTGAGCTAGACCATTAAGTTGCTTGAGAATGGGGGTCATCTGCGCATCTCCCAGAGCCCTCCCCTCGCTTATTGCTGATCTGTGTGGCCCTTGCCTCTCCCTGGGGTCATCTCTGTGAACATCCAGCGTCCCTGCACTAAATGGATGCAGTGAAGCACTTGTTACCAATAACAATAGCAACCACAATCAGATATCTCTTCGAACACTTTCGCATACATTCTCTCATTTGATTCTCGCAACCAACCATGCAAGCTTTATAGGGTAATATTGCCATCTGCATTTTACAAATGAGAAAACTGAAACTCAGAAGGTTAAATGACATGACTGCAACTCTAGTCAATGAGAGACCCAGGACCCCAATTCTGTGGGGCTGGGAGTTTGTCCACTTCTCCTCTGAGCTCTGATGCTGGAAGGCAAAGCCCCGTCAGCATGCACACAGATCACATGGTGAGAAAGGAAGCCAGAGAGAGCCAAAGGAGGTGCCACGCTCTCTTTAACAACCAGCTCACGGGAACAAATAGAGTGAGAACTCACCAGCCTCCCCCCGAACCCCTCATAGGGAGGGATCGACCCCCATGACCCAAACGCCTTCCATTAGGCCCCAACTCTGACACTGGAAATCCAGTTTCAACACGAGATTTGGAGGTGTCAAGCAACCATATCCAAACTATAGCAATGCTCCACATCACTAATGATCAGGGAAGTGCAAACCAAAACCGTGAAGAGATACCACCTCACTGCTGTTAAGAGGGTCATTATATATATTAAAAAACAACAACAGAAAACAACAAATGCTGACAAGAATGTAGAGAAGTGGGAACCCTTGTGGACTATTGGTTGGAATGTAAGATGGTGCAGCTGTTATGGAAAATAGTATGGAGGTTTCTCAAAAACTTAAAACTAGAATCACCATAAGATCCAGCAATCTTGTTCTTGTTTCGGGCTATTCCAAAAGAATTGAAAGCAGAGTCTCAAAGAGATATTTGCACTCCCCTGGTCATTGCAGCATTATTCCCTATAGCCAAGAATTGGAAACAACCTAAATGTCCCTCAAGGGATGAATGGATAAAGAAATTGTGGTAATATATGTACAATGGGATGTCATTTTGCCTTAAAAAAGAAGGAAGGCCAGGTGCGGTGGCTCACACCTGCAATCCCAGCACTTTGGGAGGCCTAGGTGGGTGGATCACTTGAGTCCAGGAGTTCAAGTCCAGCTTGCCAACACGGTGAAACCCTGTCTCTACTGAAAATACAAAAATTAGCTGGGTGTGGTGGTGGGCACCTGTGATCCCAGCTATTCAGGAGGCTGAGACAGGAGAACTGCTTGAACCCGGGAGACAGAGGTTGCGGTGAGCCAAAACGGCACCACTGCACTCCAGCCTGGGCAACAGAGGGAGACTCCATCTCAAAAGGAAGAAGGAGGAGGAGGAGGAGGAGGAGGAGGAGGAGGAGGAGGAGGACGAGGGGGAGGGGGAGGAGGAGGACGAGGGGGAGGAGGGGGAGGGGGAGGGGGAGGAGGGGGAGGAGGAGGAGGAGGAGGAGGAGGAGGAGGAGGAGGAGGAGGAGGAAGAAAATTTCTGCCATATGCATGGATGAACTTTGAGGAGATTATGCTAAATGCAATAGGCCAGTCCCAAATCAACACACACTGCATGCACAATTCTGCTTATGTGAGGCAGCTAAAGTAGTCAAACTCATAGAAGCAGAAAGTAAAATAGTTACCAGGAGCTGATGGCAGGGGGAAATGAGAAGTTGCTGTTTAATGGGCATAACATCTTAGTCATGCAAGATGAAAAAGTTATGGATATTTGTTTTACAAAAACATGCAAGTAAAGAATACTGTACTATACACTTAAAAGTATGTTAATGGCTGGGTGTGGTGGCTCACCCCTGTAATCCCAGAACTTTGGGAGGCTGAGGCAGGTAGATCACCTGAGGTCAGGAGTTCAAGAGCAGCCTGGCCAACATGGTGAAATCCTGTCTCTATTAAAAATACAAAAATTAGCCAGGCATGGTGGTGGGCGCTTGTAATCCCAGCTACTTGGGAGGCTGGGGCAGGAGAATTGCTTGAACCCTGGAGGCAGAGGTTGCAGTGAGCCGAGATCCCACCACAGCACTCCAGCCTGGGCAACAAAAGCAAAAACTCCATCTCAAAAAAAAAAAAAAAGTGTGTTAAGAAGGCAGATTTCACGTTAGGTATTTTTTTATCACAATACAATAATGAGGGTTAGCTTGAACACTAATTTTTCACCTATTTTCCCCTATTGAATTGTAAGCAATTTTCTTCTTGTCATTAAATATCTTGGAAAACAAAACAAACAAGTCATAAACTGTGAAGTAATGTTTGTAATACACACATCAATAAAAAAAGAGGATCTTCCCTATAGAAAGTTTCCTAAAGTCAACATTTTATGTGATCATTTTTCACTCGTCAGATTACCAATATATAATAAGAATGACAGTTCCTGGGCCAGAAAGGGTGTGACAAAGGGCATTCTCTTCAATGTTACTGGCCAGATTAACTGGTCCATACTGTTGGAGGTCAGTTTGGCATTGTCAAAAATCTTAAAAATAGATATTCCTTTTGGCCTAGCAATTTTGCATCTCAGAATTTCTCCTAAACACTAAACAATCAAGTAATGTTACATGTACAAGAATGTTATCTAAAGCACTATAAAAAATTAAGAAAAGCCTCCAGACTAGCTTATTGAAGTAGGCCAAAAAATTTTTTTTTAATTAAAAAACTTTAAAAAAAAACCAGCCTTGATGTCTAACAACAGATGGTTGTCAGGAAATAAATGACGATATTGCTGTACTTAGAATAATATGTGGGCAGTAAAAATCATCACGTGGTTCTATGCTCCTTGACATGCAATGATATCCATCTATATGTTAAGTGTAAAGAGAAGTTAACAAAACAATATGGATGGGATGATTCTAGTTTTGTAAAGATATGTTTTGTTTGTATAAGTTAACTAATTTTTAAAAATCTGGAGATATATCTGTGTGTATATATATACATACATAAACTGGTTATCCTTGAATAGAATAAATAAAGGATGTTTTATTTTTCTCCTTACACATTTCAATATTTTTCAAGCAATTTTTTTTTTCTTTTTTGAGACAGGGATCTTGCTCTGTTGCCCAGGCTGAAGTTCAGTGGCACTATCATAGCTCACTGCAGCCTCAAACTCCAGGCTAAAGTGATCCTCCCACCTCAGCCTCCCGAGTAGCTGGGACTAAAGTTGTGCACCACTATGTCCAATTTTTTATTTTTGTAGAGATGGGGTCTAATTATGTTTCTAGGCTGGTCTCAAATTTCTGAGCTCAAATGATCCTCCTGCCTTGGCCTCCCAAAGTGTTGGGATTATAGGTGTGAACCATTGCATCTGGCTTTTCTTTATAATGAGCATGTGTTTACTTTAAATTGGGGGTGGTTGCAGTGGTAGTAACTTTCCACTTTGAAAAAAACATTTCACAAAAACATAAAAAAATAGTTGTGGTCCTTCTACATGAAATGACTGAGGAGTTACCAGAAGTCCAATTTTGGTTTTGCATTTTCCCCCTAAGACAGAAAGTTCTGTTTTGTCTACAATGCTCCTGGCAGAGGCTATGTTCCCTGCGTTCCCCTGTGTCTTCTCCCCAGCCCTTCTGAACAGGTTGGCTTGGTTCAACCTAAATAACAATCAGCTAGTTCGACTCTAAGTTAAGTCCTTGGAGCAGAACATGCAGATTAGTTTAATCTCATAAATAAACTAATTCCTCTGGAAGCAAGGACAAGTCACAGCTTAATTCAGATCTTCTTCCAATCAATGAAATCCTCGCTGTTGTGGACCAGGTGATCTGCTCAGGCTAGCAGCCAGATGGGTAAGGACGCATGTGTCTGGCCAGGACCCTGGGACCCCAGCCAGTAACACACAGTACTAGTACCCTCACAGTGGCCATGTAATTTATCATCCAAACAGAAACTGTTTTTTTTTTTTCTTTTTTTTTCTTGAGACAGAGTCTTGCTCTGTCACCCAGGCTGGAGTATAGTGGCATGATCTCGGCTCACTGCAACCTCTGCCTCCCGGATTCAAGCAATCCTCCTGCCTCAGCCTCCTGAGTAGCTGGGATTACAGGCATGCACCACTATGCTGGCTAATTTTTGTATTTTTAGTAGAGACAGGGTTTCACCATGTTGGCCAGGCTGCTCTCGAACTCCTGACCTCAGCTGATCTGCCCGCCTCAGCCTCCCAAAATGCTGGGATGATAGGCGTGAGCCACCGCACCCAGCATAGAAACACTTTCGAGAGGGAAATTTAGGGTTACTTGAGGTGCCAGTTCAACAAACATAAGTGGAACATTGCCAAGCAAACCAGTAGGTAGGGTCGCCCTCCCCAAGGTGCTCATGGCTTTTAAGCTGAGATGGAGGCCTGTGGTGAGTGCCTACAGAAGCACAGTCCCACCTGCTCTGCTCTACTCAGGAATTCTTGAGAAATAAGAGCAGTCAACCTCACTGGATTTATGGGTGACTTTAGGGTCTAACAGGGAGGGCTGAAAAAGAGCTCAAAAAACAAAGGTGGGTTCTTACTTTATCTTATTTCACAAGCCTGGTTTTGTGTGTTTGGCAGGTGTTGCAGGAACCCCCTGACCGGAACAGTCCAGTAGCATGCCTGGATAGAGAAACCCTGCTCAATGCACACTTGCAACACGAGCCGCCCTGAATCCTCGCAGGCCTGCAGGTACAGACAGGGCTGCTTGGGAGGTCACTCCTGCAGCTTCATGGGCACTGTCATCTCCAGTCTAAGGCTGGACCCTGCTCTCTGAAACCTCACTCAGTCACTTTCTTTTTTTCTTTCCTTTTTTTTTTTTTTTGGAGACACAGTCTTGCTCTGTTTCCCAGGGTGGAGTGCAGTGGCACGACCTCGGCTCACTGCAACCTCTATCTCCCAGGTTCAGGCGAGTCTCCTGCCTCAGCCTCCTGTGTAGCTGGGATTACAGGTGCCTGCCACCACGCCTGGCTAATTTTATATTTTTAGTAGAGACAGGGTTTCACCATGTTGGCCAGGCTGGTCTCACACTCCTGACATCAAGTGATCCACCCTCCTTAGCCTCCTAAAGGGCTGGGATAACAGGCGTGAGCCACCGCACCTGGCCACACTCAGTCATTTTTCTAAAGGAGCTTCTCTGAAAGACTAACATCACTCTTCCTCCCAATGGCTTGAGGGATACCAAGACTAGAGGTGGAAATAGGGTCCCTCCATTGGATCACTGGGCCCTTCATGGATGCTGTGCTGCCCCCCACAGTCCCTGGTGCTGCAAGATGCCAAGAGTGATCTGTGCCATCCACAGCCTCCAATGCACCAAAGCTGTAGGGTACCCTGTGCAGAACCGGGCAACCTCCCATCTCACTCACTGCCAACTTTATTCTTCTAAAAACCTTGGAGTCATCCTCAACTCCTCTCTTTCTCTGAAACTACACATCCCATTCATCAGGCAGTTCTATTGAGCTGCCTTCAAAATTTCCCAGGACCCTGCCTCTTGTCACCATGTTGCTGCCTTGCCCTGGTCCAAGCTACCAGCAGGTGTACCTGGGTTACGGCAGTAGCCTCCTGAAGGATATCCCTGCCTCTCTCCTTGCCACCACCCCCCATTCAATCCGTTCTCAAGACACACCCCTTGGAAATGTAAGTTAGATCACGTCACTGCCATAACCAAAACCCTCCAGTGGGCACATCTTGCTTAGGGTGAAAGCCAACGTTCTTACCAGGCCTCCAGGCCCTGTACCGTCTGCACCACATGTGCCCTGTTACCTTTCTCCTCTTCTCTCCTCATCTCCACACTGGTCACTCCATTCCTCCACACACTAGTAGTCCTGCTCTAACCTGGGGACCTTTGTGCCAGCAGTCTCCTCTTCGTATGTATGTATGTATGTATGTATGTATGTATGTATGTATGTATTTTTGGAGACAGCATCTCCCTCTCACTCACACCCGAGAGCAGTGGTGCAATCTGAGCTCACTGCAGCCTCGAACTCCTGGGCTCAAGCGATCCTCCCACTTCAGCCTCCTGAGTAGCTAAGACTACAGGCATGCCTAGCTGAATTTTTTTGCTTGAAATTTTTTGTAGAGATGGGGTCTTGCTATGTTGCCTAGGCTGTTCTTGTACTCCTGGGTTCAAGTAATCCTCCCACCTCAGCCTCCCAAAGTGCTGGAATTACAGGCATGAGCCACTGTGCCAAGCAGTTTCCTCTTCATGACGCTACCTTAGCAATGGCCAAATCAAGTCTTGGCATCAATGTCACCTCTCAACCAAGTCTATTCTGACCACTCCATTTAAAATGCAGTTGGTTCTTCTGGCTACATGCACATCTGGATTTTCTTATCCTGTACCACTCTATATCACTTCCCACCTCCTAAATGACCGCATAATTGGCTTATCTATTATATTTACCATTTATTATCTATTCGCCACCATGGAAGCTTGTGGGTTTCATGATGGCAGGGGTTTGTTACTGTTGTTATTCACTGATGTATCCTAAGTACCTAGGACAGTATCTGGCACATAAGTAGTTGCTCCATTAATATTTGTTGAATGAATGGGCTGAGTGCAGTGGCTCATACCTGTAATCCCAGCACTTTGGGAGGTCAAACTGGGCAGATCATTTGAGGTCAGGAGTTCGAGACCAGCCTGGACAACATGGTAAAAGCCTATCTCTACTAAAAATACAAAAATTAGCCAGGCATGGTGGCATGCACCTGTAATCCCAGCTACTCAAGAGGCTGAGGCAGGAGAATCGCTTGATCTCGAACTGCAGTTTGAACCAAGATGGTGCCACTGAACTCCAGCCTGGGCGACAGAACGAGACTTTGTCTCAAAAAAAAAAAATTGTTGAATGAATGAGGAAAAAGACCGTCTCTCTTTACCAATAGGCATGACACCTTGTCACTTGGGCATTGAAGCCACCATGCTTGTGCTCCTGCCTGTGAGTCCTAGAGTCTCTTGTGAAAATATTCCTTCCTCCTAATTCATAGGTACATCTGAATCTCAGAGATAATTACACGACTGAAATTAAACTGGTCCCAAAGATGGAAGAAAACAGGAGAAAAGGCAGGAAAACTCCCTGAATGCAGCCTCTCTGATGTGGCTCCGTATCAGGGAACACACAGGCGGTAAAATCCAGGCTTAACCTCCCAACCACCCAATGACTGCTTGGGCAGGTGAATGACAACCCCACAGGGTTGTAGCTTTGTTTGGTTATAGAGATTATTATATGCAACCACCTAATATACGTTAGGTATTTGATAAATGATTGAACCTTTTTATCTGCCTTTTCAGCCCAAGAAGCATGTTTGTAATTGCCATTACAAGGTGGTTGTGCGTTTCCGAGGCTCGGTACCACTGACTGGGCACCACCAGCTTGCTGGGTAGCTGCTCCTATCTGAGTCATGTCTGGTAGCCCTGGCTAAATAAACGAACTGACCTGGAATGGAAAGCTGAAAGAGAAATGTAGTGCGTGAAACAGTCTGACAGTTTTGATATTTGTCCTGGCCCAAATCTCATGTTGAAATGTAATTCCCAACGTTGGAGGTGGGGCCTGGGGAGGTGTTTGAATCATGGGGGTGGATTCCTCATGAATGGCTCGGGCTATCCCCTTGGTGATAAGTGAGCTCTCGCTCTGAGTTCACGCGAGATCTGGTCATTTAAAGGTGTGTGGGCCCTCCCTCTGTCCCCACCCTCAATCTCACTTGCTCCTGCTTTTGCCGTGTGACTACCCCCACTTCACCTTCCGCCATGATTGTAAGATTCCTGAGGCCTCCCCAGAAGTCGAGAAGATGTCGGCATCACGCTTCTTATACAGCCTGCAGAACTGTGAGCCAGTGAAACCTCTTTTCTTGATAAGTTACCCAGTATCAGGTATTTCTTTACAGCAACGTTAGAACGGCCTAACACACAGTCATTGATGCAAAAACAAGTGACTAGTTAATGATGTTAATTCTCTTCATGACTTCTCTTTCTTTTCTTTTTTTCTTTTTCTTTTTTTCTTTTTTGAGACGGAGTTTCACTCTTGTTGCCCAGGCTGGAGTGTAGTGGTGCCATCTCGGCTCACCGCAACCTTTGCCTCCTGGGTTCACGCGATTCACCTGCCTGAGACTCCCGAGTACCCGGGATTACAGGCATGCACCACCACGCCCAGTTAATTTTGTAATTTTAGTAGAGATGGGGTTTCTCCGTGTTGGTCAGGCTGATCTCAAACTCCTGACCTCAGGTGATCTGCCCACCTAGGCCTCCCAAAATGCTGGGATTACAGGCGTAAGCCACCGCTCCCAGCCCCTCTTCATGATTTCTAATTGTAGAAAGCAACAAATGAAGATGCAGTAAAGAGCCAAACACACACACACACACATTCCCGATTCAAATTAAACACTCTCAGGTGTTAACTGTGAAATCAACTTATATTGCCTTTTCTCTCAGGAAGAGTTTTCAAGTTTCCTCCTCTTAAGGTTAAAAAAAAAAAAAAAAAAAAGCTCCCAGGCATTGGTTACAAAGCAGTCATTAATATGCTTGCAGTTCTGCAGAGATAAGAGAGCACCTACTTATTGGTGAGTGCTCAACCCACTAACTAGCATCTGTCTTTGGCAAAGAGAAGAATGATGTGTCATTCAGTAGATTTGGCTTCTCCCAGCTGAATTCTGCTTCCTTTTATTCCTCTACATGATCTGAGTAAAATAGCAAAGCTCAGAGTTAAGCAGGCCCATATGAACATCATCAGTCTCTTTACGCGTGTTTTTCTGTTTTAATTTCTTGCTAACTCCTTAGAAAATTAAACTTCACTATTTTACTAATGCCTGCTTTTCATCCAATTATCATAGCTATAATAAATACTATTTCTTGAGCACTTTCTATGGGCTAAACACTGGGCTGGCGCATTACCTACACGATCTCATTAAGTTTTTACAGTCACCATTCAGAGAAACTTATGCAGCTGGGCACTGTGACTCATGCCTGTAATTGCAGTACTTTGAGGGATTGAGGTGGATAGATCGCTTGAGCTCAGGAGTTCAATACCAGCCTGGGCAACACGATGAAACCCTGTCTTTACCAAAAATACACAAAAATTAACTGGGTGGGGTAGTGCCCACACCTGTCATCCCAGCTACTCAGGAGGCTGAGATGGGAGGGCCACTTTAGCCTGGAAGATTGCAATAAGCAGAGATCATGCCACTGCACTCCAGCCTGGGTGACGAAACAAAACCCTGTCTCAAAAAAAAAAAAAAAAAAAAAAAAAGCCAGAGAAGGTCACCCAGTCCCCTGGTGAGGCAAGAGGAACTCACATGCACTCTGAGAGCTGATTTGTGCAGTCTCACAGTTAGAAATGAGCAGGGTTGACATTTGAACTCAGGTCCACCTGAATTTTTTTTTTTTTTTTCTTTTCTCTTTTTTTTTTTTTCAGAGAGATAGGGTCTTACTTGGTCACCCAGGTTGGAATGCAGTGGCACAATTACGGCTCACTGTCACTGTAACCTCGACCTCATTCCTGGGCTCAAGCAATCCTCCCACCTCAGCCTCCAGAGTAGCTGGGACTATAGGTGCACCACCTTGCCCAGCTAATTTTTAAATGTTTTTGTAGAGATGGGGTCTCACTATTCTGCCCGGGCTGGTCTTGAACTCCTGACCACTGCATTTCTTTTCACTGATTGTCTTGGCTGACAACTTGGTGCTCACTTTAGAGATTAATTCCACCTTGCCCTGTACTGTAAACTCAACATGTAGAGAAAGCCCAGGTCCTCCTGTGCCAGCTAAGTTTCAGCTTGTCCCCAATCCTCTCAGGGTGTGTCCGGAATTGGTGGGTTCTTGGTCTCACTGACTTCAAGAATGAAGCTGCGGACCCTCGCAGTGAGTGTTACAGCTTTATAAGGTGGCGCGTCTGCAGTTTGTTCCTTCTGATGTTCGGATGTGTTCAGAGTTTCTTCCTTCTGGTGGGTTCGTGGTCTCGCTGGCTCAGGAGTGAAGCTGCAGACCTTCGCGGTGAGTGTTAGTTACAGCTCTTAAGGCAGTGCGTCTGGAGTTGTTCGTTCCTCCCGGTGGGCTCGTGGTCTCACTGGGTTCAGGAGTGAAGGCTGTAGATCTTCACGATGAGTGTTACAGCTCATAAAAGCAGCGTGGGCCCAAAGAGTGAGCAGTAGCAAGATTTATTGCGAAGAGTGAAAGAACAAAGCTTCCACAGTGTGGAAGGGGACCCGAGCGGGTTGCCGATGCTTGCTGGGGCAGCCTGCTTTTATTCTCTTATCTGGCCCCACCCACATCCTGCTGATTGGTAGAGCTGGGTGGCCTGATTTGACAGGGTGCTGATTGGTGCGTTTACAATCCCTGAGCTAGATACAAAGGTTCTCCATGTCCCCATCAGATTAGCTAGATACAGAGTTTCGACACACAGGTTCTCCAAGGCCCCACCAGAGCAGCTAGATACAGTTATCGATTGGTGCACTCCCAAACCTTGAGCTAAACACAGGGTGCTGATTGGTGTGTTTACAAACCTTGAGCTAGACATAAAGGTTCTCCAAGGCCCCACCAGGGCAGCTAGCTACAGAGTGTCGATTGGTGCACTCACAGACCTTGAGCTAAATACAGAGTGCCGATTGGTGTGTTTACAATTCTTGAGCTAGACATAAAGGTTCTCCAAGGCCCCACCAGAGCAGCTAGCTACAGAGTGTCCATTGGTGCACTCACAAACCTTGAGCTAAACACAGGGTGCTGATTGGTGTGTTTACAAACCTTGAACTAGATAGAGTGCCGATTGGTGTGTTTACAATCCCTGAGCTAGACATAAAGGTTCTCCAAGGCCCCACCAGAGCAGCTAGATACAGAGTGTCGATTGGTGCAGTCACAGACCTTGAGCAAAATACAGAGTGCCGATTGGTGTGTTTACAATCCCTGAGCTAGATATAAAGACTCTCCACGTCCTCACCAGACTCAGGAGCCCAGCTGGCTTCACCTAGTGGATCCCGCACCGGGGCTGCAGGTGGAGCTGCCTGCCAGTCCCCCGCCGTGCGCTCGCACTCCTCAGCCCTTGGGTGGTCGATGGGACTGGGCGCCACGGAGCAGGGGGCGGCGCTCGTCGGCGAGGCTCGGGCTGCGCAGGAACCCACGGAGGTGGGGGAAGGCTCAGGCATGGCGGGCTGCAGTCCCGAGGCCTGCCCTGCGGGAAGGCAGCTAAGGCTCGGCGAGAAATCGAGCGCAGCGCCGGTGGGCTGGCACTGCTGGGGGACCCAGTATACCATCCACAGCCGCTGGCCCGGGTGCTAAGTCCCTCATTGCCCGGGGCCGGCAGGGCCGGCCGGCTGCTCCAAGTGCGGGCCGCCAAGCTCGCGCCCACCCGGAACTCCAGCTGGCCCGCAAGCGCCGCACACAACCCCGGTTCCCACTCGCGCCTCTCCCTCCACACCTCCCTGCAAGCTGAGGGAGTGGGCTCCGGCCTTGGTCAGCCCAGAAAGGGGCTCCCACAGTGCAGCGGTGGGCTGAAGGCCTCCTCAAGTGCCACCAAAGTGGTAGCCCAGGCAGAGGAGGCGCCTAGAGCGAGCGAGGGCTGTGAGGACTGCCAGCACGGTGTCACCTCTCAAGGGCACTCGCCTTTCTTAGTTTCTCTGCCTTCCAACCCAGACTCTGTTGAGAGTAACCTTTCCACAAATCCATGCTGTGAGTTCCATGTGAGCTGGAACCTTTGGGCCTCTCCAGTAGGTGCTCATTGTGTCCATGGTAGTTGAACTAAGCCTTGGTCTCCTCACCCATGACCTGACTCCTTTCCTAGTCTGTACAGGCTCCTGCCCTCTCACTTGCTGTCAGCCTCTGGCTGCCATCTTCCTGTATAGATTGACCACTGTTAGCTGGGCATGGTGGCTCACACCTCTAGTCCCATGTACTTAGGAGTCCAAGGTGGGAGCATTGCTTGAAGCCAGGAGTTCCAGACCAGCCTGGGCAATAGAGTGAGACCCTGTCTCTATAAAAAATTAAAAAATTAGCTGGGCATGGTGGTGCATAACTGTAGTTCCAGCTACTCAGGAGGCTGAGGTGGGAAAACCACTTGAGCCCAGGAGTTCAAGGCTACAGTGAGCTATGATTGTCCCACTGCACTCCAGCCTGGGCAACAGAGCAAGACGCTGTCTCAAAACAAACAAAAAAATCACTGTCCACTTTGGGCTGTTGCTCACCTTCACTAACCCTGTTCCACCCGCAGCAGCCCTATGTCCTTCTCTAAGCCAGTCCATGGCATGGAGGTACAGAAGCCAAGTCGGCTTACACGATGAGAGTGAATGGGAAGTAGATCCCTCCAGCCACAAGGCTTTGGGTTTTTCAGAGTGGTTAGAATAGGGCAGGCAGATGCTTCCTGTGGCTTCCATGTTGCTAAACAGTTTGCTCCTTTATTCCTTTCCTATGTCCTAGGCACGGTCTAGACTGCTTCCACTGCTCACGGATAAATGCAGATTTAAGTGGCATGTGCATAGGGTCACCAGAATGGTAGACTTGAGGATCCTCCCCAGCTCAGAAAACTCTTATAAACACCAAGTGATAAACCTGAGGCCAAAAGACAGCCAAAACCAGCCAAGTAATGATACACAAGGCAAGCATTCTCAAAGACACAAAGCTGAGTGTGCTGGGACTGCTGTTTCCCATCTCACTTCCAGCTTGTCTGGACAGAAGAGCCCCAGAGCTATCAGCTTCCACAGGATGAGAGAGGTTCAGACAAAGAGCAAGAGAGAGTTTGCCAGAGTGTATGACTGCTTCCAGTTTGGGGGCCGGAGTCTTTATTCATTCAGTAATTTTTACCAAGCACTTTTTTTTAAAGAGATTGGCTCTTGCTCTGTCACCAAGGCTGGACTGCAGTGGCACAATCATGACTCATTGCAGCCTCGGACTCCAGGGCTCAAGCGATACCCCTGCCTCAGCCTCCCAAGGAACTAGGATTACAGGTGGGTATCGCTGTGCCCAGATAATTTTTGATTTTGGTAGAGACAGGGCCTTGAACTCCTGGCCTCAAGTAATCCTCCCACCTTGGCCTCCCAAAGTGCTGGGATGACAGGTGTGAGCCACCACATCTGGCATATGGAGCATCTCTCATGTGCCAGGCCCTACTGTAGGTGTGGGGACCGAGCAGTCAATGAACAAGACCAAGTCCCTGCCCTTGGGGAGTTTATTTATTACTTGAGTAGCAGGAAAGAAACCATAAATATGTTAAAAATAAAATGACCTTTCCTGACACAGATAAATTAGTGTAAACTTAGAGAGGGCCACATGCCATGAAAAAAATACGCAGAGTGGGCCGGGCATGGTAGCGCACGTCTGTAATCCCAGCACTTTGGGAGGCTGAGGCAGGCGGATCACCTGAGGTCGGGAGTTGAAGACCAGCCTGGACAGCATGGTGAAATCCCTTCTCTACTAAAAATACAGAAATTAGCTGGGCACGGTGGCAGGCGCCTGTAATCCCGGCTACTTGGGAGGCTGAGGCAGGAGAATTGCTTGAACCCGGGAGGTGGAGGTTGCAGTGAGCCGAGATCGCACCACTGCACTCCAGCCTGGGTGATAGAGCAAAACTCCATCTCAAAAAAAAAAAAAAAAAACAAAGAAAAAGAAAATAACCAGAGTAACAGGATAGCGAGACTAGGAAGGGAAGGTCCCCTGGGGAGGGGCACTGCAGCTGAGATCTAGGAGGTGTGAAGGAACCAATCACCTGAGACTCTTGGGGGATCATTCCAGGCAGAGGCAACAGCTGGAGATAGCAGAGTGGATCTGCACTAAGAAGGGGCATTTGCCCAGCTCTTGAACGATGCTGGGTGCAGATACCTAGAGGAAGAGGTAGGCATTCCCAGGAGAAAGGGGCAAGAGGAGCTCTGATAAGGGAGGGCACACACCAGCAGCAGGTAGAAGAAATAGGTGCAACTTTGGGTGGAGGTGGGCAGTGGCAAGAGCTGTCAGGGAGGGCTCTGGGTCAGCTTGCTGGCTGGGATGAGCCACCCAGTGACCCCGAGTCCTCTCCAACCTGCTTCTTAGGAGAAGGCTGATGCCATCCTATGAAGCAAAGCAGCTACTGTGCATGCTCCGGAAGGAGCTTGGCAAAGCCGGCCGAGGGCCTGGATGTTTCCATTCTAGGGTGGCTTTGTGCCAATGTATTCTGAACCCAAAATCAAGATTCTTTGTCCATCAGGTATAAGTACACTTATGCTACAGGAGGGACTCTGGAGGCCAATGGAGAACTCTCCTGTGCTTGCAGCCTGTGACGCAGTCCTGCTCTCAACGTGTGGGTGCTGTCCACCTCCCTGACTCTGCAAAAGAAGCCACTGTCCACCCATACCCAGGTAGCTCTGCAAACAAGGTGCCTAGAGCAGAGGCAGAAGAGGTTTTCGAGAGGACAAAGCCAGCAGTGGCTCAGTTGTGGAGAGAAGTGAGTCATCATAGTTAAGTAGCCAGCACGTTGTATGCACTTGCACGGTGTCAGGCCCTGTGCACAGGGCTTTTGTCACCCGTATGCCTGCCAGTTATCCTACATAGGATAAAACAAAACCCAGCATTCTCTGGGTCAAGTTGCTTGTACATGGCAAGTCAACTAGGAGGGGACAGAATGAGGGTTTGAATTCAGTAGATCAGCCTCCTGAGACAATGTATAGAACATCTTCCCCCAAAAGAGGTATGTTCATTAAGTTCTCCGTCATTTCCCCCTTCCTATGTCTTTAGGGGTTTACTTGAAGTTCTGACATTTACTTTGAAAGTGCAACCACCTTTCTCTTGCCCCATCCCGTTTCCCAGGGAGGCTTCTCACCGGTTAGTACCGGCTTGCTGAATGTAGCCCAACACTGCCACCTGGTGTTGAAGGCCCATGACAGGCCCAGTGGCCACCACAGACATGGCTGAGACCCAATGTTCCTGACCGCTGCTTTAAAAGGTTTTGTATTTTTTTCGTTCTGACTCCAAAAGAACATGCTCATTGTAAAACATTTAAGTATGCTTGTAGCGAGTAATTGGAAAAGCCTGCTTGCACAATAGAATGTGAAACCTCCTCTGCTTTGACCTCCATAGGGATATTTCTCTAATTATTCCTGTCCCCAAATTCCATCAAATTGTGTTTGCTTTTGTGATGACAGTATATATATATATATATATGTGTGTGTGTGTATATATGTGTGTATATATATGTGTGTATATATATGTGTGTATATATATGTGTGTATATATGTGTATATATGTGTATATATGTGTGTATATGTGTGTATGTGTGTATATATGTGTATATATGTGTATATATGTATGTATGTGTATATATGTGTATATATGTGTATATGTGTATATATGTGTGTATATATGTGTATATGTGTGTATATATGTGTATATATGTGTATATGTGTATATATGTGTGTATATATGTGTATATATGTATATGTGTATATGTGTATATATGTGTGTGTATATATGTGTATATATGTGTATATATGTGTGTATATATGTGTGTATATGTGTGTGTATGTGTATATATGTATATGTGTGTATGTGTATATATGTATATGTGTATATATGTGTGTATATGTGTGTAATGTGTGTATATGTGTGTATATGTGTGTATATGTGTGTATATGTGTGTATGTGTGTATATATGTGTGTATATGTGTATATATGTGTGTATATATGTATATATGTATGTATATATGTATATATGTGTATATATGTATGTATATATGTATATATGTGTATATATGTATATATGTGTGTATATATGTGTGTATATATGTGTATATATGTGTGTATATGTGTGTATATATGTGTATATATGTGTGTATATATATGTGTATATATGTATATATGTGTGTATATGTGTATATGTGTGTATATATGTGTGTGTGTGTATATATATATATATTTTTTTTTTGAGACAGTCTCGCTCTGTCACCCAGGCTGGAGTGCAATGGTGCGATTTCGGCTCACTGCAACCTCCACCTCCCAGGTTCAAGTGATTCTTGTACCTCAGTCTCGCAAGTGGCTGGGACTACAGGCATGCACCACCACGCCTGGCTAATTTTTGTATTTTTAGTAGAGATGGGGTTTCACCATGTTGCTCAGTCTGGTCTCAAACCCCTGACCTCAAGTGATCTGCCTGCTTTGGCCTCCCAAAATGCTGTGATTACAGGTGTGAGCCACCATGCCCAACCTATTACAGTTATGTAGGATAATGGCCTTATTCTTAGGAGAGTCACACTAAAGTGTGTAGGGATATGTCCCACCACGTCTACAATTGGCTTTCAAATGGTTCAAACAAAAGAGCATACAGAGACAGAGAAAGAGAGGTAGAGAAATAGGACCATGTTAATCATTGAATCTCAATGGGGAATGTATGAGTAGTGCTTACTGTATAGTTCTTTCAACTTTTTATACGTTTGATATTTTTCAAAATAAAAAGTCACAGCATCACTGTTAAGTGAGGAGAGAGGAGAGACAGCTGGAATGTCAAACATCCACACTTAGGAAAGCTCACATGAGTGCCCTTCCATATGAGTGGGACTCCTAGGCGCTGCATGGTACTAACGAGCAAGCTGAATGATGTGGGATGGATTCCAGCCAAGAACCTCAGTGGTAGCATTAAACCTTCTTGGAGATATGCAGTCTTCCCCTGCCTGAGCAGCTCAGTGGCCCCAACCAAACAAAACATGGTAAACCTTACATGGCATTAAATGCAATTCACCAGAGTGATTTGCAGCAAGAACCTCCTATTGACCATCATCAGTGATTCTTTGGAAGCAGAGAGGATGCAGACAAGGGGATCCTCATGATGAGTGACTGCCAAGGCATCAATGGAAAGGCTTGACATTTGCTCTGCAGTTTGCGTTGACTTTGTCCCCAGGCACAGTTTTCTTCTTTCCTGGTTCAACTACATGGGAACAGCTCAGTTCCTTCCTCTAGGGCTGGACACAGACACATTTCTCTTCCTAGGTTCTCACCTTCATTCTCTACCAGCAGCTTTTCTAACACTTTTCTGTTTTTACACTAAAGCAGGAAATGCTAGCTCCAGCAAAGTCCACATGGAAAATAACAATAGATGAAGAAACTGGATTAAGGTTCCCAAAGTGCTAGTTGATATCTTGTCTTGAGGGGTTGGGGCAGAGTGGGAACGGGCATGTGTGGAAGAAGTAGAATGAAAAGATCTCACCAGGATCGTGGGAACCAGAGAGTGCGTCCATTTCTGAAGTTAATCGCTCCCGTCATCTGACAAATTCTTCTGGGAGATATGCATTTAACCAAAGTAAATGTTGAAAAAATTTTGCAATTCATTCACCTAATTGGAAACCCCACTGAGGGAAAAGCTGTGAAAAGGATTTTGTAATGAAGCCTCTCCTTCCCCAGATCTGCATCTTTTTGTCCCAGGCCTGCCTGCAGGGCTCCACTGTTATGACCTAATCCCTGTGAGATTTCTTGAAGGCAATTCACACTGTGTTCAAACTGGAAAGTTTTTTGCACATTTAAAAGAGGAACCTCTGGGCGCGCTGGGCATGGTGGCTCACACGTGTAATCCCAGAACTTTGGTAGGCTGAGGCGGGTGGATCACCTGAGGTCAGGAGTTCAAGACCAGCCTGACCAACATGGTGGAACCCCATCTCTACAAAAATACAAAAATTAGCTGGGCATAATGGCAGGTGCCTGTAATCCTGGCTACTCAGGAGGCTGAGGCAGGAGAATTGCTTGAACTTGGGAGGTGGAGGTTGCAATGAGCCGAGATGGTTGCAGTGAGAGCTTGAACCTGGGAAGCAGAGGTTGCAGTGAGCCCAGGCTGTACTCCAGCCTGGGCAACAGAGTGAGACTCCATCTCAAAAGAAAAAAAAAAATTAACTAGACAGCCTACTGTGCTATAGAACACTTTTATTTCTCCCGTCTAGCTGTAATTTTATATCCTTTAACCAATTAACCAGTTTCTCCCTATTCCCTCTCCCCTTCCCAGCCTCTAGTAACCACTTTCTACTTCTGTGATATCAACTTGTTTAGGTTCTGCATATGAGAAGTATGTATCTTTCTGTTCCTGGCTTATTTCACTAAACATAATGTCCTCCAGGGAATGACAGGATTTCATTTTTTTAATGGCCAAATAGTATTCCATTGTGTATACGTACCACACTTATATCCATCCACTGATAGACACTTAAGTTGATTCTCTATCTTAGCTATTGTGAATAGTGCTTGCTGCAGTAAACATGGGGTTGCAGATATCTCTGATACACGCTTTTCTTTAGATACAGGAAATGCTACTAATGGAATTGCTGGATCATATGGTCGTTCTATTTGTATTGTTGTTTGTTTTTTAAGACAGTGCCTTGCTGTGTCGCCCAGGCTGGAGTGCAGTGGCATGATCTTAGCCCACTGCAATCTCTGCCTCCCGAGTTCAAGCGATTCTCTTGCCTCAGCCTCCTGAGTAGCTGGGATTACAGGCATGCACCACTGTGCCTGGCCTATTTGTAGTTTCTTAAGGAAACTCCATACCGCTCTCCATAATGGCTGTACTAGTGTCACATTCCCACCAATAGTGATTGAGTTCTCTTTTCTCCAATCCTTGCCAGCATGTTATTTTTCATCTGATAATAGTCAAAAGTGGAGTTGATATCTCATGGTTTTGATTTCCATTTCCCTGATTAATGATATTGAGCATTTTTTTTCATACCACTGTATTTTAGATAGTATCTTTGGAACTCTTGTGCTTGTGAAGATACAGACAAGTGTAGCCTGAAACTACTCTTGACATTTTAAAAGTGAGAGCCCTCACCAACCATGGTAGTATTTTCAGCTTATCACTTTAACAGTTTTAGTTCATAAAGGTAATAAAATGTCAAGGCATCAAAATGTGGGGCAAAACGTGAAATTTAAAAGGCTTATTGACAAATATCTGTTGCTTCTCCAACATGTGTTGATTCTTCTAGGTGATGGGGATACATAAGACACAAAAATGACAAAAATCACTGTCCTTACATTCTGTTGTCCCAATATAAAGCCCTTGAACTGCCTAAAAGTGTAAGAAACAGTTCATACTAGCACACTTACATACGCTGATCAAATTGGGCAATTAACAGAAGGCATCTTAAAAAAGGAAGCTCATTTATGGGGAAAAACAGTGGCATCAAGTTCTGTTCAATCTTAAATCTTCCCATCCATTGCAAAGGCAGGCAATTCTTACATCCTAGCCTTTTTCCTTTAAGATGGGTATGGGTAGTACAGATGTTCTATTAGTGACACAGCTTAGAATGTGATGAGTGCCTGATTCGTGTTCTAGAAGTCAGAAGGGTGCTGGATGGATGTCAAAGCATCTTCTAAACCACAGGTTCAGTCCTACCTAGTGAAACCAGGACAATCTCCAACCCCCATGCCTCACCCAATACTGGCTTTAGAAGCAGGGTCACTTCCTCCTACCAGTCCATCTCCCCAAGATTGTCACATCAGAAGCAGCATCTCATTTCTCATTGGCTTATTTACTCCTAAAATGTGTTCCTCTTAGGAATATGCTTACTGGTCCCTCTTAGGCTATGATTACTGGTTTAGTTGGTTACCCTTGCTTAGAGACTACATATGCTAACAATTTAGGACAGGTTTGCAGTTAGGTTTCGGTGACCAATCATAAAGTGTAATCATTTTTTTTAAAAAATGCTACTTGCTGTTCCTTTTCCATCTCTCAAGGTGAAGGGACCAAAATCAAAACGAAAAAAAAAATTCATTAACCTTTTTACATCTTCACAGGTTCAGATTCGTCCAAAGCCCTTTAAACATTCACAATTCACTCAACACATCTGGTTTTCTTTTGAAGAAAACTTCAGTGAAGAAAGAGTGATGGAGGGTGCTTTTAGATAGTCTGAGCCATCAGGAAAGTCTCACTAAGGCTGGTCTCAAACTCGAGCTCAAGCAATCCTTCCACCTTAACCTCCCAAGTGCTAGGATTACAAGGGTAAGCCACTGCACCTGGCCCATGAAAGGTCTCTTTGAGGAGACTGATAAAGGGGCAGCAAGCTGTACCAATTTCTATCACGAGCTTTCTAGGCAGAGGAAAGCAAACCCGCAAGGAGAGACCGCAGCGATGAAAACGCGGCAATAACCAGGGGCTTGAACACGCAAGCCATGGTATGAGCTCTGGGTTTTATTCTGAGTGTGAATCATTGCAAGATTATGAACAGAACGGCCTGCTGGAGAACAGGTTGTGTGTGCGCAGAGGCGGGGCGGAGAGAACCTCGGGACATCCGAGTCGAAGCAGAAAGCTTAGGGGTTGTGGCAGGGACTTGGTTCAAAGATGACTGTGGATTGGACTAGAGAGGTGAACATTAAGGAAACATTTTCAAATACGGAGCTTGTGGGTCTTGATGGATTAAATACGGAGTGTTAGAAAAAAATAAAGGATGACTTGATTTGGGTTTTGGGCAACTTTAACAATGATGGTGTCAATTACTAAAAAACTAGGAGAGGAGAATAATCTGAGGCACAAACTGTGAGTTCTTTTTGGAGCGCATGCTGTGTTAAGGAAAGCATCTAAGTGGACTGTTTTTGGGAACTCAAAGAGATCAGGGCTGGAGATAATCGGGATGTAAAGTAGCACATGAAGGGGTTTTTAGAGCCAAGAGCCTGGATGAGATCTTCTAGGCAGGCTGCACTTCAGGGCACTATCAAAGGTCATGATCAGGAAAAGGAGGGTACCGCAAATTAGAGCAGGACCCAAAGAATCCCAACTTTACGTCATGATTTTCACTAAAATGTTTCAGAGACTATTGAAACACACCGACTGATTAAAATTTCAGCAGTAATCTGTATTTTAAATTTCCTTATTCAAATGCAAATTATGCATTCTAAGACTTTCAAAACAGTTCTGAAATAACTGCACAATATAGTCAAAACATATTTATTACTTTTCAGTGTCATTTTGTACACTCCCGTACAAATACAAGAATATAGCCGTATTTACAGGTATTGAAAAGAAATCTGTATATTCAAACCCAACATCTAAATACAGTAGCTGGAAGTCCTGAACTACAATAGTTCCGGTGCGCAGAGTGAATTATTTCCCGCATTGCCCTCTCCCCTTTAAAACAGTCCCTCAAAGATATGGTGGTTTTTGAACATAATAAACTGTTTTGGAAATGGGTAACAATTCCTGGCAAAGTTTTAAGAACCTCCTTCCCAAGATTTTACAAGTGTGAAACATAAAGATTTAGAAGAAAAATAAAACTACTAATCTGGACTGTTAAAAGAAGCATAATGTCTTGAAACAGGGCTGAAGCATGTTTTTAGTCTGGAATTACAGTCGTTTTAAAATCAGGTTAGACAAGTTAGAAAAATAAAAAGCGTACGAAAGCTGGTTCTTCAGGGGAGTCTAACCTTCTTTCATCAAATATATTGTTACAATACCACGACATTTTAAAAGTTTGAATAGAGACTACTAATCTTTTAAAACAGCGGGGGAAAAAAAGCCACTCAAGTCCCCTAGAGGCTATTCAGTATTTCTATTTTCAAATTATCTAAACCAAGGTACATGTTCAAATCCATAGCCAACTAGATAAGGAATATTCCAGTCCAGAACATTATGCTTATTTTAATAGATATTCCCTAGTTAAGATTAGGAGCTGGATACCATGTCTGTAGTAAGGTCCAATATTTAAAATATTTCCACAAAATTTTAGATTTTCTGTTTAAAAATTCACTACTAGCCAGGAGCGGTGGCTCACGCCTGTATTCCCAGCACTTTGGGAGGCCAAGGCAGGCAGATCACCTGAGGTTGGCAGTTCGAGACCAGCCTGACCAACATGGAGAAACCCCATCTCTACTAAAAATACAAAATTAGCCAGGGGTGGTGGTGCATGCCTGTAATCCCAGCTACTTGGAACGCTGAGGCAGGAGAATCGCTTGAACCCGGGAGCCGGAGGTTGCGGCGAGCTGAGATCGTGCCATTGCACTCCAGCCTGGGCAACAAGAGTGAAACTCTGTCTCAAGAAAAAAAAAAAATTTACTATTAAGAAATGTCAAATTGGGCGTCTTCTCTTAAATATATGTGACTAATTCATTTAGGGATGTAAACTTTTTTGAAAAACAAAACATAGGTACACAGACCAGTAGACTATAAGCAAATCAAATTCAAATTTACCTAAATCACAAATTGCCATCTGATCAGGAAACATTTGCCTATTACAACAAATTGCTCACTTCTTTCCAGAAAAGATACAGTAAGGTTTCTAGCTTAACACACAGCTCTTTGGGGTTTCATTTACATGCACTAATTAAATTCAGCAGATGTTAACAATCTCACAGAGGTATAAACATGACAATAAATTAATGACATGTCTTTTCTTACATTTAAAAAGTATTCTTAAATTACAGGAAAGTATCTTCCAGTATAAGATTTTAATTCTTTTAATTACACTGGAGCATTTTTGTATTTTAGAAAACACCAACACTATCGCTTACAGTTAACTTTATGAGCTTACTGAAAAGCCTGAACATTTAACTTCCATACTTTAAATACATGCTTAAAGCACAAGAGCAATTTCAAAATTTATGTTAGCATCTGAGAATGTAGTAACATTGACATTGATGTCTAACATAAAAAATAAGCCCTTGGTGCTGCCAGTTTTGGAAGCACTTATCTGCCCCAACAGAAAAAAAAAAAAAAGTCACCAAAAAACCCTAAACCAATTTAAAAAAAAAAAAAAAGAAGAAAAAACACCTTTCTAAATCAGATGGCAAGATTTTGATGGTAAAAGTTTTTTTGTGGGGGAAGAAAATATTTTTTTCATGTGGAAACCCTTGTGATTTGATACATTACTGGCAGTGTGAAGCTAAGGCTATGTGACTAATATTTTAGCAAAGGAAAAAAAAAGTCAAGGTAATTTTATAGTAGCAATAGTTTCTTTTTTTATTTTAATATACTTTAGGAAACAATATACAAAGCTGCGCTTTCCTGCTATTTCCAGATAACAGCAGGAAGCTCCAATTACACAAATTTAGCGTTTTGTGATGGCTAAGAACAGCAGTCAGCACCAGACTTGAACAGTTAGCTACAACACAAACATCCTTCCAAATGAAATGTCATAATAGCAAGACAGGTAAACCAGAGTTTAACAAATGACAACCACTTGGGAAGTGACTTAATCATTCTTGTTGAATTTCTTATTTCATTAAATATCTTATACACAATTTCCTGTTAATACGTTTTAAACAAAACCTCCCTTAAGGAATTATTTCAATTAAGTATAAATATTCAACAAGAACAGTTCTGATAAAGAATCCCCAGGTAGTTCAAATGCTAATGTGCACTGACCGAAGGAAAAGAAAAATAACAATTTTTGTTTGTTTTAACATGTTTATTACAACAGATACAATTCACATCTGACTAGCTCTGTTTCCTCTTTCCCCTCCCACAACCACGTTCATTGGGCCATTTCCTTATATTTGAGCAATCAATGTACTTTGAGCACACATGCCTGTCCAGCAGTACTTTTAAGTCCATTCTTACAGGGTGCAAATGGATTTCAATAATTTATACAAACAAGTAGGTTATGCTCAATCACTGCAATTTTAAGCTACTGTACACAGGAATGAAAAGGTTATAGAAAAGTGCCATAGCAACAGTGCCTTAAGAAAGGAGATAAAGAGGAGCCTTAAAAAATGGATAAAATCAGAATTTCAGAGGGAAATGGAAACACACGGGAAATGAAAAACATTTCTCTGCAAAACAAATGGAGAAGCACTGCTCTTGATCAGGTGCAAGTGTGGAAACAGTTGTTTCATATTTTGTACACTGCCCATATGGTTCAAAATCGTATCCTTAGACACAGATCGCCTGGCGCTTGCACTGAATTTTTGAAAATGCAAGATTTCTGAATGATAAATTAACCCCCCCAATTTTTTTTTTTTTTTTTAAAAAAGCTAATTTTGCAGACAGGTTTACATGTAAAAGGCTAGGTATTTAGCCACCTCAGCATTGATTAGTTTTGGATGTCTAAGCTCTGTTACACATGGCTTCCCATGGCTTCACTCTACAAAACATATTTACAACGTGAAGGATACATCTACAAGAAATCTACATTTCAAGGGTTTTACAAATCAATCTTGTATCTTTCCCCTGAATTGACTCTCACAGACCCCGTCCCCTTGTCATTTCCTTTGCCCAGCTTAACGGTCCAAAGTCTACTTAAATGCAGCTCAAAAATGTTAAGATTGGGCAACAGATTTACAGTTTCTGTTCTCAAAACCATGTGCAATTATTCACATCTTCACACCATGAAGGAATTCTGATTTTTTAGCTTTTCAAGTTCCTTAATTTGTTGTCTCAAAAATAGTATCCTGAAAAAAAAAAAGCAGACATTAGAACCTGTGTACATATACAAATATTACATAAAACCCAAGCTTTTATAATTATAATTTTTTTAATTAAAACAAGTGATTTCTAATTAAGGCAAAAAAATTTAAAAAATTATTTAACTATAAATTGGTTTATAGTTAAGACAAAGTAAACATTTAATACATAATATCTATTAAAGTATCAGGATGATGAAACGATGTTTTAGTTTTCTAACAACTTTTTATTTTATTTTTTGAGACAGAGTCTTGCTCTGTTCCCAGGCTAGAGTGCAGGGGTGCAATCTTGACTCACTGCAATCTCTGCCTCCCGGGTTCAAGCAATTCTTCCTGCCTCAGCCTTCTGAGTAGCTGGGATTACAGGCACCTGTCCTTATGCCCTGCTAATTTTTATATTTTTAGTAGAGACAGGGTTTTGCCATGTTGGCCAGGCTGGTCTTGAACTCCTGACCTCAGGTGATCCGCCCACCTTGGCCTCCCAAAGTGCTGGGATTACAGGCGTTAGCCACCGCGCCCGGCCTTTTCTAACAATTTCTTAATAATTCCTTTGGCTCTTACTTTATAAACCATATCATCACAATAAAGCAGTAGCTATTATACATGAAATAAACCTATACTGCATGTTTTCTGGCCCACTATATAGTAAAGAGTAGAATTAACCAGGTGTAAGAGATTAATCATTTAGAAGAGCAATTCTCAGTGTAGATGTAGGTACATAAAAATGAAGCCAAAAACCAAAAATTGAAACACACAAACCCCACAGTTACCCAGATTCCCATGAACGTAAAAATATTTCCTGTTTTTACTCTTCTTTTCTGGGAACTATAATATTTATTGCCTGTACACATGAATTAGGCATAATCAGGCTGGCTTGATATTTGACTGTATATACTGTTTTCCTAAGATGCAATAATAATTTCCTAAAAGTCGAATGACGTAACAAGCCAAAATGAAGTTTGTTAGAACTACTTTCAGAGCAATCTGAGAGTATAAGAACCCAAGTTGTTACTCAGAGAGTACCTCTAGATATTTTAGTAACTGTAAATAAACTTACTTTTTCAAGTTGTAGTATAAACTCCATTTGGTATTTACTAATTATTTATGGTTTCTTGACAAGATTCAATCCACCTGTAACTCTGTGACTTGCACAGACAGGACAGAAAGCCATTGCCAAGTTTGTCCTCAATTCTGTAATAGGCATTTAAAAAAATACCTATGCTATTATTATTGTGACCTAGATATTCTACTTGAGTGAAACACTAGATTAAGAAATGCAAGACAAGAGTTCAGGTGAAAAATACTAAGACAGCAGATACACTAAACTTGCTAGACAAATTCTTTCTATACTTTTCAAGGGATCTATTGATGCTGCAAGGACAAATAATCTGAAATTTCAATGGAAACACCCTCAGCAAGAGAGGACATTTATAATTAGTTGTGGTCAATATTTCATTTTTTCAATAATATATTATTGCAGCTTATGGAGTTATGAGAAAAGTCTAATGAAGCATTCATCATGGGTTAAGAGAAAATCGACAGGCTTTATCCTTCACAAGAAATATTATTAACTTATGAAAATGCAGTGATAGAATGTGATCAATGTATCAAAGAGAACTTTACATTTCATAAATGTGATTTACATTATTTAGTTCGATTTAAGAATCATAATCCTGAGAAACATAAAAATATATTTCAGTGATATAAAGACTTACCTTTGCTCTCGCAAAGTTGCTTGAATTTCACATACTCGGACTAAAGATCTTAAATTTTTTAATTCAGTACAAATTTCGGACATGTGAATAGTTCCCATGTTATGCGCTTCTTCACGTAATCTTGATGCCTGTAATTAAAGAAATGAACAAAACATAAAATATAAACATTAACATACACAAAACATTAAATTTCTGAGTATAATTTTATACTAGGATTAGAGAATAATCCTTTTCTCTTCAATACACAAAAATGCGCTGGTGAATCTAATGGGGAAAATTAATTTGTTTTATGAAACTGTCTCTAAGGGTGGAAGGTACTTATTTTAATATTTCTCTTCTAAGTTGGAGAAAATAGGATTTCCAACCTGAAGCTAATACAGCACTAAGAAAGGACTCATAATTTGTGGTTAATAAAAGATGCTGGGTCAGCCAAAGAGATTGTCATTTCTGCAAGTTCAGGTATTAGATACTGATTCAAGAGCCTCACTATACTCCTCTATCATAAGACACACAACATATTCTCTGTAAACTTTCGAACACCCCAGATGGTCAGTTATCTGATAAAAAGAAAGAGGCAAATGGCAGTAATTGGAATGTCCTAAGGTCTCTCATCCCAAAGCAAAATGTTTCCTAACTTCCAGTTGCTAGTCTAGTGAGAGAGTCATAGAAAATTAAGTTTTTTTTTTTTTTTTTTTTTGAGACAGTCTCACTCTGTCACCCAGGCTGGAGTGCAGTGGTGCGATCTCGGCTCATTCCAACTTCTGCCTCCTGGGTTCAAGTAATTCTGGTGCCTCAGGCTCCCGAGTAGCTGGAATTACAGGTGCATGCCACCATGCCTGGCTAATTTTTATACTTATGGTTAGAGATGGGGTTTCACCATGTTGGCCAGGCTGGTCTCGAACTCCTGGCTGGCCTCAAGTGATCCACCTGCCTCAGCCTCCCAAAGTGTTGGGATTACAGGTATGAGCCACTGCGCTTGGCCAGTAGATTAACAGTGCTAATTGATTCTAAAACTATCAGAGAAGCTGAGTGGAAAAAGTACACCGGCTTTGAGCCACATCACTGTTAACTGGGTGACCCTGGGATCAAGGTCTTATGCACTATTTGGTCTTAAGGACTTCAATGGCAAAATGAGAAAACTCTTATCTACACTGCTTAGCTGTTTTAAGAAGTAGAGAAAATAAATATAAGGCATTAAGCACTGAGCTAACTGCTGAGTACTTGACAACAGTGGCTATAATTATGTTAAAATATTTTGTAAAACCAGAAAAGTTATCTTATATATCAAATATTTTTTAAATGACTACAAAGCTAGAGATTCATTATTTTAAATGTTGCTTGAATTCAGTGGTCACATTAGATTTTCTAAAAGTTGATTAAATTCTGTTTTGCTAATCATCCAAAGGTAAAATCTAGGCTGTACATAACGTACCTGCTTCTCTGCATGATCTGCAGGCCATCCTTGAACGTGTTTTATGAGATTTTCACTGAAGTGTGCTGCTAGTGCAGGCGTTAATGAACACGTGGATCGGGCAGAAGAATTCTGTGGTACAACTGTTGCATTTGATGCATTACTACTATTAGAAGTATGATTGGGACCAGGTGATGGACTTCTCTGGCTACTAGAAAACAGAATTGAATGTGTAGTATGTTTAAAAGTAGTTTCTGGGTATCCTTATCCTAGAAACTGCATGTTAATACCTTTTATTAACTTAAAGATATCCAAATGCCTAAGAAAAATTTGTTATTTTAATGTCAAATAAAGAGAATTAACAATCCAAAGTATATTATTCCTCAAAACACTTTAGGGGGAAAAAGCCCTTTTAACACTACTGTCAGAGTCAAATGTAAACTGTACTCTCCAAATCTGAGGGCAGAACCTGTTAACTTTGTGTACCACAAACACTAATAATATAACTAAAAAAAGTCACATTTTAACAGCTGTAGATATAATGCACATCGGAAGACTGCTCATATACATCTAGATAAGGGAAAAATATATATTGCCTTTGTTCAACGTCAGAACTGCTGAATCAGAGGGTGAAATAATGTGAAGCAAAATACAGACATTTTATTGGATAGCACTGAACAAGCACAGTGGCAAAACAAAACCAAAAAAATTACACTCTGAGATTCTTATCTTCTTTTAAAACTGAATGGTTTGGGCCAGGGTTGGGGATATGGTGGTGAGAACCAAAAAATTTAATCACCCAAGTTGATCTCCTACCTGCTTCACCAGACTTGGCTCTGAATGAATTTCAGTTATTTCCAAAAACTAAATCTCCCAAAGGATGAAGAGTTTTCATCACTGAGGATATTTAAAATAATACTGCAGCCTCTAAAAACAATTTAAAAGAAGAATTTCCCAAAAATGTTCAGAGCAATGGCAACATTGCTGGAGTAAGTAGACAGCTTCCCAAGGTGATTATTTTGAAGGGAACAACTCTCATTTGGAGGTATAAGTTCTGAAATGCTTGTTTAGAAAACAACAATAAAAACAACAGTTGAATTATTTTGCTACCTCATAGCATGAAATAAAAAATAGGAAAATCAATCAAATGAAAACCATTCATTCAACAAATGTCATTTAAAGTTGTGTTGTTAATGAACAAAGAAAAGTGCTAACACAATACAGTAGTATAGAACTATCTAAAAAGCCATCCGTATAGGGTCACAGTTAAGCTACTGGGAAAGCCTGACATGGACCAGTTGGGAAACATTGGCCCAAGTTTTAGATACGAGACTTTGGCTTTCATCAATATATTCAAACCAAAACTGCTATAAGGAGGTTAAAAAGTAAGGTAATTCCAACAAATATTGTAAAATCGTGTGCCTTTCTGGTACAAGTATCACAAATCTTTAGCCCCGTCATATTCCACTGTGTAAAATTTTAAAGAGCCACTTTCTTCAAAATAATCCGGGCTTCACTACTAGAGACCATAACCTACCTCTTGTATACAGGTTTGTCTTTGTAAATTTTACAACATATAAGCCTACTTTAGGGTATTCATGGAGTTTAAGGTTAAGTTCTATTTTACAGATATAATATTCAAACAATGCAGTGTACCATCATTAAATAAAACAATGTGGTCTCAATATACAATATCAACCTACCTTGAGCGCTGAAGACTTCGAGGAGAGACAGGTTCATGACCTTGCTGCTTGTCAGCAGTTACAGGCTGCTGTGTGGCTGACTGTGACACTGGTACTTGCTTAACTACTGGAGTACTAACCTGAAATGTCAAAATCTGGTGAGATGGTCTCCAAATCTAATCCACATCTCTCCCCCCAAAATCTAGGTAATCGTCTTAAAACATGTAAAATGTGGTGTTTTAAAGAAGACAGTCAAGTTCTGTAACTTAGATCTCATTTCTTTGTGAAAATGGCCCAAGGTCATAAAATTACTTCCCCATCAAACCAGTGTAAGAAACTAGTTCTCCTTTACAGCTCAGTTTTCTTTCCAATACATTATTATCTCTTCTGATTTACTGTTACTTTTATATCAATGAAAGTAAATTATGTATGCTACCATATCATACACATATGGATGCTTAGATTTTAATGATATGGAGAAATATGTGATTGGGCTATCAGAAAATGAGTTATGGCCCATATAAAGTTCAACATGAGAGTTTTTCAAAGAGATGTTACTCTACAGAGGTAGACTGAAGTCCATGACTGCCAATCAGGATTATGTATTATATTCAGAAGCCACATAGAGAAAAGCAGTTTAAAATATAAGCTCTAAATTGAGGCACAAAGGCAGATGGAGTCCTTTGTGATTAAGTCACACCTCACTGTTGTTTTTCTTTTGGTGGGGTGAGGGGATATGATTAATAATTCTCCCTAACAAATCTGGAATGTCCTGCTTAACTTCTGAATATTACCTATGAATTCTAGTCAAGTCTTATAAAGAACATTTTAGTAAGCACTACATAAAAGCTCAAATGTTCAATTATTTTAAAAACAACTTGAAGAAGTTTTTGGAACACAAAAAACGAACAGCTACCTGCTTAAAGGATTTTTTTTTTTTTTTTTTTTTTTTTGAGACAGGGTCTTAGTCTGGTTGCCTAGTCTGGAGTGCAGAGTGACGTGATCTTGGCTCACTCCAACCTTGAATTCCCAGGCACAGGTGATTCTCCTACCTCAGCCTCCTGTGTAGTGCATATCGCCATGCACAAGAAAGTTTTTCAGAGTTTCACTCTCTTGCCCAGGCTGGAGTGCAGTGGCGTGATCTTGGCTCAACTGCACCTCCACTTCCCAGGTCAAGTGATTCTCATGCCTCAGCCGCCTGAGTAGCTGGGATTATAGGTCTGTGCCAGCACGCCCAGATAATTTTTGTACTTTTAGTAGAGACTGGGTTTTGCCTGTTGGCTAGGCTTGTTTCCAACTGCAGGCCTCAAGTGATCCGCCTGCCTCAGCCTCCCCCAGCAAATTTTCAAATTATTTTTGTAGAGATGGGGTCTTGCTATATTGCCCAGGGCCTAATTCAATCCTCCTGCCTTGGCCTCCTAAGTGCTGTAATTATAGCTGTGAGCCACCGCACCCAGCCTACTTAAAGGAGTTGAAATGCTCAGTTTACAAGTGACTATAAAACCAATACTACCACTTATTTCACTTTTAGCCACTATTTACTATACTCTTAAAATACCACCCTGAAGACAAGTTCTAAGCTCCAAAACTCACATTTTAAATACTGGCAAATGATAAGGAACGGTATAATTAACTAACTACTGTAACTTGGAATTTTAAAAATCAATCTAAATTGACCCTAAAACATGCAATGATCAATGGCCAAGGGAGGGAAGGGATGAACAAATGGGAAGACTTAAAAGCTGACCAACCACCTCTTTCAAGTTATATTTCAATGCATTTTTATTTTGGGGCTTCCGCTTAAGATCTTACAAAGAATTATTTGGCATTAAAAAGTTTGAAACAGCCCACTGTTTCAAAACTACTCCAAAGAAATTCCCCCTACATTTACCATTTAGACCAGCAATTTTCTAACTGCACCTATGGAGCCAACCATGTAAAGATTCTGCTGGGACAAATACGGGCAATATAAGCTTAGTAAAATGGGTCCCTGTATTCACAAACACCTAGGTTTTAAATTCTGACTCTACCACAAAAACTTAACTGAGAGTTTGATTTTCTCATCTATTAAATAAAGCAAGTGATTCTCATGATGTGAAAGTTAAACATACATTAAGTTCTTAGTACAGAAACTGCCTCATTTTTGAAATACAAATATGGAAAAGTCACTGGAAAACACATTCATTCATGTCTTTTGGAGTTTGAAAATTCTATAAATATTAAGACTCAGTATATCCTCTTTATCTCACTCTCTATGTGACAAATCCCAAAACCATTAGGGAACAGACTCAGATGGTGTATTAAAGTAGCACAGATTCAAAGCCCCCCTCTATCCCTCAGTGAACTGAGAAATTCTAGGCTGCATCTACTATCATACCTGTCATTCATTCCACCACTACACCTCATTCTCAGAGGGCTTTTTCTATAACAGATTCTAAAATGTTATTGACTTTCCAAAAGTAAGTAGTTTCTTTCCCAAATGTCCCTCAAAGGTGACATACCTTTGGCTGTGATGAAACAGGAGGAGTACTGATCAAAGGTTTGATAGGGACTGTGTTAGTTTGAGGTGTGCTTATTCTTGGAGAAACATATGATCTTGGGGATGACGCATCGGACGTTAAAGACATCGGAGACTGATTAGATGGCTGGGCTGTAAAAGAGGGAAGCAATTAATTTTAAAGAAAAACAAAACAAAACAAAAAACTAAAGTCCTTTGTAATATTATGTGGCAAAGATATTTGTATCACTCTAAACCCCCCACCCCCATATTACCCAGAGAACACTTATTGGAATAAATCAGAATCTGACCTTCTCACTGGGCCACACTGACTAAGTGAGCTGTGTGTTCAGAGGTAAGCACACCCAGTGGGGCCCACTCTCCTTTATGTGGCTGGGACAGGAAGCTAGGCCTGAACCTATTCTCACATGGAAGGCCTCCTCACCATCCTTATTTCTTCTTTCTTATTCTACATTTAGGCCCAGGTATCCCACGCAGTCTCCTGCTCATGAGGCTAGCCAGAGGGTTGCAAGAGTCTTTGCACCATTATACTTCCATTCCAGACAAGGCATTCCTGCTGTTTATCAGCTTTCTGACAAAGTGACCCCTTCACTTCCCATTTGCTCCTATGTGTATCTCTCTCCATTTGGATACCTTCATGAAGAGGGATATCTAATTCAAGGCAGAAAATGAGCATTTCCATATTATCCAGTCAAAAAACATCTAACGTCAATCTGAACCAAACTTCAACTCTTCAAATACATGCAATGTTTCATAAAGATATATGGCACATCATAGTTTACTTTCAGCTTTGGCATAAAAAAACTCATTAATAACAAAGTCTGAATTAAATACTGTATTAAATAATTACAGATTTGATGGCAATACCTTAAAACAAATGTCAAAGCTTGCTTCATCTAAAAAGAAAGGAAATAAAACTACTACTGTATATGCCAGTGTTACAAAAAAAACAAAATTATTGTAGCTAATCTCTTAAAAAACTAAAAAAAAAAAAAAAAAAAAAGGAAAGAAAAGAAAAAGCTAAATACAAAAAAGGGCTATTAATTCCAAAACAAAATCAAGATACCATTCTAGAGATATCTAAGATGAGTAAGAATACCTTGTGTAGAGAGCTGAGCAGCTTGAGAAATCAGAGACGTTATGTTGAAAGCAGATGGTCCAGCAGTAAGAAACTTATGAATTATAGACTGCAGTGAGGCTTGTGTCACAGCTGCTGTAAGAACTAAAAACATATTATTTCATACATTCATATAAAAACAAAAGGCTTATGTGGCATTAGTAACAACCTGACAAAGAAGAGAACCCACAAGAAACTGGAATATTTCAACCTAGAACTCTCAGAATAAAAGCCTACTAGATAGGAGTAATACAATGGGTCCCAAATGTGAAATGATCTGAGGCAGAGAAAAAGAAACTTAATGGGTTTACAATAAAGGTAAACCAACAGAGTTTCTTTTACACTAATTAAGATGATCACCTGAACAAAGTCTCTCTACAAAACTTAACAAGTGTTCACAGGAACTTCCGATTACATCAGAAACCTATTCGTATGTGAGTGTTCGGTATGTTATATGGAATTAACTGGATAAACGACTGCTATTTCATGTGACTGCCTTTTTAGACAAGCTGGCCATTCAAATCCTACATCAAGATCCACCCTAATAATCTAAAAATGGATACAAAAAAGGCAGTATTGGCCGGACATGGTAGCTCACACCCAGCACTTTGGGAGGCTGAGGCGGGTGGACCTCCTAAGGTTAGGAGTTCGAGAGCAGCCTGCCCAACATAGTGAAACCCTGTCTCCAACTCCTGACCTCAGGTGATCCAACCGCCTCAGCCTCCCAAAGGGCTGGGATTACAGGCGAGAGCCATCGCACCCGGCCTGAAACCCTGTCTCTACTAAAAATACAAAAAATTAGCTGGGCATAGTGGCAGGTGCCTGTAATCCCAGCTACTAGGGAGGCTGAGGCAGGAAAATCGCTTGAACCTGGGAGGCAGAGGTTGCAGTGAGCCGGGACTGCGCCATTGCACTCCAGCCTGGGCAACAAACAAGAGCAAAAACTCCATCTCAAAAAAAAAAAAAAAAAAAAAAAAAAAGTATTTAGAAATACCATGTATTTTTGATGTGTAAGATATTTTATTATTGACATTATTATTTCTTCAACTATTTATTTTGGAGACAGGGTTGTACAATCACAGCTCACCATAGCCTTCACCTTCCAGGCTTAAGTTATTCTCCCACCTCAGCCTCCCAAGTAGCTGGAAATACAGGCGTTCACCACCACACCTGGCTAAGTTTTTGTATTTTTAGTAGAGATGGGGTTTTACCATGTTGCCCAGGCTGGTCTCAAACACCTGGGCTTAAGTGGTCCACCAGCCTCGGCAAGTGCTGGAATTACAGGCATCAGCCACTGCATCTGGCCTCCTCAAACTATCTAAAAGCCCCACTTTGCCTAAATGAAACATTTACCTACCACACAAGAGAACTGCGTGGTTAGACAATAAAATAAAAATACAAAAAAATTAAGGACAGTAAGAACAGACTAATGACCAACTAGCCTGAAATAGCTTTATTTTTAGGATAAGAACTTAACTACTTAACACTACTTTTAAGTATATTATGTGAAAATGTACACAAAAATTGATCATTTTATTTTTATTTATTTATTTTGAGATGGAGTCTTGCTCTGTCAGCCAGGTTGGAGTGCAGAGGCACCATCTCAGCTCACTGCAACCTCCGTCTTCTGGGTTCAAGCGATTCTCGTATGTCAGCCTCCCGAGTAGCTGGGATTTATAGGCATGTGCCATCACGCCTGGTTAACTTTTGTATTTTTATTAGAGATAGCGTTTCACCATCTTGGTCAGGCTGGTTTCAAACTCCTGACCTCAGGTGATCTACCCGCCTCGGCCTAAAAATTTATCATTTTCAACAGAAAATTTTGCAGTGCTTTTAGGAATTAATGTGTGAATCTGAATAGTTTCCAAATTAAAACCACATCTACTTTTATTCACACTTTTTCAAAGTGGCTGCCTAAATATTCTGAAACATAAGTAGCATTACTGAAAAGCAAGGCTGGAATTAAATAATGCAATTCACCAGGAAAAAATGGCAATATTTTACCTACTACCTATCTCCTCCCTTCTCAGAATTTTTTGAAAGTATTTTAAGTAGCTACCTGAATTCCTACTTTAGTAATTAGCATATTTTAAATACTCTGAGTAATTATTTATACAGGTTTTTTAGAAACATACCAGAAGTTTTTATACCAATTTCAACAAACGCTCTATTGTTTTAATGTAAAATTTCACCATACACATTAAGTACATAGAATGGCTTATCTCCACTAACTACCAGACACATAACAAGTATTGAAAAACATACACAAGATCCAAGCACCACTAACTCAATTATACTACCAATGGTCTTAAACTACAGTGGATATAAATTTCCAAACTCCAAAAAGAAAACCAAACAAAAAAAAACCGGGGTTCAACTATAAATTTCAAAAGAAAACAAAGACCATTCCTAAATTGGGGATTTTACTACTTACATAACTTTGCACAATGCAAATAAATTTTTAAAAAACTGTTATGAAGATTTACCTTCATTTATTTTAGATATGTCCACATTAGAATTATTAAGCTGCAGCGTGGCTTGCAAAGCAGGAAGCAATTGTCTAAGAAGATTTGGGTCCTGAAGTAAGGGAGGTATTGGTGACTGTGGAACAGGAGAAACAGGGACCGCTGAAGCAGATGTTGGAGGTGCAGATGTGGGGTTCAGTCCAGAGGCAGAAGATGTGGAAGGAGTTGTGCAAGAATGTGATACGGATTTGTCTCCTGATGTAGATTCTAAATAAAAAGATAATAAGCCTGAAAAATTACTTGAATAGAGAAAATTGGAACAAACATCAAGAGAACACCTCTCATGTGCCAGGCACCTAACATAAGTAATCTCATTTAACCCTTACGCACTGGAGCACACAGAAGATGCTCAGTAAACATTCACATGACTAGAATAATGATTTAGACATTTCTCACCCTATTTCATAGGTAAGAAAGCTGAACAAGAAAGGTTAGATAACCTGAAGCCATAAAACCTGGTAAATCATACCCATATCTGATTTGAAAAGTACCAATCTGTCTACCAGCAATGCTATCTCAAAGATAATTATTTATTAACCACACATTCAAATAAGCTTCCATTAGGATAAAAGGACAATATAATTCTACAGGATTTAATTTATATCTCATGAAATAAGGTGAAAAATGTTTATGGCCACAGTAACAACCTACCTCAATTAAGACATTGGTCTTAATACAAATCAGGATAGGTACCAAGGTGGTTACCCCCAGAATGGGCTAAAGATGTGATGAGAAGAGACTTTTATACTTAATAACTGAGTTTTGTGACTACATACTTCCCTTTTGTAATTCAATATATAAGGCAATGAGCTATTTGTTTCATTTTAAGATTATTAAAATTAAAAAGGACACTTTAATAGTAAAAACAACCCACCTCATAGTATTTAGAAATAAAGGATGTATAAAATATGCAAGGAAAATTATTTGAAAGCTGTTGTTTCAATTATTTATATAGATTTAATGTAACTGTAATCAAAGCCCCAAGAGCACTGTTAATACTATTTGACAAGCTAGTAACATAAATCCTGAAGATTCCATAACCTGAAGAAAAAGAACACTGCCAGCAGGACATGCCCTGCCAAATATAAAAACTTACATTTAAAACAAAGCCAGTTAAAGGCAGACTGAACTTTTGTGTAGGTATTTAAGTCTTTAAAACTATTAGAGGAAAACATAGAAAGGTATCCGTAACACCAAGCAGAAGATTTGTAAAGTTACAAAAAGCAAAACAATTATATTCAAAATAGTGGTAATCAGACTATTTAAAGAATTTCTATAAGTCAAAAAAGACAAACTGCCCAATAGAAAAATGTACAGAAGACATTATTTCAAAGAAGGAAATTGAATGCCTAGGAAATTCAAGAAAAGATGCTCAACTTCATTCAGAATCAGGACAATGTAAAATAAAGCAACATATCCCTTTACACTCACCATAATGCAAAAATTTTAAAGTCAGACATACCAAATGTTGGCAAAGAATAATGAGAACATTTACTTAACATTTCTGATGGATAATAAATTGATATAACCACACTGGAAAGTAATTTGGCATTATTTAGAAAAGTTGAAGATACAAACACTACATGACCCATTAATTCCCCTTTAGGTACACACCCTCAGTGAAACTCAGATATATGTAAATCAGGAGAAATATTCAAAGACTATCACAACAGCACTCTGTTTGCTTTATTTTAGTACAAAACTAGAAACAACCTATTTAAGATTTTCAAGAACATATATACAGTACTAGCAAGCTTATTGAAAACAGACTCCCCTATGAGTCTTTTTTTTACACTACTATAATGGTCAAAAGAACTAGGGATAATAGCTCTCTAAAGTGTGGATCTCATAGCTGATTTAAGTACATTTCAAAAATGTGTTGATTAACCATGATGAACTCAGAAGGACTAAGATATTATTATTTGCGTAAGGGTATACTTTTAAAGGAGGGTGCTTGAATCCAGCAGACTGCCTATTATTTTCAGCTTTACTGTTCTGGATTCATAGACAAGCATAAAGAAACTCGAATAAAATGATAAATGTTTTCCTTGCGAAAATTCTGCTGTCAGATGGATGTGGTGGCTCATGCCTATAATCCCAGCATTCTGCAGGCTGAGATGGGTGACTGCTTGAGCCCAGGATTTCTAAGACCAGCCTGGGTAACATGGCAAAACCCTGTCTCTACTAAAAATACAAAAAATTAGCCAGCTGTGGTGGCCTGCGCCTGTGGTCCCAGCTACTCAGGAAGCTGAGGTGGGAGAATCACCTGAGCCACGAAGTCGTGGCTGCAGTAAGCCGTGATTCAGCCACTGCAATCTAGCCTGGGCAATGGGAGTGAGGCCCTGTCTAAAAAAAATAAACCAGAAAACTGCTGTCAGCTATTGTATTTTATGGGGCAATCAATTATAGAGTATACTAGCAGTATTCTCCAGATCACATCCCTCTTAAAGGTTCTTTCACACACAACTTGGGGGCATCCTGATTAATAATATTAATAATGAAATAAACTCTTTATTTCTACTTACTGCATGAATTAAACTAGAATTAATATCCCCCTGAAATTATCCTCATTCTTTGTTATTTCTGTAAATTTTCTTCTGCTTTTAACAGAAGCAAGTTGGAGAAGAAAGTGCAAGGTGTTTACAATTTTATTTGGTGCTACCAAATCTATAAGACATGAAAATTAGCAGAAGGGCTTAAAAATCCTTCAGTGTTGCTCATCAAGCCAAGCAAAAGGGAAAATACTCCAAAATAAAAAACAAATACACATCATCATTAACAAAAAATAACAAAAACATCCTTAATTTCTTTTTATTTACCCCAAAGATAGACTTCTTTTGCAGTTTTGGGGAATTATAGGTGAGTAGTGTGGAAACCAGTTGATTCTACTTAATATTTATGGGACTCTTGGGCAAGTGACATCTCTGAAGGCCAGAATTTCTCTATGAGGAGGTTTGATTTTATTAAACCTTTTAATAAAGGTATTAGTCCTCAAAAGACTGCTCATCAGAATCACTTCTAAAGTTAAAAAACAAAACAAAACAGATACCTGGGCTCCAAGCCACATCTACTGAACGGAAGCCTGGACATATCTAACAACTTGTAAAAGTTCTATGTGTGATTCTGGCACTACTTGCTGTTTATGCAAAAATAGACTGGAGAACCTCCAAAGTTCCTTTTAACTTTAAAAACAAACAAAAGAAAAACATAAAGCAAAACTGAAAAAATATAGCACAATGTGGAGAACTGAATTGAATAAGGATACGATCAGGGACAGAAGCGAAATCTTTTATCCATGCAGGTCTTCAGCATGCTATATTTACATTTTTTTTATTGCTCCACTCTCTCAACCAAAGACACACATACAAACGTCCATTATCCATGCAGGTCTTCAGCATGCTATATTTACATTTTTTTTATTGCTCCACTCTCTCAACCAAAGACACACATACAAACGTCCTTCCAAAGCATGTTGCAAGTTATTTACATATTTCTTATGTTACATGCCTCAACCTACATGTATAATACTAATAGCTGAGGTTTAATATTACAAACATAAAATGCTATTCTGAGAGGTAGTTTTAGTTTTATCACTGAAATAGTATAAAAGGTAGAAGTTTTATATTTAAAGTGTTGGTTGGGTGCCCCTCCCCTTTGGTTTGGAGTGCCCTTACTCAGTATCTTCTATTACATAACATTTATTATCCCTCCTTTGTACTAGGAACATGAGCTTCCTCGGGAGAGGAATTGTGTTGTATCTTTTCTTTCCTGAGATACAGCTGTTCTCTATCACCCAGGCTGGAATGCAGTGGCATGATCTTGGCTCACTGCAATCTCTGCCTCCCGGGTTCAAGTGATTCTCCTGCCTCAGCTGGGATTACAGGTGCGTGCCACTACACCCAGCGGATTTTTTGTATTTTTAGTAGAGATGGGATTTTGCCATATTGGCCAAGCTGGTCTCGAACTCCTGGCCTCAACTGATCTGCTCACCTCGGCTTCCCAAAGTGCTGGGATTACAGGCATGAGCCACCATGCCGGGCTTTGTTGTACTTTTCTCTGTAGCCCTTGTAGAAAACAGGACTCGGCACCAAAATGGCACCAACATACACTTGTTGCCTGGGTGCCAGTTAATGACAGCATTCTTCAATACAGGTAACAGGAGCATGTACACATGCATTCGCATTTAACTTCTAGGCCAATCATCTTTATTGGCCTCAAAACTGATAATGCTAAACAATAAAAAAAAAAAAACTTGATAATGCTGGGAAGGTAGGCCTTACACTTCCATTGATGTAACAGTCAAAGAAAACGATGAATAGCTCATTTTATGCTATATTCATAAAGCTAAATAACACTATGTAGAGACAAATTTAACTTAAACTTATTTTAAATAATCTTATAAAAATAACTCAAACCACCTTTTGTAAACACAAAGGCAACAAAACTTTGGAATAACGAAAAAAAATCAGTGTACTTTTAGTATAGAAATATATAATTTTTTTTTTTTTGAGATGGAGTCTTGCTCTGTCACCCAGGCTGGAGTGCAGTGGTGCAATCTCAGCTCACTGCAAAATCTGCCTCCCGGGTTCACACCATTCTCCTGCCTCAGCCTCCCGAGTAGCTGGGACTACAGGCACCTGCCACCTCGACCGGCTAATTTTTGGTATTTTTAGTAGAGACGGGGTTTCACCGTGTTAGCCAAGATGGTCTCGATCTCCTGACCTCGTGGATCCACCTGCCTCAGTCTCCCAAAGTGCTGGGATTACAGGCGTAAGCCACCGCACCTGGCCTACAAATACATAATTTTAATTAACAACTTCATTTGTCTGAAACCTTTTAGGCTAATTTGTTAGGATATGCTTAATAACATGTTTTACATGTTTGCAACAAACTGAACATAAACAGAAAATCCACATCTTTGAAAACAGCTAAACACAAAGAATGAATTTACATAAGAGAGAATGTAGTGTTTCTCATTAAAAAGTCAGTTCAATGCATTCTTCTGCTCTTGAAGAATATCAGCCCTACCCTCATTGCTTCAATGCAAACTTTTCCAAGCATTAAGGAAACCTAGACTACTATACTATAGATCAAGCTCATCCAACCCATAGGCCACGGGCCACATGAGGCCTAGGACAGCTTTCAATGTGGCTCGACACAAATTTGTAAACTTTCTTAAAACATGCAATTTTTTAAAAAGCTCATCAGCTATCATTAGTGTATTTCATGTGTGGACCAAGACAATTCTTCTTCCAATGTGGCCCAGGGAAGCCAAAAGATTGGATACTCCTACTTTAAATGGTTTTTCAAAATCACTCTTTAGTAATGGAGTAATATCTGGTTTTAGCTCTAGTGTTGACTTGTGTGTGCCTATGATCTTTCAAAGGATATTTTGTGATCTCTTCCTAAGCTATTTTAAACTTTCCTTCACTCTCCCATTTGACATTTCTGTGACTTGTATATCTCTGACCAATTATTTGATATGTGCTGTAAATGTCACCCTTTGATTTTAAATTGTACGTATTTAACAGACAAAACTTCTTAATGCTTTATAATTATAAATTATTCACTTGTATTTCCAAATTCTGCTGGGGCGGGGCAGCCTACCAAAGACTAGACGCATAAAAATCTGTTTCTATAAACTCTTTCTAGGGTTTAAAATATTATCACTTCAACTCTTCTTATAGGTACCCCTGCAAACTACTGTAAAGAGCATAAACTAAAGTCAAACTTTATTTCTTACCTATATTTTTCTGGTATCTCAAATCCTTTTCAATATACAGAAGATCTAAAATGATACTGGTAATAAGTGCACTTCTAATCATTACTTTCCTGTTGTGTTTTGAAAGTTGCTGTAATACTGAGCAGGACATGGGAACACATGAAACTCAAATTACTGCTACAAAGGCAGCCTGCTTTATCTATTTTGTAATAGTGGTGTTACATGGGAAACATAGAGCAGATTGTGAAGAGGTATGTAAGTGTAGTAGGAAAAAAACATAGGGTAGGTAGGTGACAACACCTAAATCTGTGACTTTAATTTTTAAATTCATATTTTTACTCATGTATCCTTCTAGAACTTAATACATTTATAAATGTACATAAATATGCTGTTTTATAACGAAGAAAGTATCCTTTAACTTGTTTTATTCAACTGAGAAAATCTTCATGTTAATACACACAAAAAATAAGCAACTTCCAACAGATTTTGCTAAAGTGACATCCCATACTAGCAAGACCCACTTACACACTCCCACATACTGTGCTTCCCAACATTCAATTGTTGTCATTAGTCTCAACAGTGAAAAACATCCTCCTAGTAATCTTAATTTTCAGCATGCACTGGCAGTCTTTCTCTTGCATTGTTTTTATCCTGGTAAAGTATACACAGCATCAAACTTACTATTTTAACCATTTTACAAGTATAATGCAGTGTCTTTAAGTACATCCACATTTCTGTGCAACTATCACCACTATACGTCTCCAGAACATTTTCATCTTCCCTAACAGAAACTTAACACCCAATCCCATCCCGGACACCACCAAACAGTCCCTGGTAACTACTATTCCAGTTTCTGTCTGTATGAATTTGCCCATTCTAGGTACCCTTGTATATGTGGAATCATAAAATATGTGTCCTGCTCCTGGCTTATTTCATGTAATATTCTCAAGGTTCATCCATGTTGTAGCATGTATCAGAATTTCACTCCCTTTGAAGGCTGAATATTGTATTGTTAGTCTATGTATCACATCGTATCTTTTCATCTGCTGATGAACACTTGTTTCTATCTAATGTTTGTCTGTTGTGAATTACTAGGAACACCCGCATGTAAGCATGTTTTGAGTCTCTGCCTTTCTTTTGGGTATGTATCTAGAAATGGGATTGCCAGATCCTACACATTATTCTGTTTAACTTTCTGAAGAACTGCCCAACTGTATTCCAGAGTAGCTGCATCATTTTACATTCCCACCAACAATGTACAAGGGTTTCAATTTTTCCACATCCTGCAAAACACCTGCTATTTCCATTTTTTAATTATAATAGTCATCCTAATGGGTATTAAGTGGTATTTCATTATGGTTTTTGAATTGCATTTCCCTAATGACTAAGGAGGTTGAGCATCTTTTCATGTGCTTACTGGCCACCAGAATTATCTTCTTTGCAGAAATGTTTATTTGAGTCCTTTGCCCATTTATGAACTGTGTTGTTTTACATGGTTGAACTGGACTTCTACATATATTCATTCATCCTTTATCAACATACATGATTTACAAATATTTTCTTTCATTCTGTGAGTTGCATTTTCACTCCCTTTGATGTACAAGTTTTTAATACTGATGAAGTCCAATGTGCCTGTTTTTTTCTTTTGTTGCCTGTGCTCTGGTATCATATTTCAAGAAATCATGGCCAACTCCAATACCATTTAGATTTTGTTTTCTTCCAAGAGTCTTAGTGTTTTAGTTCTTAAATTTAGGTCTTTGATCCATTCTCAGTGAATTTTTGTATGTGGTGCAACGGCTCTTCTCTAATTTTCTGTTCATTGGATTGTCCACTGTTCTATTGGATTGTCTTTTTCATTCTGCTTTGTATGTATCTTTTTATGTATCTTTAAAGTATCTTGTTACATATGTTGCAAGTATTTTCTCCTGTCTGATACTTGTCTTTCAACCTTTGTTTATTGTACTTTTCATAAAGAAGTTTTAAATGTCTTATATGTGGTCAAATTTATTAATTTTTAAAAAGCCAAATCCATTTTGGGTCTTGATGAAGACTTTCCTTACTCTCAAATTACAAACAGTATTTCCTAATATTCTTTTTATCAGTTATTTCTTCATTAAATTGACTAAACCTAGTTAAATTTAATGACTAAGACTAAATTCCTACACTAAGGTATTCGATTATTCAATAAATATTTGAATAACTATGGCCAATCTTTCTAACTTTTCATGAATATTTAGTAAGCTTAAAAATTATTTTAAAGCAAAGCAACTGAGTGAAGTTGGCCCACTACCACTGCCAGTTAATGACCATCTACATCAACTATAAGAGCCTAGCTTTAACACATACTGAAGTTTTTGAGTTCATTCAATTGTCAGTCTACAGATAGCATAAAAACAAAAGGTAATTTTACTTCAAGTGACTGACTCACACCTCATATTAAAATAACTAGTCTGTCCTGCCCTTTACATATGGCACTAGCATGTGAGTATGTGACTATTTACACATGTTCATACTGAGAGCTAGCTTGAGATTACTAAATAGGTCTAATTCTATGGCTACTTTGTTTTGTTTTTAAATTTCTCTCTGCTAATAAATCATAATTCTAAATCATTAAATAAGGAACTTACTGAATAAGGGTATTAAACTCTCCTGACAACTTGGTCATAGCAAAGAATAAGGACCCATGTTTCCTATTTTGTCATTTTACCAATCTAGAAGGGATGGCAGAGTTAGAGCAGGTTTAAAATGGCCATTGGGGTGCCAACTGATAAAATTCAATTTTATATTTTTTTGGTGTATCAGAGTTTCTCTATTTGTTATATGGTTGTCCAATAAAGTGATCATACATAGATGTTCAAATGTTACCCTAACAAACAAATATAGACCTAAATGGTGTCACCTCACTCCCTTGTTTCACTCTACCTAACATCAAGACTGTTCTCTGCAAAAATAAAAGAGCTCTGCAGCTTTCTCTACCCTTCTGACTACTCAGGCAGGCACAAAACTTGAATTCACCTTAGGTTCTTTCTCTCAAATGACACACTGGTATCAAACAGATCTAAATCCATTGCTGGTATGCTTTAATCAGATGCACAACACATACACAAACTTCTTTTTCTCCAAATACTTTTTTAAGCCATGACCAGTGCAAGTGCTCCCAACTCTCAACACCTGTTCTTATAGCATCCATCTACAACAAATATTTACACATACAACATGGATGCCTATACAACATCCATTACACACATGTAGAATAGGCATCCATCCAACATTTACACACTGTTGTATAGGCATCTACAACAAATATTTACACACTGCCTATTATCTGTCAAGCACTAGGAATAGAGCAGTGGTTAAGAAAGACAGAGACTCTGCTCTTATACACAGCATCAACCACTGACATCTTTAGACACAGCTCAGCTATACTATCAGTGCTTAAGAACAACAGGCCAACCTGATTTGAACCATCAGCGCTTAATATAAATTATTTAATTGTTAAGAAAAACCTGAACAAGTAAACTCACTAATTTTACTTGTTTTAATCATTTTAATCGTCTACTGATGAGAAGAGTCAATAAAAGCTTAATTTAAATAACACGGATGTCTCCATTGAGAAAAAAATATGTCAAATGGACATTTCAGAAATATGGAGAACAATCTAAATGAACAATCTAAACAGACTAAATGGAAAACAATCTGTAAAGATTAAAGTTGCTATAAAACTTATCTAAGGATGTAACAGTCTTCAATTAACATACAAGGAGAAGTACTTGGAAAGGCTGCACAATTTCCCCTGTATAAACAGATAATTCCATGGCAGGTAATCGAGTTTCTTCCTACAAGTTTAAGAATACTATATATAAATTATGCACATGCTTGTGATTAGCAAACACACTTTGTGAAATTTAAACTCGAATTTACTCTGTCAGAAATTTTACATTACGAGCGTCCGAACTGACATAGATGTGCTGTATGTTATGTCTTTCATTACATTTGGTTTTGAGGAAAGAACAGGGTTGTGGAGAAGCTGCCTCTAACACCATATGTTTGAACTGGGGTAATGTTTAGGTTCTTCATTTCTAAAATAGAGATATTACCTTCCCTCACAGTGTTGTTTTAAGGAATAAACTAAAATGAACATAAGACAATTAGCATCAAACTGCATGGAAGGAAGGGTTAGAAAGTGAACAAAGTACAAAATACAGTAAAACATAATGTTGAGCCCTAAAGGGGATATAATCTAAGTGAAAAAACTGAAATTACAATGTTTAAGTGTTGTAACAAAAGAGTATTGGATTCAACAGGACAGCAATGAAAGAAAGAACATGTTCTATTTAGCAAAAGCTCAGGACAGGAAAGATAACGGCAAGTCCTAAGAAATGTCCAAGTTTGCAACAGATGAATTACAGAGAATTAAGAGTGCAACAGGTGGAGACCAAGCTAGTAAAACAGACTGCAACCATCCTGTCAAGTGCTTGCTATAATCTAAGCATGGACTTTATCATCTGGATGTTTAAAAAACCACTAGAATTTTCTAAGCAACGAGCTGACACAATTCAATTTAAATGGTATAATGATGCCATTGTTAAGAGGATAGACTGGGTAAGAAGATAATCGGGAGATTATTTCAAGAGAACCTGGCCAGGTACGGTGGCTCGCACCTGTAATCCCAGCACGTTGGGAGGCCAAGGCCAGAAGACTGCTTGAGGCCAAAAGTTTGAGACCAGTCTGAGCAATATGGTGATTTTTACAAATTAACAAACAGAGAGAGATGACCTGAATTTCAGTAAGTGAAATCTCCACAAAAGATTTTTACAATTAAAAGAGAGAGAGACAATCTGAATTTCAATGAGGGCTAGGAGAAAGAGCCCAAGATTTGTCAATGGGTGGATGGGTGAGAATGTTTAAGAATAAGGCAAAGTTAGGGAGAACAGTGCTGTCAATTACTGCGAATCTAAGAATAAATTGTGGGAAAGGGAGAAATTAGGGACACATTGTATATGAGGATATGTAACAAACACTAAGAGTTTACAGAAGGTAAGTAGATATGTAAGTCTGAACTAGAACTAAAGATTTGGTAGTCATAACAGTAACAAAATGACTATCAAGGAATATGGTGAACAAGAAAAGAAAAAGAACCAAACAGAGGAAAAAAGGCTGAGATGCTGATATGTAAGAAGCAAGAAGGAACAGAAACAGGCAACTGAAGGAGGGTAGTATCACAGAAGCCAGAGAAAGATTTTCAAAAAGGAGTTAAAAAGTGTTAAATGTACAAAGGTGACATAGGATAAATACTTTCAAAGGGCCATCAGAATTTTAACTGACAAGGATTTTTAAAGTAAAATTTTCTGTGAGCAAATTGTCAAAATTATAGGAACTTAAGAAACCAAAATGTCCTATGGAAAATATATTAACTATAGCATTAATTCAGATTTCATCTCTCAATATTTCTCTTTGCAAATTTAATTCTGTCACAGGGTAAATCTGACATGTTATGTATGAATTTTGGTACAAACCATCTTTACCGAATTTGACATTTGGAACAAGCATTAATCTGACACATTATGTACTGTATGATATATATACTAAAGTATATGGTTGAATAACAAGGAAAATTCAAATAACATGCATAATACATATGCATGTATTACATGCATCTAACATGTAATAAGAAAATTTAAAAAAAAAAGTATAGTTGAGTTTCTGCTCAACTATAAATATTAATCTATATTAATCTAAATTTTAAGGAGGCTACAAGTTTTTTTTTAGGATTCTTTAAAATCACACTGTAGTTCAAGGAGAGAGGAAATCAGAAACAAAAGAAATCCAACTATTTGAGCCCTTTTGTCAACAAATTAAATCAATGTGAATTAACGTATCAAGCCTCTCTCTCCTAAACCCACAGGACATTTAAAAGCACATCAACACTTACTAATGGTCTGCTAATGGATCTACCTGTGACAATTTATTTACTGCATTTTAATTTCCTTTGATTCTTAAAATATACTATGAAGTACAAGTTTCAGATTGTGAATGGTCTATGCAAATTTCATCACATTGCTTATGTTGTGTCACACCTTCCAAGTGGCTGTTCTTAAATTTTTCTGTAACTTTTTAAACATGCTATGATTATTGACACTGAGTTGGATAAACGCAATTTAGGTTGCAATGTTTAACTTCGACTCTTCAGACTTAAGGTCCAATTCAGACATTAACACTCCTTATCTTATGGTCCACAATTTAACTTTCTAATCGCAAACTGAAACCAATAATGAAATGTTATACAGACATTAGTTTTAAAATATCTCTATTCATATTAGGTATTAATAGAAAACTGAGACGATTTATAAACTAAACTGTCAAGACAATGATCACAAAAACAGAAAATTGAAGAGACAGTTACTTGACTTTAACAAATTACTTAAACCATTATTGTTATAAATTAAGCACCTGACTTAATTCAGAGGCAAGAAACAGTTCTGAGGCTAGATAATTATAAATTAAAGAAAAAAGCTAAATATTGCTAACTCTACACCTAACTCTATACAGAAACATTCTAAAAGACTTTTTTAAAAATTTATAATTCAGAGCCAAAGGAAATAATGTAATATATAAGAAACTTAGAAGAAACTTAGAAACTATAGTTCAACGTGCAGCATCTAGTAATAATGGCATACCTTTTCTTTCTGTTTTCTGTGCAGGGACAGAAGATGTGGGTGTAGGCAGTTTTGATAAAGTAGATGCTCCATTAGCATCAAATGATTTCTTTGGCTGGTGATCAGACTGTAGCGTAAATGGACTAGAAGGAACAGTGCTTGGGGTAGCAGTTGGATGAACCACTGGTTTGATGGGGTGCTGTACTGGCGTAGAACTACTGTGAGTCTCTGCTCTTGGCAGTCTGTAGTCTCTGTCATTGTGTCTGCTTGTTTGAGACAAAATATTCTGTGGGAGCAAACTACTGGCATCACTGGAATGCTTGTCTTCCACTTTAGTTCACAGTTCGAAAAAACAGATGTTGGAATGACAGAAGGGGGAAGAAAAAAGATTACATTAGAATCCTACCTTTAACATCAGCTAATTTAGCAACATACTTGTACTTACATATTCTTTTATAAAACTGCAAACCCAGTTAGTATCTGCAGTTTTACCACTGGCATGTAAATATGCAATACTGGAAGAGGAGGAGTTTTTGCTCAACTATAAATATTCACCTATACTCATATTTCAAGGGTGCTACACATTTTTTAAGGATTCCTTAGAATCACACTGTAGTTCAAACAAAACATTAAAAAAAAAAAAAATCAACATATGGAGTTATAATATCATCTCATAAAATTTTTAAAAATGTTTTAAAAGCAGAAAAAGTAAATGCTTCGTTCTTGTACACTATGGGTTATAGATTTTAATAACTGAATTATTCACAGTGGTTCAACTGCAAAGGAATATTAGGCTTTATTAGCCTGGTCTTTCTGAATACTAAGTTAGCTATAATTAGTTGCCTCTAAAGCAGTTTATACGAAGGCTTAAATGAAATCATTTTAAGATGACTGAAGTTATGATGAACTGTGAACACAGTAAAGCAATCTGTAGTATTTTTAATGTTACAAATACCAGAGAGTTAATAAAATCATGATGCATAATGCTATCTGAAAATAGAAGTCCAACACCCGCAGCATAGTCAGAACAATCTACTTATTACTAGGTGTATTAAAAACAAATCCTCTTTCAATTTAAAGCCACAAAAATACTTTAAGCTCAGAAATACTGAAAACAGTTTAAAATCTATCAATTTAAATTCTAACACGATGATTCCACAAAACAGTACAAAAGAACGAAAATTTCAACTATCATGTTGAAGTTCAAAGTGTCCAATCTAAATTACAATATTCCCAACAATAACTAAAGAATTAAAATAACCTCCAAGGAGAGAAACGACCTAAAATCCAAGCATGTGATGTACAATTATTTTACTAAAGGATGCCCTCTCTGTTGATTATTGTATTGTTTTTTCCAATTCACAGCTCCTCCAATTGTAAAGACCAAGACAAAACAACGAAGGAGGAACATTCAAACTAGAAGTCAGTTTCAAAGTTGTCAGTACACAACCACTACATGGTACACCACAACAAAAGGTACCGGAATACCACCCAAAAAGTCAATCACATCGAAGCACAAGGTCTTTTGACAATGACTTACTATATAAAATTCAGTGTTATAAATGATACAATATAAAAATCTACAAAAATGAACAGAATACAAACATCTGTTGTATGATAGTAATATGTAAGTAAGCTATCAACTTGCATGAACATAAAATTTAAAAAATTTTATTCTACAGTTTCTACCTGCAATGAGGATACTACTAAGACAGAAACCTTTAGAGACAGACATAACAGGAATAATATCATGCCCAACCCTGTATACAATTTTTATTTCCTCAACCAAGAAAACTTCCTTTCAGTTCTATATCGCTAGTCAAAATGTATCAAGCGTATGTACTCCAATGAAAATTAAAGATGCTACTTCTAACATTTTTGAATTAAAAAAACAAAAAGGGCAGCAGCATTACAGGAACAGGGGACGCTATAGCTGTAACAGCTTTCTATACTTACAACTCTAGATAAAGACAGTTAAAGCAGTGCCTATTTGTCACCCTCCCAGAGGGTGGTGCTTTGCTTGCCCTGACTGGAGAGAGGGGAGGTATGCTACTGGCATCTAGTGAGGAGAGGCCAGTTATGGTGCTCAACAACCTACAAAACAGGAAAGCCTTCCATAACAAACAATTACTTCACCCAAAGTATCATTAGTGCTTCTGTTGAGAAACCCTAAGTAAGGTTTCTCTAAACATAGAGCCATCAACACATAAAGCACAGGTTTGCAAAAATAAAAATTAGTAGCAGTTAAAAGCAAATTAAAAATTTTATCCATATAATTTTCAGTATCAAGTTGTGGAGAATATTAACATTTGATAAAATATTTTATTTTATTTTTTTTGAAAGAGTCTCACTCTGTCACCCAGGCTGGAGTGCAATGGCATGAATCTCGCCTCACTGAAACCTCTGCCTGCCTCAGCCTCCCAAGTGGCTGGGATTACAGGTGCGCACCACCACGCCCAGCTTATTGTATTTTTAGTAGAGACGGGGTTTCGCCACATTGGCCGGGCTGGTCTCAAACTCTTGACCTCAGATGATCCACCCGCCTCAGCCTCCGAAAGTGCTGGGATTACAGGCGTGAGCCACCGTGCCTGGCCTTTGTTAAAATATTTTAGTGCTTTACAAACACTTAATATATTGCAAAAAAACAAAAACAAAAACCTCATTAAAACCTACTTTATCTCTTTACGTGTAAAAATCTTCTGAATCCTTCCCCCTCTGCCATCCCCTAAAGTTCTTTTATTGGTAGTCAAGAACAAGCTTTAAGCCATACTCTACACAAACACCAATACACTGAAACACAAGGCAACACTCTGCCAATATGTTTTGGATAGACTAAGTTAAACACTTGAATGGCTTATTCACTTTATTACTAAGTTGACCAATTTTTTAAAAAAGCAACAACACAGCTAAGGTTCTTTCTCAAACATTACCTAAACTAAAAAAAAAGTGTGATACATGACTACATTTCAACACAAGCACAAACACAATGACTCATCATTTGCCTATCTAGGAATTTAACTGAAGGCAGTAATCAGAGAAGTGGGCAGATATGAAATCATAATCTTGTTTATAGTAGAAAAAGGCTGAAAACCTCCCAAGTTTTCATTGATAGGGGATTATTTATCAATGAAGGTATATCTATGCAATCAATATAACAAATGCAGAATTATAAACAGACATAAAAACATATTCCTGATACATTACTGAATAAAAGAACAGGTAAAAAACAGCAACACAGAATCCCATTTTTCAAATACATACATATATAATTTGTATACACATTTATATGCATACAGAAAAAAGTATATATTCCAAAATGTTCCAAGGTCATGGAATTTAAAAATTTTACCTATTTACAAATATGGCCTACTTTTGAAATCATGAAGAAAAACAAGTTAAAAAGTTATTTTTATACTTATCTATCACTTATCACTCATTTTCTATTTTTTTCTTTTTTTTTTTTTGGAGACAGAGTCTTGCTCTGTCGCTCAGGCTGGAGTACAGTGGCGCAATCTCAGCTTACAGCAACCTCCACCTCCTGGGTTCAAGCGATTCTCCTGCCTCAGCCTCCCGAGTGGCTGGGATTACAGGCATGCGCCACCACACCTAGCTAATTTTTGTATTTTACTAGAGACAGAGTTTCACCATGTTGGCCAGGATGGGCTCGATCTCTTGACTTTGTGATCCGCCTGCCTCGGCCTCCCAAAGTGCTGGGATTACAGGTGTGAGCCATCGCGCCCAGCCATCTGTCACTCATTTTCTATGCATCCCCTCCCCTGCAATTTGTTCAAAAAACCCACAAGCTGGGTGCAACTTGTTTATGTCTAGAGGAAAACCTCTGTCTCATTTTTAATTGTTTGACAAAAGTCAGTTAATTAAGGTGTAAAAAGAAATGGGACTAGAATCTAATCCTTCCATCTCAAAATTCAATGTTCTTTAATATGCCAACTTCAGTACTTTATACCATTAAAAAAATTATATACAATTTCACTGATTTAAAAATTTAATATTTAACACTTAATCCTGCAGATGTATGTTACTGTTTCATCTTAAATATTTTCTCCCATCAAAAACTCAATAATCTCTTCTAAGACCAAACACACCCCCAACTTTTTGGTTTCAGTTGTAGGAGCAGGATTGAAACACTGCAGTCTAAGAATTCCCAGAAAACATCATCTTGAAATTCTTCTCAAAATTGCAAAAGGAAACCAAGAAGTCTATGTGGCAGTTAAATTTTTTTTTTTTTTTTTTTTTTTGAGACGGAGTCTGACTCTGTTGCCAGGCTAGAGTGCAGTGGCAAGATCATAGCCAAACTCCAGGGCTCGTCATCTTCTTGACTCAGCCTCCCAAGTGGCTGGGACTACAGCTGGGTGGTTAATTTTTAATTCTGTGGACACTGGGTCTTGCCATGTTGCACAGGCCAGTCTCAAACTCTTGGCCTCAAGCCATCCTCCTGCCTCAGCCTCCCAAAGGGCTAGGATTGCAGCAGGCATGAGCCACAGCACTGGGAATAAATTTTATTCAAGGTAAGGGAAGCCAGTGGAAATAGAGTACCTTTAATAAAGCTTCAAATTTGGAGAAGGAATTACAAAACAAATGTATGTTATACAAAATTGTCCCACTAGCACAAAATTTGGCCTCAGAAGAACACTGAAGTATTCCCACGGTTTGATTTATAGATGAAGAGCACCTTGGAACAAAAAGGTGTAAGTTTTCTAGTAGACATTTTAAAATTGTGTGGAAATTCAAACTAGAGATGTTACATAGATCTATGATCATGGTGAAATTAGTTTCAAAATACAAGGATAAACAAGTTACTCACTGGTAACATAAAAAAAAAAAGTAGCTATTCTGGTGTCACTGTGTGTGGCTATGATTCAATTATTAGACTAAAACCCGGTGAGATTTGTGTACAGTTTAATAGGACACAACTTAAGGGCAGGCAGGTAGGGTGGGAGAGGAAGCTCCTGACTGGGGGGATCAGGGGAAACCAATCCAAAACAAAATTTTACTGTTTGCAATTCAACTCCATTATAGCCATACTGTGTAGTGGGAAACACGTACTTGTACTACTCGACCGCGTATCTTTTCCCTTTTCAGGGACCGAAATGGTGGAGGGTAGGGGATAATAAATCCAACATAAAAGAATCTCCATATGTTTCTATTTATTTTAATTTACATATGTAGAGAGCAATGGATACAGATTTGAAAAATAAATATGAATAAGTCAAACATATATTTCAAAGAAAAAAAATTAATACTTACTTCCACTGGCAAACCCACTAGTGGCTGTTGCTTGCATCACCTCTCTTCTGTAATCCCTATCTTTTGGGAAGCTGTTGACTGCCATCTTGTTTGCTTCTTTTTGTCTCTGTTCTCTAAAAAAAAAAAAAAAAGATAAACACATAAAAATTACATTAAGGGCATGAGTTTCCATAATAAACAGCTCTGGCCAAATGCCTAACAAATGGTATATAGAAAACAAAAGGAGTGAACATGGTCATAATTTAACTGGTGTGGGAGATGGAACGTAGCAAACAGAACACTAACGTGTCTCACTAAAGGCAAAACCGTACCAATTATTATACCACTAACGCCATTAACCAAAGCTCAGCAATTTTAATTCTACATGTGAAAGAAACATTACGGCCTTATTAAACTATTAAAATTTCCATCAAAATTAAAGATGCATAAATATAGGTGAGTATTTTATTAACTATACTGACTATTCAAAAGGCCTTTGTGAACAGCTGCCTATCTATCCTAGATTTTTTTTTTTTTTTGGAGATAGCATCTTGCTCTGTTGCTCAGGCTAGAGTGCAGTGGCACCATGATGGCTCACAGCAGCTTTGGCCTCTTAGGCTCAAGCCATCCTCCCACCTCAGCCTCCTTAGTAGCTAGGACTATAAGTGCATGCTACCACTCACAGCTAACTTTTTGTAGAGGCAGGGTCTCACTATGTTGCCAGGGCTGGCCTCAAACTCCTGGGCTCAAGTGATCCTCCCGTCTTGGCCTCCCAAAGTTCTGGGATTACAGGCATGAGCCACTGCACCTGGCCAGGTTTTTTGTTTTTAAAAGTAAAGACAAACTATGGAAAACATGAAGGGGCAACCAACCACTGCAACTAAAAAGTGTAGATGGGCAGCACTATAAAAAAGCTAAATTAGAATGTTTAATGCTGTAAGATGTTAACCAGTAGAACCAAGCTAGAGAAATAATGTTTAATTAGATTAAAAGCTAATTACCTTTCAAGCCACTCTTTTGGTTTTTCCCATTGTGAAACTTCCGTTCGACAATTGTAGTAGTACTTTTTCCCAGAAGAGCTAATATGCTCAGACCAGTCATCTGCAGAATCATAAGGCTTAAAAATATATTTTTTACAATTAGAAAATGTTAATACTATTTAATCACATGAAATATCAAGAACATCAAAGCACACATACAGGAAAACACTTATGATACAGGTACTCTGAACTAAAATGCAATTATCTGTGTAAGTATAAGACCTTAGTTTATGAAAGTCTTCAAAGACAACAGAACTTTATAAAATATCAAAATTAAGCAGAATAAAAATTAGATTGTTAGGCACAGAAAGAAAACTGTGAAATTAACATCACCTTGATTTTAGAAAGCATGACACAATCTCCCACCACAATTTTAATTGCTGAAATCCAGTAACATGGGGGTGAGGAATGCACTCTCGACTAGATGATGGCATGAAATCATCAGTTCTAAATTCTAAGGCACAATAGTAATTACATATGGTATAAAAGAGAACAATCTTGCCTGTATTAACTGTTACTCAGTGAAAAAAGGAACCAAAATATGTAAACATAAACAGAAAGCTAATTAAAAGCTCTAAGTTTGTTTCACCTTCAAAATTGACAAGACAGATCAAGTACACATAACTAGAATCTTGTTCTCATGTAATATACAGGATTGGCAGTATCACTCATTTTCCCGTAACTAAAAATGGTCTTTCAAAAATTCTCAGGTACAGTCTCTTCCAGGTATTTTTACAGGCAATGTAACATCATAATGAAATTAGAAAGATCTGAAAGGTCTATTTTCCACAAAACGAATATCACAAAGATTAGTTAAGTGTCTGATTGCACCCAGGAAATCTGGCAGAATCTCAAGTATCCTGGTTGAATTCTTTAATTATTTTTTCAAAGGAGCTTACTGAAATAACATTGATAATATTTTGTCAAATAGCTAGAAAAGAGGATTTTGAGTGTTCCCAACACAAATAAATGTTTGAGATGATAGACACGCAAATTACTCATTTTAACATTATAAAAATATACTGTATGTATCGAAACATCACTATGTACCCCATAAATATGTAGAATTGTCAATTTAGAAAAATCAAAAAATATTTAAAAAGATTAAACCACTTAAAAAAATGAAATAATGTACTATACTATCATAGCCTATCCTTCCGGGTTCACTGTATCGTGACACAATTTTCAAGCTTAAGGAAATGAAGTCTTATTCACTGCCTTACCCTTGGCCCAGCTTTAATTTTAACAACTAGGAAACAAGCTGAGAGAACTTATGAGTTGTCCATAGGTCACAAAACTAATTAGTGGTTTATCAAAGGACAAAAAACTCTCGTTTCCCAATGCCTATTATTTCCACTAAATTAACAACAATTCTGGAAATTCCCCTAATAATTCTGAAGGCAGTTGGAAAAAGATCACAGACTCTGCCATGTATTTATATGCTCAGGTTTACATCCCAAAATAATAAGGGTGGCAAAGGAGCCCTGTGCCCTCACACCTCAAAAAGCAGTGGAGAGTTAATTCTCAATCCCACTAGCTTCCAGAAGCCTATAACCAAGCTTTAGGAACCCAATCACAAAGGGCCAAATTCAGAAAAAGTTCTTCTCTACCACCTACTCCTCCCTATACATACATTATTATGCAGCTGATCCCTTCTACAGATGTTAACTGGAAGACTTGGTTTGCTTGCCACGTGGTTATGTGGAATTACTGAACAGAAGAGGTAGAATGAGATTTGAGACTAGTGGACAGAGGACACCAGAGGTCAGTATGGTCTAGGCCAGTGCTCTTCTGAGTGATGGTATGCCAACTTATCCTGGAGGAAATAAGGAGTTTGCATTTGAATATATAAACATACTGTTTCTTTCACAGAAGTTGTGCTTTAAGAAAAAAAAAAAAGTCAGCTGAACTAAACATTCTATTTAAGTGATTAACATTCTGGCACAACCTCTAGGACAGAAAGTTCACAAACCCGAGCACCGGTCTACCACACTACATTGATTTTGCCTATCAAATTATAGATTAGTTCAAGCTGATGCCTTACACTTAACAAAATTCCAGGGCTGAGCATACAATCACAAACCAATAACTTAATTTTTTCCACCCCACTGCCATCCTCAAGGGGTTAAGGAAAAAGAAACCCTTCAAATTATGGGATAATTTTTACAATGCCGATGTGCAATAGCAGGTGTCAAATTTCTTAACTTTACAAAAAGAGTAACTAATATTGAGAACTTAAACAAAAGGCCTGCAAACATTTAAGTTTTCTAGATTTGGCCTGGGATGGTTGCCAACATATGCTCTAAAGCAGCTCTCCAAGTGTTATCCAGGAAACCTTGGAGAACCCCAACAGCCTTTCACAAGACCAAAACTATTTTCATAATAATACTAACATGATTATTTTTTTCTTCCTCATTTTACCACAAGCATATAGTGAAGTTTACCCAGAGGCTCAACAAAACACTGGATGTATCATAAAAGACTGAATGCAGAAGCAGATATGAAGTTATGAAATTCTAAGTGTCTTTTTCTATTAAGTCAAACATACCAAGATGTTCAATGTCTATTTTTTTAAAAATTACTTTTCATAAAGATGTTACATACGTTACCATATAATGGGTTTACAATTGATATTTTAAATGAAATGAATAGTTAATTTCCCGGTTTTAATTTTTAATATGGTAGATATTGATGAGACTCAAACTTTTTCTTTCCTTTCCGTTCTTCCCCGAGATGAGGTCTTGTTATACTGCCCAGGCTGGTTTCCAACTCCTGGACTCAAGCGAGCCTCCCTCCTCAGTCTTCCTAAGTAGCCAGGACTACAGGTGGGAAGCACCTCGCCTGGCTCAAGACTCAAAAGCTCCAAAGTATGCAGATGATACTTAGTTGATAACAAGAGGAGCTGGAATATGAATGCAAACTCATACAGGATTGAACTTAAGCACATCCCAGCAAATCAAAATTGGCATAGAATATTTAGAAGGGAAAATCTCAATTACAGTGTCTTTAAATAAAAATAAGCAACATTTTTTTTTCACTAATTCAGAGCCCCCTTTGAAAAATCAAATATGCACAACTAATCTAAAATTATCTACAAGTCATACCATGATTTTTTTATTTTACCTTTTATTATTATTTTTTTTTTGAGACAAGGTCTTGCTGTCGACCAGGCTGGAGGTGCAGTGGCGCAACCATAGTTCAACGCAGCAGCCTCAACCTTCTAGGCTCAAGCAATCCTTTGCTTCAGCCTTCCAAGTGGTTGGGACCACAGGAACACACCACCACACTTCGCTATTTATTTTTTTATTTTTATTTTTTTGTAGAGACAGGCGCTTACTATGTTGCCCAGGCTGGTTTTAAACTCCAAGCCTCAAATGATCCTCCTGCCTTGGCATTCCAAAGTGCTGGGATTATAGTTGTGAGCCACTGCGCCCAACATTCCCATGATTTTTTTTGTGAAGGAGGCATTCACCAAGCTTTTCTTAATCTTTACGTAAGCCAGGCTCTGCAGTAAACACCCCACAATAAATGTTTATCACAGGACTTAGCAGGGAAGTACATTAAATGTTAACGCCTTAATCTGATAATGAAAATAAAAGATAATTTCAACTTGGCTTTTAATAGTTAGCTTGATTTTAAAAAATCACCCATATACCCAAATATCTGTGTAGATAACTCTAAAGCCAACTTTTCAGGTAAGATTAAATTTACAGTTTCTAAGGGCTGTTTGTGTCATTCCCACTAGGTACATTATAATGCAAAAGACCACTACTTACGCACCTACAGGTGCAATCTAGAGAAACCAGAACGCGGATTCCAGAAACACAAAACATTTTATCTATTCTAGTAATGGTCTTCAACTTTCACTCACATAATTAAGTTCCCTGACACCCTTATGATTTGAATCATTCAAGCTTATCTATGCCCATTATTTATTTTTTCGGACTTCACTGGGTTAAACCCACTGCTGTAAAATCCTAATAATCAAAGTTTGTCTTCCCTGAATGAGGTGTTTGTTTTGTTTGCATTTGTGTTTCACAAAATAAAAAAAAAAACAATGCCCACAAGGGCTGCTGCTGTCCTAAGAGTAGACAAATACCAAAATCTAAACTGTCAATGACAAGTGGAACTTTAGGTTAGTGTTACTTTGTAAAGTAAGACTGTTTTCCAGGAAAACAGGCAGATTCATTCTAAAATCCTGAATATACATCTCGCTGAAAATGATTTGCTCCCCCTTCTCCCCACTTTGCCTCATCCTCCCTTCCCTACTTGAAGAAAAAAAAAGGAAAAAGAAAATGACCCATCACAAATAGTTTGACGATAGCACGCGTGAAGGCTTAGCGAGCTGTTTTTCTCAGTCCCAGTCCCACCCTTTGATAGTCCACTCTGTGATGCCAGAGCTGGGACAGTGCAAATTACTCTCTATTTAGCCAGGTGGCTTCCTTCCTCTTAGAAGCATTAGACGAATGAAAGGGAGGAGAAAGGAGCAGCCACAGTTGTTACCAGCTCTCAGCTACCATCCCACCACTAGAACTAGCTTCACCATACCCTCAGAGGTATTACTACCAGCTCTGTGGGGCTCCTCCTCTATGCTATTAGGTTCTAAAACCCCAAATTCATCCTGTTGTTCAATAGCCTTGAGTGGTGATTACTGTATGTGTTACCTCAGGGTTCCTTTGTTTTTTTGGCAGTATCTGCTTAACCAAACCCATATATTAAATTCTGTGTTAAAACAACTAACATGATTTTCTTTTTTGAGACAGTCTTGCTCTGTCACCCAGGCTGGAATGCAATGGGGTGATCTTGGCTCACTGCAACTTCCACCTCCCAGGTTCAAGTAATTCTCCTGCCTTAGCCTCCCAAGTAGCTGGGATTACAGGTGCTTGCCACCATGCCAGGATAACTTTTGTATCTTTAGTAGAGATGGGGTTTCACCATCTTGGCCTCAAGTGATCCACCTGCCTTGGCCTCCCAAGTGCTAGGATTACAAGAGCGAGCCACCGTCCTGGCCACTAGTGAAGTGCCTGGCCAATAGTATAATTTTCTAAATGGACACTAATACTATCTATTTATCCAAATATTATCCTAATGTCTCAATTTTCTATGGAAATGTACTATCCACACTGCTTCAACAAGAAACAAAAATAAAATCTGAAGGTCTTTTAACGTCAATTAAGACATGATGATCACTCAAATACTCAAAGCAAAATCAGCTGGACTCAACCTATACCTTTGTCGGCCTTCTCATTGTTTGTTCTTTCCTGTATTTTCTACACTGCTACCCGAGATAATTTTTTAAATTGCAAATATGATGTTATTTTACTGATTATATCCTTCAATACCTCTCCACTGCCTTATATATGTGTAATTAATATTCCTTGGCATGACATAGAACTTCTTATGATATGCCTCCCACTTACCTCTGTAACTTTAGCTCCTGCCATTTTTCCACACTGTCAAAATTCTGGCAGTTCTCTAACCGTGCTACACTATTTTACACTTCTATATCGTTGCAAGCTCTATTCCTTTGTATGCTATGAAGTCCAGAGCTCTTTTACTGCCTAAGTTTTAGCCTGTTGGGAAGCATTAGTTATACTTTACTATCTTCCTCACCCAAGCTGGGAGTCCTGTGTTGAGTGCCCCCCAAAACAACTTTAATAGGCACTGTTTACTTTTCTGTCTCTACCACAGGTCCCAGAATTCCTTTAAGATGGGCCACATTCCATATATATGCAGTTTAGCATATGCCTGGTGAATTAAAACCTTATTTTTTGCTGGATTAAAAATTTCATTTAAACCTATGACTTAAAATTCAAAATAAATAAGTTATTTCATTAAACTAAACTTCTGAAAATATTTAAAATCCCTCATTGGGTTTCACACCCTTGTGGACAGGTAACTGTATATCCCTAGTGTCTGGGAGAGTGTGTAAGACCCAGTAGATAATAAATATATCCTATAAGGAGTTTATACACTATGGAAAGAAAGTAAGCTTAACTTAGACCACTTTAAAGAAGTTTCAACCTGAAGTTCTTTTTATCTCAGATATCACAACGGAAAAACATTGCTTTGTACAGGAATCCTAATTAAGTAATACCAAAGATACTATCTTCTGACAACGCTCAGTTCCATTAATAAGCCTGGCTCGTTGGTTTAAAATAGGATAATAATAATAATATCAAATAAACACATTAAGACTGTGATTGAAACATTTAAAAAAAAAGACATTAGATTTTACAAGACTTGCCATGGGTTTTTTTTTTTTTTTTGCAATAAATTCCAAAGAAACAATACTGGACATGTTTATAATACTTACTGCATCTGAAGTTTTGCTTGGGTTATTGCTTGGATTAGAAGAATGTGAATTTGAACTATGAAGAGCACTGTGGTTGTGTGAATTTTCTTGTGGAGAGTAACTGGTCCCTTAAAAAAATAAAAACAAAGTGAATTACAAGTAAACTGTATTTCATGTTTAATCTAAACTGTTTTCTATCATACTAGACATTACTGTATATCTCTAAACGAACATCTTACATAAGCATTAGGAATATACACAGTCATACTTTTTATAGTATATAAAGTATCTGTGGACCTACTAAAGATGTGGCTTTAAAATATTATACATAGTTGTTATCCTGATATGCCCTGGCACAGCAGCATATAACAGAACCTTCTTGAGAGAAACAAAACCTTATCTTTATCATTTGTAGCAACTTCTGGGTTTTCCTAAAGTTTTACTGGACAAAAATAGAAGTACAATGTGCACAGAAAAAAGGCACAAGAACTCAAATGATACAGAACTAAAAGTCACTGTTATCAGTATGTTTTTGCAACTGTATTTCAATTTCTTAATAGTTTCCCCTATTTGCCTTTTAACAGTCTTGACAATTTTTCAAATAATACAGCATCAACTTTTTTCAAGAAGTTAAAGAGTCTTAGGGAAGGTGCTCACTTATAAGATGATAAAGATGACATCAAGAATCTTCCTAACAGGTCCAACTCTATCTAAAAATTGCTTAAGAGTAACTCAAGTTTTATGAAAATCTGTATAATGTCAGTGACCAGAGAAAAAAGTTTCTCTTGCTTCAAGAAAAAGCAAGGTATAAAAATCCAGACTTGCAAAAACACTTTGATGAATGACACAAAAAGGTTCACCAGAGAAGTCTAATGTTAGTATTTCAATTTCATTCCTTAATTCTAGATTTTTCAGCAACAAAGTAACATAATCCAAATGGTTTTTTTTTTTTTTAATAAGTGATCTGGGAGTGGCATGGAGGCTACACTATTATGAACAAAAACTGGAAGTGCAAAGAGCAATTTAAATGCTCCAGTGGTCCAGGAATTATCAGTTAGAACCAGGGTGGATAAAAGTAGAAATGACTTAGGAATATTAGTTCAATCAATAGAAACAACTAAATGGTAAGAGAAAAGGTGAACTGAGACAGATGATGACTATAAGGTTTTAGATATCCAAGTGACAATGGTCAGCAGATTAATACAGAACTAGGAATTCAGAAGAAAAGGTGTAAGCAGATATGGATTTGGAAGGTTTTTCTATTAGAGGTCAAAGGTAGGCGAGGGGACTAACTGCTTTGCATGTAAGCAGCAGGCACTAAAAGTTCATGGATGAAGTAAGAGTATGGCAGGAAAAAAGGCAATGGCCAAGATTTACCCTCAGATAAGGGTCTGCTTATAATGGGAACTACAAGCAAGATTCAAAGACCCAAGAAAGCTAGTGATGTCACAAAAGATCAATTACCTAAGTACAATGGTTACTTAAGAACAACGTAGGTGGTATGATAGAGGCATTTCCTAAAAAGCCTGATGGGTTCTTCTACTTATTTTGATTTCATCTTGCTGTATAGTATTCTATTTATATAGATAGAATACCCTAAACCCCCTTTTTTAAATAACAGGAAGCAAGAAATAAATCCTCAATAAATGCTCTAAGAATGAACACAATCAAGAAGAAATCAGTCAAAAATAAGCTGAACACTTTGGGAGGCCGAGGCCGGTGGATCACCCGAGGTCCAGGAGTTCGAGACCAGCCTGACCAACATGGTAAAACCCCATCTCTACTAAAAATACAAAAGTTAGCTGGACGTGGTGGTGTGTGTCTGTAGTCCCAGCTACTCGGGAGGCTGAGGCAGGAGCATCACTTAAACCTGGGAGGCGAGGTTGCAGTGAGCTGAGAATTGTGCCACTGCACTCCAGCCTGGGCGACAGAGCAAGACTCTGTCTCAAAAAAAAAAAAAAAAAAGGGTTGAGTATGCAGGAAAAGTTAACAGAAGCCCAGAGACTGCTATCTTTAGAAAGGCTTTCTGGCACAGCTGGCCCTTGACAGACATGTGGGAATCTAGATTTCCAGAGGGATCTCACAACCCTAACTGATAAAGAGGTGAAAGAGGTGCTCACTGAGGCCAGGCACAGTGGCTTGCACTAGTCCCAACTACTGAGGAGGCAGAGGCAGGGGAATCCCTTGAGTCCAGGAGTTCAAGACCAGCCTGGGTGATATAATGAGAACCTGTCTTTAAAGAAAAAAAAAAAAAGAATCACTCATCGTACCTAAGCTGTTTGGGTATATAATATGGTTTGTACTGAACACCTGCTTTCCTACTGGACTCTGAAATTTTGGTACATGCAAGGCAAAGAGTACCTATATAACTCACCAAATCCAGTAAAAGCTGTGCACACTAAATCTCTAGTGAGCTTCCCTGGTAGACAACATTCCACAAGTGTGTCACAATTTGTTGCTGGAGGAATTAAGTGCATCCTGTATGACTCTCTTAGGCAAGAATTCTTGGAAGCTTACACCTGGATTCCTTCAGATTTTGCCCTATGTGCCTTTTCTCTTTGCACCCGTCCACTGTAGTAAGTCACAGTCACGATAATGACTATGTTGAGTCCTGAGAGATCCTCACAAATGGTTTTAGGATCCCAAAATGCTTAGTAACAAAGGAAAATTAATACTTCAAGTTTTAAAGAAAAACATGAGATCTACGCTGAAATTTCTACTTTTCAGATATAACTCCAAAGATTTTTTAAAAATCAGATTTACAACTGAATATAAGAAGTAGAACTAGTAATATGGACTACTAGAATATATATGCACTACTCGCAGAGTTGGGATTTCCATGAAAATCTCCTTAAGTTTGTCGACAGTAATGGAAAGAAAGCTAATCTTACTGACTGAAATAAATCCCAGAGTAATCCATTAAAAAGCCTGGGTTAGATACCCCACTCTGACATTTATTTGCACACATTCTTGAACAGTATGTTCTATGCTTAAATCTATGAAATGAAAGTACCACATTAAAAGTTTGCTGAAAGACGTGACAGGTATTCTACAAACATAAGATATATTACAAATGAGGTCTATTGACCTCTCATGAGGTTAAGATCCAGGAATTCACTCCGCTTTAGTGACTATTCCTGAAGTCAATGAAAACTCAAATACTGACAAGCATTCCAATTAATTATACCTCTAAAGAAATGGTATGCCTTCCACCAGCCTGACGGAAGTTACCAACTAACTTTTAGGTCTACTGTATGTGTTTTCAGAAGGCACAGCATAATAATCAAGTCATAAGCATCAAGGCACACCAGCCTAAGACTTCTCTGAAAGAGAAAACGGAATCAGTTGTTGATGGGGAAATTATTTTCAAAGACAGGAGCTTTTTGGATAGGGACCAGATTCCACATTCTATGGAGATTTATTTAGACTGCTTACCAAAAACAAAACTTGAAATGGGTGAGGAGTAAGATAAAGATATTTTTGTGAAAGACTAAGAATAAACTAACATTCTTAAACAGATTTCAAATTCACATAAGAGGTTTTATACAAAGCATGGCAGGCAATACATCTTTAGATTCCAACTAGAAGGATGCCCTTTGGACCTGAAGGTAGTGCAGATTTGCCCCTGAATAAAATGACAATAATAAGGTAAACAAAGTTAAATGTCTCAGAATAAAAGCTTCAGCTTATATTACCTTACATACTTCCTTTGGTATTTCATTTGAGCCTTTTACTTTCTCCGTGTAACTCTTTCCAAACTGAAGTAATACACAAGTAGAAGAACAAACTGATGGTGCACATCCTCCCCAAGGCTGGGGCAATGGTGGTTATGATTTTCTAGAGCCACACCGAAAAGAAGCGCTACAACACAAAATTCCTTTTAAATCTCCTATCTTAAAATATCACATGAATTTTTATATGCGACCCCACAAGTTTTAGATTTCTCTTATTATAATACAGAATCTAAGGCTAAGAGAAAGAATATAGTAAGACTTCTGAACATATCCAGTAAGAGCAGAATCCACGCATAAAACTTGAACTCAGAATTTCAATCCCAAATCTAGTGAGTATTCAAGCACACAAAGGAAGATAATATACATGCTGGTGAGAGACAGAGTGCATAAAGGGTACTTTTTACTGTATAAACAGCATTGTCTCCATTGCTTTACTGGGTCACACACTGGGTCACACACTGATCCAAAAAAGCAACGGAGGCAACGCCGTTTATTGTATCAGTAAGTAAGAGGGATAAACATGTTTTTAAATGTTGTACATTTAAACCAACCTCAAGAAATTAAAGTTAGGACTGATAAAGTTAACTCTTAAAGGAGTCTAAGAAAAGGATGCTATTGGGAATGACTTAGTTTAGGGGGAAGAGCAGGACAGATATAGGGGTTCTATACTTAAGCTTGCAACTTGAAGAATTTAAATGGTGAGCAAAGTTCTCCCTTCCAGTGCTTAGCCAGGGCAAATTATAAAATGGAGATGTAACAACATGACTGGACGCTAGTTTCAGACCACAGTCCAAGGGTCGGTACAAGAGAATGACATTTTCCCTCACAAAATCTTCAGTATTTTTGACAGAATAATCCCTATTTGGCATCTTCTGAAACTTCAGAAGCTAAATTTAAGAGTGAGAAGGACATAACTTATAGTTTCAAAGAGTGAGGGCTCAGGAGAATAATCAGAAAATGGTCCAAAAAAATTCATCAAAACATACCTGACTCAGCAAGAAATGGACATTAAGCAATTACAATGCCCTTCCATTTACAAAAGGGAACCAGGATATTAGGAGTAGGGAAAGCAGAGGGAGGACATACACATACAATTAAATGACAGTGGGAAAGGCAACCAGCTTTCAAAAAGGTGGAACAACAGTTTTCAGTCTACTCAGGAGCAAAATATTATGGCATTTATGTCCTTATTCAGACCTTGACAACCGCCAGAATTTACTACCAGATCCACAGACTTAGAAGTCTTAGTGTCTTTATTCTCTTTAAGACACTAAGGAAGGAATAGGTATATCTGTATACTAAATGAAATAATTCAAAGACATCTACCACCCCATATTGCTTTCAGACAAAAGCAAAAATAGGACTGAATAAAGCTCAGTAGTGGATCTGAATCTTTAATATATTAAAAATTGTAGATCTCAAGGTTGTCTTTCTCAGAGATTCTAATTCACAGTAATTTTTAATTTTTTTTGTTTTGTTTTGTTTTGAGACAGGATCTCTCAGTTACCCAAGCTGGAGTGCAGTGGCACGATCTTGGCTCACTGCAACCTCTGCCTCCCGGGCTCAAGAGATCCTTGTGCCTCAGCCTCCCAAGTAGCTGGCACCACAGATGTACGCTACCATGTCCCACTCATTTTTCTATTTTTAGTAGAGACGTTCACTTTGTTGGCCAGGCTGTTTTCCAACTCCTGTCCTCAAGTGATCCATCCACCTGCCTTGGTCTCCCAAAGTGCTGGGACTGAAGGCGTGAGCCACCATGCCTGGCTTAATACCTGAATTTTTAATAGACATTCCCAGGATGGTTCTAGTGTAGTTAGCACCCAGGCCACACATTGGGAAACATAGGTTCACGAAGTCAAATGGCAGAGGACACTCAACGAATCTCCCCTGAAAAGATGGCAATATGCTAAAAATAAACTGATGATCATACCCTCTTCACTTACAGAGATGATTATACTCTACAGGTCTCTTCCCGTCTTTTCCAGTACCTTCCCAAGGATCTTCTTCCTCTGTTACTCTGAATGCTGTACTACCTTCCAGTGTCCTTGGCCTTTCATCACTCCTAACCAGCGGCCACAGCACTTAAAAGAGTTTCACCAAGAAAGCCATGTATCTGTACTATATGGTATTTCTGCTATAACATGATAAATGTTCTCCTTGAAAATACTGAATTCTGCAAAACTGCATATTAAAAAGTCTTATGGGAAAAATAGGAACAAAGCCATTCAAAATTATGCAACTTTATTATCAGAGTACTAATAAAAACTTGAATAGCACAGATAAAAGCAGCTCAGCATGGAAATCAATTACTTTCAAGAGATAATAATGCAAAAAAAACCCATTAGGATAAAAATGCAGCTATTTGGGGGTAAGAACATGGAAATGGAAGTAAGTTCTGAGCATTATCCTTGACTAAAAAAAATTTGTACACATGAACCAATACAACTTTAGTTTATAATAATGTCACTCTGCAATTTACCAACTGTGTATCAAGAAACTTGGTGGTGAAAAGCAAAACTTATAGCTAACCAGGCTTTGTCTCTTGGGGGAGGGAAAAATGGATCACAAGAAGTATCAACAATTTGACAGCTGGCTGTACAGTTACTCCCTCTACATTTGTGCTATTCAATGACAGTCACTGGCCACTGAGCACTTGAAACATGGCTAGTAGGAATTGGGATTTTCTGTATGTGTAAAATAGATACTAGGTTCCAAGACTTAGGGAAAAACAAATGCAAAATATCACATTAATATTTTTATATTGATTACATGAAGTATTTTAGCTGTATCTGGTTAAATAATAAATATAATTGAAATTCCAGATGTTGGCTACTAAAAAACTTAAAACTGCATATGAGACTCACTGGACAGCACTGCTCTAGAGGAAGGCACGCTGATATTTAGTGAAAGGGGGCCAGGGATGCCTACCATGCATTATACATGTCTCCCAAAGAACTGTCTAACGTCTGAAAACAAGCTGCTTATAATTAACTTGAGTCTAGAACCAAAATCTGCTTAGCACAGCATGCTAAATTTTCCAGGAATATAGCTGCTATGCAAATTGTACTGTATAAAACTTAATTCTTTTTTACATATGAACCAATACAACTTTAGTTTATAATAAGGTCATTTTTTGGAACTTTTATCAAAATGTTCACTACTTGGAAAAATCTCACCACTGACAATAATGCTATATATATAATACATCTGCCTTATATCTGTCACAAACAAATGACATTAAGTAGATTCCTTTGTTAATAGTTAGGTCCAAACATTGAAGTGGCAGAGATAAACGCAAGATGAAACACTCAACAAATTTCATTGTTTAAAAAACAGTACTGCCGTATCTTATCTTAAATATATATATATGGCTACATATTTTTAGCACAGTGCTACAGAGTTTGTGAAAATTACACATATTATTTCTATGTGCAGGTAGTATATGTTATTATGTATATATTACTATGGCGATTTTATACCATACAGTCATGTGCTGTTTAAAGACAAGGATACACTCTGAGCAATGTTGTCGAGCAATTTTGTCGTGCAAACATCCTAAAAGTGTACTAACGCAAACCTAGATGGTATAGTCTACTACACACCTTGGCTATGTGGTATAACCTATTGCTCCTAGGCTATAAACCTATACAGCCTGTAACTGTACTGAAGACTGCAGGCAACTATAATACAATGTTAGTATTTGTGTATCTAAGCATATCTAAACATAGAAAAGCTACAGTAAAAATACATTATGAGATCACCTTCACATACACAGTCCTTCATTTATAGAAACATTATGCAACAGGAAATGGGAGGCAGCACGTGCAAAAGAATGAAACTGAGTTGTGTTTGAAAAGACACTATCAAAAAGCGAAAAGACAACACATAGAATGTTGCTAATCATACATCTGGTAAGACTTTTATCTAATTCTACCAGTAAGAACTCCACGGCTCAATAAAAATAATCTGATTAAAAATGAGTAAAAAATCTGAACAAACATTTCCTCAAAGATGACATACAAATTGCCAAAGCGCGTATCAAAGATGAACAATGGCATTAGCCATTGGGGAAATGCAAACCAAACCTGCAGGGAAATAAGACTTCACACCCACTAGAATAGCTACAGTCAATAAGACAGGCAAAACAAGTGTTGGTGAGGATGCAGAGAAACTGGAACCCTCTTATAGACACTGCTAATGTGAAAGTAAAATACTGCATCTGCTTTGGCAAACAGTCTGGCAGTTCTTGAAAATGTTAAGCATAGTTATCTGTAGCCATAAAAAAGAACAAAATCACATCATATATACAAACAAAACATTGGGTACTCGGGGACACAAAGATGGCAACAACAGAAACTGGGGACTACTAGAAGGGGAGGAAAGGAGGAGATAAGGGTTGAAAAACTAACTGTTGGGTACTATGCTCAGTACGTGGGTGATGGGATCATTCGTACCCCAAACCTCAGCATCACTCAATATACCCAAGTAACAAATCTGCAAATGTACCCAACTAAATCTTACACAAACAAAAACTTAAAAACAGGATACCCTCTATTAGTTGAAGACATATACAAAATACTAATAATAAACAAGTGCTATAATCCTGGGTTAAACAGAACATCAATATTTACCAAATAATAAGCTATAGGTACCATTAATGTAAATTTTTCTTTGATTCATTCATTCATTCATTCAAACATCTACTTGTATACCTAAAATGTACTGGCACTATACTGGCAAACAAGAATAAAGCAATGAAAAAGAGACCAAAAAAACCACCAACCAACCAATCAGTTATATGAGCCAGCAATTCCACGCCAAGGTACATATTCAGAAGAAATGAAAACATATGCCCAAACACTTGTACACGAATGTTCATAATGCATTATTCTTGGCCAGGCACAGTGGCTCACACCTGTAATCCTAGCACTTTGGGAGGCTGAGGCAAGCGGATTGCCTGAGCTCAGGAGTTTGTGACAAGCTTGGGCAACATGGTGAAACCCCGTTTCTACTAAAAATACAAAAAATTAGCCAGGTATGGTGCTGTGTGCCTGTAGTCCCAGCTACTGAGGAGGCTGATGCAGGAGAATCGCTTGAACCCGGGAAGCGGAGGCTGCAGTGAGCTGAGATTGCACCACTGCAGTCCAGCCTGGGCAACAGAGTGAGACACTGTCTCAAAAACATCAACAGGCCGTGTGCAGTGGCTCACTCCTGTAAGCTTAGCACTTTGGGCAGCCAAGGCAGGCAGACCGCCTGAGGTCAGGAGTTTGAGTCCAGCCTGGCCAACATGGGGAAACCCCGCCTCTACTAAATATACAAAAATAAGCCAGGTGTGGTGACGCATGCCTGTAATCCCAGGTAATCCCAGCTACTTGGGAGGCAGAGGCAGGAGAATCACTGGAACCTGGGAGGCGGAGGTTGTAGTGAGCCGAGATCGCATCACTGTACTCCAGTCTGGGGGACAGAGCGAGACTGTCTAAAACAAAAAACAAAAAACAAAAAACAAAAACAAAACAAAACAAAACAAAAACAAAAACAAAAAAACACATAATGCATTATTCTTAACAGTCAAAAGATCATATATGGTATGAGCCCATTTATTCAAAACATTAAGAATAGACAAACCTGTCGAGACAGAAAATTCAGTAATAGTTTCTTAGAGCTGAGGGTGGGGGGGTGTTGAGGGATGACAGTTAAAGGGTTTGTAAGTGATGTAAATATTCTAAAGTTGATTTAGAACACTGGTGACTACTAACTGTGAATACATTAAAAATCAGTGAACTATATATTTCAAATGGCTAAATGGTATGGCATGTGAATTACACATAAATAAAACTTTTGCCCCCACCAAAAAAAGCAATCTACTATACATGTGACTTTAATTTGTCTAGCTTAGACACAGTCCTTAATTCTTCAGTTCTCAACACCTAATCCCATGGGATGCTTCGAATAGAAAGTGGTGCATGACTGTGAATCTGGAATAAGCTGTACTGACATTCTCTTATGGCTTAAATGTACCTTATAGGCTCTGAGAATTACTGGAGTAAAATTTTAACCTAGGAAGCGAAAGCCTAAGTACTGATATATAAAACAACATGGGTGAGCCTTGCAAACACTAAGTGAAAGAAGCCAGTCACAAAAGACCATATATTGTGTAATCAATTTATATGACATATCCAGAAAACAAAAATCTAGAGAGACAGAAAGTAGATCAGTAATTGGGGAGTTGGGCATTGAGAAGAAAAAATCAAAGTGACTGCTAATGGGTATACAGTAATTTTGCGGGGGGAGATGATAATTGGTATGTGAATTTCATCTCAATTTTTAAAAATAACCAGGAATTCCAGACCAGCCTAGGGAAATATAGAGAGAGATTCTGTCTCTACAATAACACTAACAAATATCTTAAAAATAGAAAAAAAATAGCCATGTAAAATATTTTTTAAAAGAGATGGCTCGTCTAACCAAGTTAAGAGCCACTCCTTTAGTTAGACTAGCAATCATGCAATCTGGGCTTCAGTTCAGATTCTGCCTCTACCTAGGTGGGGGCCCACCTGTGGTCACTTGTCAAATAAGATATTGCCTGACACTGTACACGGCTGAAATAATCACAACAAAGTCTGAAATGAGATACTTAGGAATGTTTCTAACTTATTTTGACCCCTGCCATCTGACTTTTCACTAAGGAATTAGCTTAGATTTCAAGAGTAAGGTTTTTGTTGTTGTTGTTGAGACTGAGTTTCGCTCTCTTCGCCAAGGCTGGAGTGCAATGGTGCAACCTTGGCTCACCTCAACCTCTGCCTCCCGGGTTCAAGCAATTCTCCTGCCTCAGCCTCCCAAGTAGCTGGGATTACAGGCGCCCACCACGACGCCCGGCTAATTTTCGTATTTTTAGTAGAGACGGGGTTTCACCATATTGCCCAGACTGGTCTGGAACTTCTGACCTCAAGTGATCGGCCTGCCTCCGCCTCCCAAAGTGTTGGATTACAGGTGTGATCCACCACACCCAGTCAAGAGTAAGATTTTTAGATCCTTTATACATTCTGTATCTACGCTCCTCTATCTCCCACTCTATTTCTTGGTCATGTTTGATTTCTCAGCTTAAATGTCACATCCTCAGAAAAGCCTTTCTTGACCACCAAATTTAAAGCAAGCCCCCATCATAGCACACATCATCTCTCCTTAATGGCTTTTTTTTTTTTTTTTTTTTTTTTTGGAGACAGAGTCTCACTCTGTTGCCCAGGCTGGAGTGCAGTGATACGATCTCGGCTCACTGCAAAATCTGCCGCCCAGGTTCCAGCGATTCTCCTGCCTCAGCCTCTTGAGTAGCTGGGATTACATGCACCTGCCACCACGCCCGGCTAATTTTTATACTTTTAGTAGAGATGGGGTTTCGCCATCTTGGCCAGGCTGGTCTTGAACTCCTGACCTCGTGATCCACCCGCCTCGGCCTCCCAAAGTGCTGGGATTACAGGCCTGAGCCACCGCGCCTGGACAACAGCTACTTTTATGCAGTGTAATTACATCCTATATTGCTCCCTGTTTTCTTATTTTTAAATTAAGTAGTTATTCTAAGGGAGGAAAGCATTCCTCTGAGAGAAAAAATATAGGTTAGTGTAAAACAGTAAGTTTTATAAAAATTTATCAAATTATAATAAGATTCTAAAAGGTGAGCAAGTAATATAGCTAAAAAACTGAGTGTTATCCCTTTTCCAAGCTGACTGATTGGAGTTACAAGAACAGAAGGCAAAAAGAAACAGAGGCAGGTACCTGCATACACATAGGTGTCTCCAAGTAATTTTACCTCCTGACCCTAATTAACCAACAAGTGGATTTCAACTTTGGAAGCCACATGGAACTCACCTCTCAATCTGAGAAGGAGTGAAAATGAGCACAAAGCAATCTTCAAGTACATGCTGCGCTTTCATCTGTCTGAGTTACATTAACATAGTAAGGCAAGCTACAAAATTCATCTCACACAGAAGATTTCAACTTGGTACAGTAGACAACAACCTTCAGTCAAGGGACACATTATGAACAACAGCATAAAAGTAGGAAAGTACATGGTGATAAAGATTCAGAGGGCAAAGTACAACAGTCTGACAGGAACATGGTTACTGGACGGATGTGTAAAGCCGTTATGCTAGACTACTAAGGGGCCTTGGATACTAAACTAAAGAAAGAACAGATCTGATCTTCTGAATAACAAATTCTCAAAATTATTTACTTTTCACTTTTAAGCATTTTTCGATGCTTCTGAATAGTACTCATGGCATCACAAAAAAGCACATTAAAAGTATATATTTAAGGGCCAGGCATGGTGGCTCACGCCTGTAATTCCAGCACTCTGGGAGGCCAAGGTGGGTGGATCATCTGAGGTCAGGAGTTCAAGACCAGCCTGGCCAACATGGTGAAACCCCAGGTGTGGTGGCGAGTGCCCGTAGTCCCAGCTACTCAAGGAGGCCAAGGCAGGAGAATCATCTGAACCCGGGAGGCCGAGGTTGCAGTGAGCCGAGATCGCACCACTGAATTCCAGCCTGGGTGACAAAGTGAGACTCCATCTCAGAAAAAAAAAAAAAAAAGTATATCTTCAAGGATAACACAACTAAAGAAGAAGAGTCTTTCTAGAAAAACAGTTATCTAATTTTTTCCCCAACTATTTAAAGCCACAGAGTTCTTTCCTTATATGGCTGGCTGTTCATCCTTCAGGTGTTAATTCATACGTCAGCCTTTCCCTGACCAAGGTAACTACTCTGCCTATGTCACTGCCACTACTGTTTGAATCACTATTTCCTTATCACACAATTATCCTTTTATATATTTTATATTGTCTGTCTCTTCCACTAGAAGAGAAACTCTGAGGACAGGGATCTTCCTGACATGCCACTGGAATAATTTCATAATTACAACAGTGCCCAGATCTGACAGTAGACTCCAAAATAAAATAAATGCATGAATGAAAGTCCAATACTTAAAAGCAGAGCTGCTCCTATTGCAACAAGGACAGTGGGTGATTAAGGATCAACTCTTAGTTCAGTCTGTTCTTAGAAACTCTGGGCTCCATACAGCATCATTTAATAATAAGGGATACAGAGAATCTCTGCAGATGAGCTGCCAAAGCCTGGAGGTAACAAATCTTAGTGTCATATCCAAGAATATAAACATCATCTATTAAATACAACTATTATAAGCATAGCAAAAAAGTTTTAAGACAACATACTATACCCGTAATACCCACTAAAAATACTTAGAATAAAAGTTGGTAACTAGTAACTTTAAAATTACTCTAGCCTCCACTCTATTATCTGTACAAAATAAAATAAATTGGAATAGTACTTTTCCCAAAAATATGTGATATTAAAGACAGAAAAAAGGTAGCATATTACAGCAGAGTTACCTCAAGGAAAGCTTTAAATTCTCCCTTACAGATAAGACAATTTCAATACTGCCCATGTGTCTCAGTTGAGACATATGCACACAAAGCAGTATTTATTCTAAAACTCCATCTGTTTTGGGTGCTTAGTCATCCTGCTTTTATGCTGAGGCAACCAGAGGTGCATTTTTGGATAGAGCCATTGATAACCCAATATTGGACACTTTTGGTGCTGTTGAACTATGAAATGGTTGTTTATTCAAGGGAAAGTACATATTGCCACACTGCCTAAACCAATTTTATACACAAAAAGAGACACATGGAAATGTTACTTACTATAAGGTACTGTACTAAAGATAAAAACAGAATCTCAATGATAACTGGAGGGGAAGCCCCAACAAACCATACATATGACAACATGCTCTAGACATATCTCTTCACTCTCCCTTCAGTCCCAATCCTTCCATTCCCCACCAACCTCCTTGCCCAACCACAGCTCTAGCCAAACTGAGATTATATAAGTTCATTGAGGAACTGTTTCAAACATTCAGAGATTAATTCTCAGTGTATATATGCTCCAGAAACAGATTCAATCATAAAAGTAATCAACTGCAAAATGCTGACAAATAATAGAGAATTCACAACTATATACACCCCTTAGCACAGGAATACAAAATGGTTGAATAATCAGACCGGCAAAAATATAATTCTTAAATGTTAATGTCTTTAAAATATGCTATCAAAAGAGAGCAGTTGATAACATTCAAACAGATTTCCAACAAAGCATTAACAACTAATTGTAGGAATAGATGAATGTTTCCTTAATATGAAAAAGTTTTTGCATAATGATCATTTACCACCAGGCACAAGAATGAAATTCTCATAAATCTATTTTTACCATTATTTTTAAAAACTGCAGTACTATTTTATCTGATTTTCTATAAAGAACAGTTATTAGTATTAAGAGGATATAGAAAAACACTTAGAAAAGGTGAGTCTCCTTAGTTTTTCTGTATGTACATATTGTAACCAAAAATAGAATCATGCTACTTTGTGTGGGAATTTTTCTATTTAGTATCCAGGAACTTCTTCATTCATCAATAAATGTGCCTCTTACACCATCATTTTTAACAGCAACTCCACATGTACAATGCATATATTGTATGTAATCACAGAAACATGTATGTTCTCTAATTACTATTTATCTGGGTGTTGGCATTCCCAACTCATATAAAAAGAACTTAGGCCGGGCACAGTAGCTCATGCCTGTATCCCAGCACTTTGGGAGGCCGAGGTGGGCGGATCATGAGGTCAGGAGTTCAAGACCAGCCTGGTCAGCATAGTGAAACCCCGTCTCTATAATAAATTAGCCTGACATAAGGGGAACATCACACACTGGGGCCTGTCGTGGGGTGTGCGGAGAGGGGAGGGATAGCATTAGGAGATATACCTAATGGAAATGACGAGTTAATGGGTGCAGCACACCAACATGGAACATGTATACATATGTAACAAACCTCACGCTGTGCACATTTACCTTAGAACTTGAAGTATTAAAAAAAAAAAATTAGCCCGGTGTGGTGGCGGGTGCCTGTAATCCTAGCTACTCAGGAGGCTGAGACAGGAGAATTGCTTGAACCCAGGAGGCGGAGGCGCGATCTTGCAGCGAGCCAAGATCGCGCCACTGCACACCAGCCCAGGTGACAGTGTGAGACTCCATCTCAAAAAAAACAACAAAAAAAGAACTTAGCAGTATCTAATATTGAAATAATCATATGAAAGTTATCTTAAAAGACCTATTTCCAATTGACTTAAAAAGCCATTAATTCAGCTACTGGAATAATGTATTTTTGCAAACAACTCAAATGAATCAGACAGCAAATTGACACTGAAAATTACATTAAAAGTAAACTTTCAAAAAGATGACAGTTTGAGAATATGTTTCTGTATTTGCCCTCTATAACATCTATCAAAAATAACTAAAGGGACCAAAAAGAAAATGTAATCAAATCTAACAAGGCAAGTCATAACTCAACAAACCGTTTCTGACAGATGGTTTCAAGAGACAAATTAAATCCATACTGAAGCCGGGCGAGGTGGCTCAGGCCTGTAATCCCAGTGCTTTGGGAGACCAGGGTGGGCGGATCACTTGAGCCCAGGAGTTCGAGACCAGCTTGGGCAACATAGTGAGACCCCCATCTCTACAATGGTGTGGTGGTACCTGCCTTTAGGCCCAGCTACTTGGGAGGCTGGAGTGGGAGGATCACTTAAGCTGAGGAGGTCAAGGCTGTAGTGAGCCATGATAGTGCCACTGCACTCCAGCTTGGGCGATAAAGTAGGACCTCATCTCCATTTAAAGAAAGAAAGAAAAAAAAAGAAAAGCCCATACTGAAATGCAGGAAGGTACAAACTCCAATTCTTGTCAAGGCTACGTATTTTGAAAACTTATGGCAGGCAGAAGAGGTGGGAGAGAAGGGTCATCTGTACCAATAAACTGCCTTTTTTTGGCCCAATGATGTAGAGAATTCTCAGAAGGGAGCCCTGCGCCACCCTACATCTTTGCCTGGATCCCCAGGTGTAATCTCTGAGAAAAGACTTCATCAAATACTGTAAACCTTCACAGTAAATATATAACCTCCTCACTTTATCACTCTCTTCCAAATATATGCCTTTCATACTTCTTTCCTTAACCTGGCCTCAGATTACAAACACCAAATTTTAAGGGCACAATTAAAATAGTGTCCAAAAGAGTAAGACGCAGAATCAGAGAGTATCTAATCATACTATCCACACACGATCCACTCAAAACAAACACACACAAAGCCTGTTACAGACATGGAAGTGGGGGTATACAACATAAAGAAAATACTTCGAAAGAAATTTCAGGAAACCAAAAACTTTAGATAAAGTCCCCCCAACAAAAAAGAAAAAAAAAAAAAAAAAAGCAGGAGCTGGAATTTAGAGGAACTTAAGGAAAAAGATGAAATTATTTAAAAATAAAACCCCATTAAAAGTATCAAAAGAATAACATGGCTGAAAGCAATGTCAATCATAAGGAAACAGAACAGAGAAATACCATAAAGCACATAGGACAAAAATGTAAAGTACTTAGAAATAAGATGCCCAATATGAAAGATGAAGCCAATATATGCAAAACTGAAGGTCCTGAAAAAAAAACAGGGAGGACATTCAAGGGGATAATAAAACAAAACTTCCCTGAAATAAAAGAAGATCTGAATCTGCAGATTGAAAAGGACTCACCACATACCAGCAAAAATAAAGAACCAAAAAAAACTGACACATGTCCTCATATCCTGGTGGAGCTGCTGAATTTTACCCATTAAAAAAAATTCTAAAAGCATCCCAGCAGAAGCACGTCACTTACAAAACAAAAATGGGCTGACCTTGAACTTTTCCACAGTAACAATAAATGCCAGAAGACAATGGAGTAATGTCTTATGCTAACAGAAGAAAACTGGATGTGACCCAGAAAATTATTTTCCAATCTAAGATGTCATTCATGAGTAAAAGCAATAGGAAGACATTATCAAATACACTGGGGGAGAGGAAACTACAGAATACAGACAATCATAAGAAAAATCAACATACATTCACGAATGGAGTAGCTGTACTTTGAGGACTGGCAGTGTACACCAAATCCAGCTAAACTCACCTGCTTACTGTCTGAGATCAATAGCCACTCTGATTACCATGTGCTTATTTTGACAACTTCATTTGTTTTGTGTCCAAGGACTGACATTATACAGTATTTACTCAAAATATATTCTTCACACTTTTTCTATTTTTTTTTTAATAAAAACAGTCAACACTTGCCCCACCCTACTCCCAGCATATGCACACACACACATGCACACACAATACTCACTTAACAAACATTTAATTTACTGAACATTTACTATATGCCAAAGCTGGTATAAGACACCAAAAAAGTAAGATAGAAATTATTCTTCCCTGGAGCTTTGTCTGACTTTCCAAGCTTTATTAGTCATCAAACAAAACTGAAGTGCTTTTTAAGATTCAAGTCTCCCATGTCGTCTAAGGCAGAGTAAGTAGACTTCGGTACTATATTTTACTCTAATTTTCTTTTTAAACACAATGGCAGTACTATAAGTATGAAACTTTGGTATAAATGTCAGATTCTAGATTGTGCTCCTGCTTTCTGCACATTCTTTAATATTTTTAAACATCTCGAAAATACAGAGTGGCAGCAAAATTACCTGTGAAAACATACTAGCTCAAGAGTTTGACAGGCTCAAAATAAATTACCTTAAATACATTAAACAAGAAGTGTATTTGTTATACAGTATGTGCTTACCAAAATTAAAGTGCAGGCTGTACAGAAAGAGTTGCTTGTATTATTTTATGAGCAAAATGAAAAGCTAATTTGGTACATTTAAAAATTAGCATCTAGCAAATTCCTTTTAAAAATTCAGGTATTTGCATAATAACCTACAGAAAAATGTAATGAGAAGACAATAGATAAAAACTAACAATTTATAATATTATTATTTGATAATTGATGACAATAAGTGAAGATTATTCTGCTTGTAACTGTCACTAGAACATTAAGCAGAGCTGGGCAGGGTCCTGCACACCTGTAGTCCCAGCTACTCCAGAGGCTGAGGCAAGAGGACTGCTTGAGCCCAGGAGTTCCAGGCTGCAGTGAGCTATGATTGAGCCACTGCACTCCAGCCTGGGTGACAGAACAAGAAAGACCCTATCTCTTTAAAACAAAAGTAAAAAATGTTAAGCAGCTAACCTACCATATGAATTTTGCAATTGCACTCTTGGGAATTTATCACAGACATACAAAAAGTTATGTTCACACAAGAATCTGTACATGAACGTTGTAAGAGCTGTACTGCTAACAGCCTTAACCTGGAAACGATCCACATTTCCTTCAATGGCGTATGGTTAAACAAACTGTGGTACATTCAAACCAGCAGTAAAATAGGAACATTTAACAACTTGGATGATTTTCAAGGGAATTTTGCTGAGTGAAAAAAGCACATTTCAAAAGGGTAATGCTATACCATTTATACATAACACATTCCTGAAATGACAAAACTAGAGAGGCTGAGAACAGATTAGTAGTTACTAGGGGTTATGGAAGGTTAGGCTGTGCCTTTAAAAGAGTAGCACAAAGAATTCTTGTGATGGAACTGCTCTGTATCTTGACTGTGGCAGTAGTCGCCTTAACATATTCATGCAAAAAACCATCACCAAACCTGCATGGAACAAAATACAGACACACACACTGCATGCAAATCTAGTAAAATCTCAATAGAATCAATGGGGATTATCATTATCAATTTTGAGGCTGTTATAGTATACTACAGCTATGCAAGGTGTTGCCATTGTGGCAAACTGGATGAAGGGTATACTGAATTTCTCTGCAGTATTATTTCATAATTGCAGGTATATCTATAATTATCTCAAAATAGGTTTTTTCCCCCTAAAAAACTAGCTAAATATAAACAGGTGAGGTTTAAACCCAAGTATAACCTTTATGTCTATTCTCCTGCCTATTAACAAGCATGAGTAGTGTGGTTTTGTTCTCCTTGTCCCTAATGATAAAGACATTGTTGGTGGATGTTCTTTTGTCACTGCTCCTCAGTACCCCCACTAACATTCCTTAATCTCCACTAATGTGTTTCCATCACTCCCACTACGCCTCTAACCACCATGGCCTTTTCTCTGTCTTCTCTTCTTCCATCTCTATGACTTCAGTCAGCATCAAAACTTAATCCAAAAACTCATTTTTGCCTTCTAGCTACAACAATAGTATCTGACCACAGGACATTTTCCCTTCCCATTGTTCTTGTTCCTAGGGGTTTTTGTTTTGTTTTTTTTTGAGACAAGGCCTGGCTCTATCGTGCTGTGGCACAATCTTGGCTCACTGCAACCTCCACCTCCTAGGCTTAAGCCTTCCTCCCACCTCAGCCTCCAGAGCTGCTGGGACTACAGGTGTACACCACCATGCCTGGCTCATTTTTGTATTTTTTGGTAGAGATGGAGTTGCCCAGGCTGGTCTCAAACTGAGCTGAAGGGATCCGCCCGCCTCAGTTTCCCAAAGTGCTGGGATTACAGGCATGAGCCACCACACCTAGCCTTTTTCTTCTACTTTCAGAATGGATAGTGTTTCAGAAAACAAGCCCCTATTCAAATAATATTTTACTATAATTCTCGTTAAAAATACTGTATACTAAGCTGGGCACAGTGGCTCACACTTGTAATCCCAGCACTTTGGGAGACTAAGGCAGCAGATCATGAGGTCAGGAGATCAAGACCATCCTGGTCAACATGGTGAAACCCCGTCTCTACTAAAAATACAAAAATAAAAAAAGCTGGGTGTAGGCAGCATGCACTTGTAGTCCCAGCTACTCAGGAGGCTGAGGCAGGAGAATTGCTTGAACCCAGGAGGCGGAGGCTGCAGTGAGCGGAGATCACGCCACTGCACTCCAGCCTGGGTGACAGAGCAAAACTCCGTCTCAAAAAAACAAAAACAAAAAACAAACAAACAAAAAAAAACACTGTATACTAAATCTCTTGTGTTGCTATCATTAAACTGCCATAAATCTAAAACATGTTGAAGAACCAAAAAGACTAAAGATACCTTATGTCAAAATATATTATAAAAATTCCCAAACTTAACTGATTACTGTTACAAAATATAGCATTTTAAAAATTCTAACAAATATTTTCTAAAACAGAGAACTATTAGCGCTTTTGTTTTTCCTCCAAAACCTCACTTGTTCTACCTCCTAGAACATAATCACTAAGGTTGGCCATTAAGTGAAAATTAAGACAGGAACACTGAGTATTACTAAACTTCCCAACTAGAAGGAAAAGAATCAAATTACTTGAAAAGAGTAATGCTAAAATGCTCGGCCAGATGCGGTGACTCACACCTGTAATCCCAGCACTTTGGGAGGCCAAAGCGGGCAGATCACTTGAGGTCAGGAGTTCGACACCACCCTGGCCAACATGGTGAAACTCCATCTCTACAAAAAATAAAATTGAATAAAAGAGTCATGCTGAAAGAGTAATATAGTTCTTTGTACCTAACTCCAAAGAGTTTTACTCAAACATAAAACACAAAAGAAAATTAAATTTTTGATCACCCGCTGCACACTAGTAATTGTTACAGATTTCACCGTTTCATTTATTTTTCAATAAAATCTTTGCAGAAGGTAGCAAAAAATACATTTTTCACAGTTTGAAAAACAGCATTAAAAAAAAAAAAAAAGCCCAAAGCCACAAACTGGGAAGACAACCACATGCTAGAGTTTTTGCCCTAATGCTAACTTTTTATTTTCATTCTATCACTGTCATTAATGCACTACAATTTATACAACATCTGATATTTGGTTACAGGATAGCCATAATGTAATTAGTTTAACCTCTTCAAATAAGCACAGAATGAAATGCCTAAATGTTGTCAGCTTTATGTTTACTACCTTTCTTATCTCATAAAAATATGTTCTGAAAATATATTCAAATTCAGAAACATTAATAACACTTACTACATCACCATATCATTCAGCATCTCCTATGTGCAAAGACAACACATACCAGACCAAAAACCATGTTGTAAAATATCAGATCACTGTATCAGACCAAAAATCATGCTTGTAAAATGATCATTATATTTGTAAGAAATTTTCAAATATTGTCACTGCTCTTAAGAAACTGGAAAAACACACATAGAAAATCTATTAGAAAACTGGCTGGGCCTGGTGGCTGATGCCTGTAATCCCAACACTTGGGGAGGCTGAGGTAGGAGGATTACTTGAGGTCAGAGTTCGAGACCAGCCTGGCTAACATGGCGAAACCCCGTCTCTACTAAAAATACAAAAATTAGCCAGATGTGGTTGCACACACCTACAATCCCAGCTACTCAGGAAGTTGAGGCAGGAGAATCACTTGAACTCAGGAGGCAAAGTTGCAGTGAACCAAGATGGCGCCACTGCACTCCAACCTGGGTGACAGAGCGCGACTCCATCTCAAAAAGAAAATCTATTAGAAAACAGAACTAATCTCAGCTGTCTGTAGCATATCACAGATCATACTCAGCTCCTAGTCTCTGCACCCTATCTGCTTCTCATCCTTACCCTTCTTCCCAACAATTCCAATTCAATGGCGGTAGAGGATGGTTGGGAAGGTGTTGATGGTTTTGGGGTGAAACAATTCCACCTCAGACAAGGCATTAGTTAGATTCTCATAAGGAGTACATAATCTAGATTCCTCGCATGCACAGTTCACAATAGGGTTCTCATGCTCCTATGAGAATCTAATGCCGTGGCTCATCTGACAGGAGGTGGAGCTCCAGCTGCAATGCTTGCTCAACTGCTGCTCACCTCCTGCTGTGAAGCCTGATTGCTAACAGGCCACAGAAAGGTACTGGTCTGTGGCCCAGGGGTTAAAGACCCCAGGGTTTCAAAAACTCTGTATTATTTTACCCATTATCCCACCTAGCGAAAAAACTTAAAAGTTCCATAATCCTTTTTTCCCCACAGGGTCAAATTCCATTAAATACACACGTGCTCTAATGTAAATTGTTTATGCCATCTTTAAAAAACAAAACATTTAAAAGTGAACTTTTCATTTTGGATTAAATTCTTGTCAAAGGAAAATCTGTAAAACTGCATTTTGGATAAATCCAAACTAGAAACAAGATAGTCAAATTAATGGGAACAACAAAATCAGGACAATTCTGGGAAGAGAAGGGTTAGAGAATAAAATGACTGAGAACGGGTAGTACACAGGGGCGTCCTTTATGTGTAATTGAGTGGCGAGTACCCAGTTCTGGAGAGCTGTAGCAGATCATCACCTTGTATTACTGTTTGTGTAACTTGGCCATCAATATTTCATGTTAAAAGACAGAACATAAGCTAAAATATTTTGAAATATTCCCAAGTCCACTGACTGCTCTCCATCAATGTCAATGCCCTCTAGGTTGCAGATTCTCAGTTATTACTACAGTATCTGATCTACTGGCAGACCTAGACACAGTATACACTCACATATTCTTGAGACATCCTCTTCATCTGGCATTCAGTAGACATTCTCTAGGTTCTCTTCCTACCTCACATGCCACTCCTCGGTCTCATTTGCTAGTCTCTCCTCATATCCTTGCCTCCTCAACAACATAGTAACACAGGGATCACCCCAAAGCCTTAACTTCCTCTGTCTACAGCAGGAGTGTACAAATTAGGAAAATCTGCCTACTGGTCAAAGCTGGCAACATCCCTTCACTTCCATCTTGCCTTTGGCTGCTTTTACACTATATAGGCAGACTTGAATGATACTACGTTTGCAAGAGACTATAGCAGCAAAGCCAAAAATATTTACATGTGTCCTTTGCAGAGTCTGCAGGTTCCTGGTCTTTACTCAATTTCTTTAAGAGTCTGGGTCGAATATACTAGTTTCACGGTTTTAAATTCCATTTACATGCAGATAACCTCAGCCCAAATCTGTGCCTTCGACTCTGGACTCTATCTACTTACTTGCCTACTCAACATCTGTTTGGTGTCTAAACCAGAATCTCAGGCATAAGAAAACACACAAAAAAAACAAAATTCCCAATTCTCTTCACACCACAAACATTCTGCTCTATGGTCTTCCTCATCTCAATAAGCAATTCCAGCTAATGCCTGCTTCGGCTTAAAATCATGCCCCCCACACACTCCCACTCCCGACAGGATCTCGCTTTGTTGCCCAGGCTGGAGTACAGTGGCATCAGGACGGCTCGCTAGACCTCCTAGTCTCAAGCTATCTGTGATTGCCCCCTCAGGTGCCTCCCACCCCCTAGCAGCTGGTACTACAGGTGCCTACCACCACACCTGGCTAATTTTTAAATTTTTTATTTTATTTTTTGCAGAGACAGAGTCTCACTATGTTGCCTAGCCTGGTGTCGATCTCCTGGGCTCAAGCAATCCTCCCATGTCAGCCTCCCAAAGTGCTGGGATTACAAGCATGAGCCACCACGCCTGGCCTTATTCTTCGTTCTTAACTTCCAGTTCATCAATCAGTTGATTCTTTCAAAATATATCCAGAATCACATTACATCTATTGTCATTACCCTAATCCAAGTCATTCTATTCAGAGGAAAAACCAAAATCCTTTCCAAAAGCCTGCAAGACCTTACATGATCTAGCCCTTGTGAGAAAGAAAAGAAACATCTATCTGAGGAATGTGAACCCTTTCATCAGGCCCAGAGAGGCAATGAAATGTGACACAAAGTCATGTCTCACTCCCCGCTCAAGCTAAGTAATCACCTCTTGAAGTTTCTTGCTATGTGGGTTCTAGACTGACACCAAGTAGCCGTAAATTAACCTAACAATGATATGCTGGACACCTTAACTTATCCCTTATCATTAACGATAATAATAATCAATGTTATTTCTGTAAATCAACGGGAACTGCCATCAAACATCCTTATATCAGCCCACTCCTTGTTTCCTTGTCTTTACAAACCTGCTTGTCACAAATGCTAAACAGAACACCTCCCAGTGTTTTCGTGGCTGCAGTGCTCAACCTTGGTCCAAAGGAAATCTCTATATTAATTTTGCCTCCGTTTCCTTCTTAGGTCAACTCTTGTTACCCATTCCCTGAACTCATCTTGTATTACTTTCCCACCAGAAAGACACTGGTAGTGATCTTGTTTAAACAAACACTCTCACCATAAGGCCTGGACACTTACTGTTCTCTGCCTAGAATACACTTCCCTCACTCCCATATCCACAGGCTTAGCTTCCTCATTGTTACATAGAAAAGCAACTCCTACTTCCCAAGCTTTATCTTACTACTTCCTCCTTTACCTAGCTTTATTTTTCTACAAGACAGCACTATCACCAACTCATATACTATCACACCCAAGAGAACATCAGACTTACACACACACACACACACACACAAATCAGGTTTCTTGAGAGCAGAGATTTAACTAATCTGTTGTCTACCATACCCACAGTACTTGACACACTAGGCTGCTTGATATATTTATGTACTATGTTAGTGTCTCATGGAAAATATTACACCCACCTCCAAAGCTTTATTTTACACATTCTATTTGTTATATTAACAAATTGAGCTGGGTTGATTTGCACCAAATGAACTACACATATTCATCACTGTAGGATTTTCTGATATTTTCCAACATTCCAATAACATCTAAAGCAATACTTGACTTCTAAAGGCTAGCCAATTGTATTAAGTAAAAAGCCCACAGTGCACAAAAATTATATTCTACTCTTTGCAATGTATCTTTATCACAGGACAGCACCACCTTTGGATTCCTTGAATTTCTTGAGTGCACCAGACTTTATTGATTCATTGTAAAGCAAACTCACTAATATTTTACTTGCTTTCATTAATACCCATGATTTTAGTCTCTGATACAATGAAGGCAATGAGGAACAACGTAAAAAATAGAAAATTCTGGAACATACACAGGTGGTTCACTTACATAATTTTTTTTTTTTACAATTTATATTTATACAAATAGATTGCTACACATAACTCAAAAGAATTAAAATTAAAATGAAACAAACTCGGCTTCCTAATGAAAATGAAACACACTCAGCCAATCACAGGTGGCCAAATAGGTATTAGTTACAATGTCTTGAACTTCCCACTTAGACAGTCCAAATAAGGCAACTGCTCAAACATTAAGAAATCAAATAATTTCTTTGCTCTGCTTCTGCATTTACCCTATATTAGCTTTCCCCTCAAACACCGCAGGCTGAGCTCCCTAACTGCTTAAGGTCTGACTGTAAATCACTCTCCTCAATAAAATCTTTAAATTTTAAACATTAGAGAACAAACTGGCAACAGAAAAAAAAGGAGAAAAATAATTTCACAAAGTTTTCTCTCTAAAGATTGAGTTTTCTTGTAGATATTTTATAAGGAAAGAGCTAGGCCAAAAGATGACCCAGAAAGAGTTTCTCAAAGTGTTTCAAGTGACTCTAAGAGTATTTTCTTTTTTTTCCGAGACGGAGTCTCGCTCTGTTACCCAGGCTGGAATGCAGTGGAACGATCTAGGCTCACTGCAACTTCCGCCTACTGGGTTCAAGCGATTCTCTTGCCTCAGCCTCCCGAGTAGCTGGGACTACAGGCGCCTGCCACCACACCCGGCTAATTTTTTGTATTTTTAGTAGAGATGGGGTTTCACCATGTTAGCCAGGACAGTCTCAATCTCCTGACCTGATGATCAACCCACCTCGGCCTCCGAAAGCACTGGGATTACAGGCGTGAGCCACTGAGCCTGACCCCTAAGAGTATTTTCTTAACATCTATCAAAATCTATCCAAAGACATTTTTCCACATTCCAGGACCATTTTAATAAAGCTATTCCTTTTTCTCTTTAAAGACACAATGTCTCATTCTGTCTCTTAGGCTGGAGTGCAGTGGAACAATGATGGCTCACTGCAGCCTCAACCTCCTAGGCTCAAGCAATCCTCCTGCCTCAGCCTCTCAAATAGCTGAGACCACAGGGGCATACCACCACGCCCAGCTAATTTTTAAAAATTTTTGTAGAGACAAGGTCTCACTATGTTCAGGTGGGTCTTGAACACCTGACTTCAGGTGATCCTCCCACCTTGGCCTCCCCATGAGCTAGGATTTGTGATCCACCACACGCAGCCCACAACTATTCCTTTATTTTCCAATTTTGACTGTTTATACAAAAGAAAATCTCATATCCTTTATACAGCTAATGACACTGTATAATATTGACAGTTTTATAATATTATTACATTGCTTCAATAGGTGATTTTTATTGGCACTGAAAATGCATTAAATTATGCCTAACAGTTTATTAGTCAATATTACAAAGCACTCAAATTTATCTTTAAAAATCTGGCACAGGAACCTGAGTCAGGATATAAACACCCATATTACCAGTTGTTATTAGAAAAAGGCTGTTCAACTTAAATAACTGTGACTTATACATATCAAAATTCCAATGAAATTTTCAACACAAAAAACAACTCCCAAAATTTGTAGGGAACGTACGAAGACCACAAATAGCTAAGCATTTTGAGAAAGAACAAAGATGGAGGTATCACAATTCTTGATTTAAAACTATCTTACAAAGCTATGGTAACAATAAAAAAAAGTATGGTTCTGGCATAAAAACAGAAACACAAACCAATGCAACAGAATGCCCAAAAATAAACCCATGCTTCCATTGTCAAATAATCTTTGACAACAATACACAATGAGAAATGGAAATTCTCTTCAAAAAATGTTGCTGGGAAAACTGGATATCTGCATGCAGAAGAATGAAACTGGATCCTTGTTGTACACCATATACAATCAGTAACTCAAAATGAGTAACAACTGAAAATATAAGGTCCGAGACTGTAGAACTCCCACAAGAAAACATACGGGACAAAACAGCTCTTTGACTTTGGTCTTGGCAATAATTTTTTGAATACTACACCAAAGGCACAGGCAACAAAAGCAAAAATACGTGTAACTATATCACACTAAAAAGCTTCTTGCGTCAAAAAAGAAAAAAATCAACAAAACGAAAAGACAACCTACGAAATAGCAGAAAATATTTGCAAACCATATATGTGATAAGGGGTTAAGTATCCAAAATCTATAAGGAACTCACCAGCTTAATGGCCAAAAAAAAAAAAAAAAAAAAAAAAATTTAATGGGCAACGAAATTGAATCTACCATTTTTAAAACATACAAATGGTTGACAGGTATATTAAAAAGTGCTTAGCATCACTAATCATCAGAGAAATGCAAATCAAACTGCAATGATCTATTAGCTCACACCTCTTAGGATGGCTATTGTGGAAAAAACAAGAGATAAGTGTTGGTGAGGGTGCAGAAGAGGGAACCTTTGTACACTATTGGTGGAAATAATGGAAACCAGAATAGAGGCTTCTTTAAAAATTAACAATAGAACTACCATATGATCCAGTAAACCTACAACTGGATACATATCCGAAGGAAGGGAAATCAGTATCTCAAAGAAATATGCTCGATATCTGATCAGGGTTCTCATCCTCCACCATCTCCCAGGTGATGTCTAATCACCCTGGCCAATATTCAGCAGGAATCCTGCTTGGCTGGTGTCTTAGTTTTCTGTTGCTATAACTGAATACCAGATTGTGTAATTTATAAAGAATAGAAGTTCATTTAGTTCGTGGTTCTGGAAGCTGGAAAGTTGTACAGCATGGTGCCAGTCACCACACGGCGAGAGGTCAAGCGCACACAAGCTCAGGTCTCTTTTCCTCTTCTTACAAAGCCACCAATGCCATCATGGGGGCCCTACACTGGTGACTTATCTAATCTTAATTACTTCCCAAAGGCCCAACCTCCAAATACGATCAATATATGAATCTGGGAATTAAGTTTCCAACAAATAAAAATTTAGGCAACACTCAAACCATAGCAGTTGGTTTAGCCAAATCCCCCTCACCACTGTATGTTTCCTCTTAGTAATTTTCCACCCACTGACTCCTACACTACTCCTTGGCTATGAATTCCCACTTGCTCATGCTGCATTCAGAGTTGAGCCCAACACTCCCACCAACTCCAAGACCTGGTTGCAGTGGTTCTTGTATCTACTGCAATAGTCCCAGAAAAAAAAACTTCCTTACTGTGCTTTAAACAAGTATCACTGAATAACATTTTCTCTAACAGAAGGCAGGAATGTGCCTGGAATGCTCAAGGAACTACAATGTTCATGTGACTGAGTAAACCTATGTGAAGAGCGTAACTCAGAGATATAAGGTTGGAGAGGTAAGGGGGCTAGGCAGGAATAACAAGGTGTAGGGCCTCATGAGCCACTTGCAAGGACATCTGAGAGGGTTTTGAGCAGAAGAGTAACTGGAGCTCATTGCTACATAAAGATACTGAAGAGCAGAAGGTTGGAAAGCAGAAAGACCAGTTAAGGAGGAGGCTCAAGATTATTGGCCTGGCAACTGGGAAACTGTAGTTTCTACTTAACAAAATGCCAAAGACCTGAGAAAAGCAGGTTTGGGAGGGGAAAACACACAATCCCGTTTCAGACACTAAAATACTATCATCATAAACTACTACATGTGATAACGGATGTGCTTAGTAACCTAGACAGGGGTTGAGAGGATAGAGGAAGTAACTTTTAAGTTGAAGCCTGAAAAATAAGGAATTAACTAGGCAAAAGGAGCTGATGGAAAGAGAGTATTCTAGAAAGAAAAAGCATGTGTGAGGTACCCAAGATAAGTCAGAACTCTTACCTCAAAGAACATCTTCAATGAAAGAGCAAAGGGGAGGGGTGGAAAAGCAGAAAGACATAGGAGTTGGCCACTATAATGTCTGTGCTTTATTTTAAGGGCAATAAAAGACATTTACAAAAAGAACAAGCAAGTGTGCTTTTCTTAAAAGGTGATTCTGACTGCAATGTGGAGAATGAACTGGGAGGGAATGGTGGGGTAGTATAACTCTTAGAGCAAGAGACAATCATGGCCCAACCTAGAAAAAGTGAACAAATTCACGAGCTATTTGTGGATATTGGGCATAAGGGAGAACAATGAGCTAAGCAAAGTAAGGGAAACCAAGATACAAAAATGAACTTAAGTTAATACAACTCCTAAGTTTTATTAAACCTCAGTAGTTCCTTCCATTTCACAGCAACAGAAGCAAACAACTTTACAAATATTAACTGATTCTAGATATCTGCATTTTGAAAAAATCCATTTTCACAAAAAATAAATCATCACATTTAGGTACAGTCATGTCTCAGTATCCATGGGAGACTGGTTCTAAGATGCTCCAGCTGATAGCAAATTCCACAGATGCTCAATTCCCTTATATGAAATAGTGTAGTATTTGCATATAACCTATGCACATCCTCTGTACTTAAAATCACCTCTAAGGCTGGGTGCAGCAGTTCATGCCTATAAATCCCAGCACTGTGGGAGGCAGAGGCAGGCAGATCACTTGAGGTCAGGAGTTCGAGACCAGCCTGGCCAACATGGTGAAACCCCATCTCTTACTAAAAATACAAAAATTAGCCCGGCGTGGTGGTATGTGCCTGTAGTCCCGGCCACTTGGGAGACGGAGGCAGGAGAATCGCCTGAACCTGGGAGGTGGAGGCTGCAGTGAGCCAAAATAGCACCACTGCACTCCAGCATGGTTAACAGAGCAAGACTCTGCCTCAAAAGAGATTACTTACGATACCTATTACAATGTAAACATTTCTTATACCCTATTCCTTAGGGAATAAGAAAGAAGTCTGTACATGTTCAGTAAAGACACAACCATCCTTTTATCCCCCAAATATTATCTATCTGTGGTTGGGGAAATCACAGATGTGGAATCCATGGATATAGAAGGCTGACTCTATTAATATTTACACTCTACTTATATACCTTAACAACCTTAAAACTTTAACTTAAAACAGTAACAACCCTTCCCTCAATCTTAAACGGCACTATAAAACCATATAATGCCTTTGTTCTTCAACACCATGAGTGCCTTAAGGAAAAAAGAAAAAGCCATACATTTAAAATACAAATACACAAGAATTTCTGAAATATGAAATTCATTTTCCATTAAAAAAATTAAACCCACCAGAAATAAAAACTATATTTGCCCAGTGGATTAAGTTTAAAATGCTTAGTATCTACTATTTCAAGAGTCAAAATGAGTATTTCCTGACTTAAGCAGAAAATGAATACTGTATCTGGCAGGCAACTTAAGATTTACTAAATTGAAAGCTGTATTAACAAGGTTACAAAGTAAATCACTTTTTACATAAACAAAAATTATTTGTAAACAAATAGTACATACAGCACATACAGCAAAAACTATAAAAGATGTTTATAATAGTTGTGAAAATTTTCAACCTTGTTTCTCAATTTAAACCTAATAAATCCAGAGATAACTATTTTCCTGTTCTATCCTTCTCTATATACTGATGAAAATATTAAATGAACATTGGGAGAAAATATTCCATTCGTCTCCACACAAACAAACGAAGTCATAAATACTACCTCTGGCAGGGAAAGTTACCATGGGCTGGCAGGACACAGAACAAATATTTGAAAGCAGAAATTAAAGTACAAAAATCAAAAGGCTCTCCTGTACAGGTCTCAAATCATTTATTGTGAAAAGGACCTTGGAGATTATCAAATTCAACCTTGTTCTTTACCCAAGAAGACAAAAAAAAAAAAAAAAAAGCCAAGTGGTTTTAAGATTTGCTCACTGTCAAAACACTAAAAACCAAAATAAAAACGACAACATCCAGATCCCAAGACTGTTCTAATACTTTTTTTCTCACTTTAATTCTTGTTGTCGAGTTAACAATACTCTCTAGCAGCATACAATCCTAAATGATACATAATATCCAAACCCAAAAAGGAACTTCCTCATACATATTAGAATCCAGTCAATATTCAAAGAGTTCTGACTATATGATTCAAAATTTTCAGTTTTAAATTTTATTTAGTGTAATTCCTTAACATGATGCTTTCTCAAAACCCCAAAGGCCAACCAATTAAGGGTCTTTTAAGTAAAACTACACAAAACACAAGCTCTCTATACGCTTCCTTGCATTCCTCCACTGATAGCAACATTAATGATATTGAAAGAATTACAATAGAAAGAGGGGTAGTATCTAATGTCATAAGGAAGAAACAGGGCTAACAAACCAAAATATAAACTACCACTCTGACCAACAACCCTGATTTTAACCACCTGATTCTGATCAATTCTGAGCCTAGGCAGAAGAAAAACCATAATGATACATCACTGCAGCATCCACAAAATTAATGCTTTTTTAAAGTCAGAAGATGGCTTTTCGAAAACCACACATATACCTAAGAATAAATACTAAGAGGAAAAAAAATTGAAAAGTAACAAATAATGTATTGATTTTTAAAAAGTAAACATTGTTACAATACACATACAAGGGCTGGGCGTGGTGGGTGGCTCACGCCTAAAATCCCAGCACTGTGGGAGGCCAAGGCGGGTGGATCACCTGAAGTCAGGAGTTTGAGACCAGCGAAACCTTGTCTCTACTAAAAATACAAATATTAGTCGGGCGTCGTGGCGCATGCCTGTAATCCCAGCTCCTCCGGAGGCTGAGAGGCAGGAGCATCGCTTGAACTCGGAAGGCAAAGGTTGCAGTGAGCCGAGATCGTGCCACTGCACTCCAGCCTGGGCAACAGAGCGAGACTCCATCTCAGGGAAAAAACAAAAACAAAAACACACACAAACACACACGAAACATAAAACCATATAAGTCTAAAATGACATCAATTCTCAAAACATTGTTTCTGAAAAACAATTTCAGATCCTACAGCATTCACTCCAGTATCTTCAGCTAATTTTTTAATTATTGGGGCACATACACACACATACACACACACACACACACACACAAAACATAAAACCATTTAAGTCTAAAATGACATCAATTCTCAAAACATTGTTTCTGAAAAACAATTTCAGATCCTATAGCATTCACTCCAGTATCTTAAGCTAATTCTTTAATTATTGGGGATGGGTTTAACTATTAAAAACAATTCAGTGAAAATAACAGTAAATAAAATAAAAGGCAAGCTGGTTTATATTGTTTCAGATCAAAAATAAGATGGGATTGAAGAGAAACCAAGACTGATCTGCTATGTGGCCCCTGGCTTTTCCACAAGATGTGAATTCAACCCCAAAAAGACTTTTTACAACTGAGCCACTGCTCGATTATAATAGCTTATATGCTTTCAATGGGTTTACTTGTAAAAGTCATAGTTTTACTGTCAAAATGCACAAGCTCAAGAGCTAAAGTATGCCCATGTAATAGCTGCATTCTTTTTTTTCCCTGATACAAAGTGATGAAAGTCACTTTACATCATTATAGTCAGTTTAGGAATAAAATCACAACATAATGTATCACCAGTTCAAAACAATTAGCCATTCTCAAGGATGCAGGAAATAGAACACTACACCTGAGAAGTTTTAGGGATGTGTAAGTAGCTTCAAAAAGCTTACTGAATATTCAGATACAGGATATCTGGAAAACAGACCACCACTAACACCACCCCAAAGTATCCCCCCTATTATTCTACCTAATTTACTACAGAAAGGAAAACCATAAAAATCTCCTTAGCTAGTGAGATATGAATTTAAGAGGGTTTGAGAAACAATGATGTGGGAAAGGAACAATAAAATTAGTAAAAAGCCTGAACTGCAAAATTTCAAATGTCACTTCAGTATTCAAATCACATACAGCTTTCTATAGGATTATACTAATGCAACGGACACTAGTCTAACCAGCGGGGCTACTTAAGAGATTGATAATGGTTTAGAATTAGCACATCAGTTATGTACACAATTTTTTTTAAAGTTGACATGCTTATAGTTTACACATTTTCCTGAAAGCCTGAATAGACTATTTGCTTCCTCCACAAATAATACAAGAGCAACTTCAATTCAAACACTATAGGAACTCTGTAGTGGTAAATTCTTACGATTTTACTCTTAAATGCACTTAAAAGTTTGAGGGACATCAATTCTCTGAAGGTTACTGCCACTCACCTGTTCCTGAATATGTCAAATGACATATAAGACATTTAACATTTACTGAGCACGTATATATACACCAGACCCCCCTCCACACACACATACAAATCGCTGCCTGTTAGGAGCTCACAGTGTAGCAGGCAAACAACATATGTAAATAATTACAAATCTCTACAAAAGAGCTATAATAAAGATAGGCTCAAGGAAGGCTTCATAAAATAAAATGGGACCTTGAAGGAGTAAGCGGTTTGGCAAAGGAAAAAAAAAGATGAGGTAGGAGTGGAGAGGACAGTTTTGGCTATGAAAACACATACAATGGGACAACAGCACAAAAAAAAAAGATGCCTAGGAGTGGGTAAGCGCTTTTACATGACTAGATTATAGAGAAGGCACAGAGTGGCTGAGAAAAGAGTAATGTGAACTTTGGGTAGTGGTGGCTCATAAAACTGAAACTTTTTTTTTTTTTTTTTTTGAGACTGAGTCTTGCACTACTATCACCCAGGCTGGAGTGCAGTGGCGTGATCTCCGCTCACTGCAACCTCCACCTCCCAGGTTCAAGCGATTCTCCTGCCTCATCAGCCTCCCAAGTAGCTGGGATTACAGGTGCTGGCCACCACACCCAGCTAACTTTTTGTATTTTTAGTAGAGATAGGGTTTCAACCATGTTTGGCCTGGCTGGTCTTGAACTTCTGACCTCGTGAATTCACCCGCCTCGGGCCCCCAAACTGCTGGGACTACAGGTGTGAGCCACTGCGCCTGGCCAAAACTTAAAACTCTTTAAACTTCAAGTTATATTTATACAAGCCAGAAACCTAGTCTGGCATGCTAACTTTCGGGCATGGACATAACAGTTCTTTTCATTTCAGTGGCCTCTTATGTACATTAGATAAGAAAAAGTATATGTGGAAGCGGAGAGAAAAACTCATATTTGGACAACTGTCATCAATACAACATAATTAAGACCTATAAAATTCAGGCTTTCAGGGTTAACGAAAGGAATATGTTTAAATTTGTAGTTAATTTTTACTCAGCTGTGGGTAAAGAATGAGACAACAGGTCTGTAAACAAGATATTGCAATATTTTAAAACAAGGCAATGAGTTCTGGAAGTTGCCCATAAACACAGGAGAAAAAAATCAAGGACAACTTTCCAGGCATTAATCAGGAAAGGGAATAGTCAAATTAGAAAAAGACTTAGGAAGATTATCTATAGAACATTAGGTGGTGGCTGTCCAATAAGCAAAGAGATATGTAGGCCTGAAAATCAAAGGAGTAAAAGAAGCATGAGATGCCCACAGCTATACCCAGGTAGGGTATGAAAACTGAGAAAGCAGCAAAGACAGAACACCTCAGAAATAGTAACTTTTGAGTCACAGGGCTCAAGCATGATATTAAAACAGCAGCACAGAAAGGAAAGCCAACACCATAAAAAATCAAAAAGTTGGCTGGATTATGGCTCACACCCATAATCCCAGCACTTTGGGAGGCTGAAGCAGGAGGATTACTTAAAGCCAGGAGTTCAAGACCAGCCTGGGTAACATGGTAAAACTCTGTCTCTATAAAAAAAATGCAAAAATTAGCCAAAAGTGGCAGCATGTGCCTATAGGCTCAACTGCTTGGGAGGCTGTGGCAAGAGGATCACTTGAGCCCAGGAGATTTTTGAGGCTGCAGTGAGCCATGACCATACCAGTGCACTCCAGCCTGGGTGACAGGACAAGACTCTGCCTCAAAAACAAAACAAAACCAAAAAAACCCACAAAAATTGAGTTTCTTAGCTGCACTAGCCACATTTCAAATGCTCAATATACATGTAGCTGGTGGCTACCACACTGGACAGCTCAGACAGCAAACATTTTCAACCACATATTCTATTTGATAGAGTTGATCTAGTCTTGTATTCCCAAATATGAATAGACAACTATGAACAGCAAGCATCTGAGGAACCCAGTAACATGGGTATGATGCACCAAACTCAACCAGAAAAAAATATATTTAACATGAAAAAAACTTAAAAAACCCCAAATTCTAAAGAGTATTTCTAGTAAATCAGTCATAAAATCACAAAAAGCTATGAAAAAAGCACAGCACCCAAAATAAAACTTGGGATAGGTGGATGAAATGAACACAGCTTTAAATATCAGGGGGTTGAAAGAAGATGCCAAGGGATTCTCCCTAGAGTGAAGTGTACACTTAAAAATTATCTAACTACTGTACTTACTATTTACCAGGCAAAAGGGAAATAGAATAGAACCAAAAAACATCTAACGGGAGTTCTAAAAGGAGAAAAGTTAGAAACAAGTAAAAGAGAAGAAAAAAAAGAGCGTGGAAGATGACTTTCTTAACGGATAGGGTTAGACAAAAAGGCACTAAGCATTCAGGATATTGTCCAGGGTCTTTAGAAAATTAAAATGTTGGCCGGGCGTGGTGGCTCACTCCTGTAATCCCAGCACTTTGGGAGGCAGAGGCAGGTGGATCACCTGAGGTAAGGAGTTCAAGAACAGCCTGGCTAACATGGTAAAACCCTGTTTCTACTAAAAATACAAAAAATTAGCCAGGCATGGTGGCACGCGCCTGTAATCCCAGCTACTCAGGAGGCTGAGGCAGGAGAATCCCCTGAACCCAGGAGGCGGAGATTGCGATAAGCCAAGATTGCGCCACTGCACTCCAGCTTCGGCAACAAGAGCAAAACTCTCTCTCAAAAAAAAAAAAAAAAGAAAAGAAAAAGCGAAAGAAAATTGAAATGTAATTAAAAAAATAAAACGCACTAATTAGAAGTAATGAAAAAAGGCCTACACTTACAAAGTGAGATTTGTGAAGTTTTAGATCCAAGGATAAAGAAGGAAAAACTCCAAACTTTCAAGCTGGGTGGGAGAGTACATTAGGAGTCATACATCCCAATGGGTATCTATCTATGAAAAAGAACCAGGTTTGATTTTTAGAAATATCTTCAGGGAAAAAAAAAAATTCAAGGATAAATGATTTTTTAATATAGCCAAAAGATAATTTATCCAGACATGAAAACAAAATGAAGACATTTCCCAATATGCAAAGTCTTAGATTACAATTCACAAAAAAAGTTGTAAGTCTTTTTTTTTTTTTTTTTTTTCCTTTTGAGATGGAGTCTCACTCTTGTTGCCCAGGCTGGAGTGCAGTGGCATGATCCAGGCTCACTGCATCTTCTGCCTCCCGGGCTCAAGTGATTCTCCTGCCTCAGCCTCCCAAGTAGCTGGGATTACAGGCGCACGCCACCACGCCCAGCTAATTTTTGTATTTTTAGTAGAGACAGGGTTTCACCATGTTGGCCAGGCTGGTCTCTAACGCCTGACCTCAGGTGATCCACCCACCTTGCCCTCCCAAAGCGCTGGGATTACAGGGGTGAGCCACTGCACCTGGCCAAAAGTCCGAAGTCTTTAAGCAAACATATGTAACACACAAAGCAAAAAGTGCTTTTAAAAATGAGAAATGAAATGAACTATGCTATAAAATAATCCCATCTGTCAGAAAATGCTAAATCAAAGATACAAAAGACATACTACATAATTATTCATTAAATAATTAAAAAGCTTATCTATTGACAGAGATCTTTGTACTCAACAGAAAATACATTATTTTCAAATATCCAAAAAATATCGACAAAGTATCCAGAGATAATAAAAATCCTAATTCCAAAAAGTCAAGAAAATTAGAAACAGAAAGAAAGCCTAACAGCCTAACAGTGATTTACAAAACTGATTCATTTAGATTTTTAAAATACCCTTCTTAATAGATCTGAGTTTAAAAAAAAAAAAAAAAAGACAAATAAAAACTGAAATTACATTTAGGCTTGAATAAATAATGAGATAACTCTTCAACTTTCCATCAAAACCTATGCAATATGAACAAAGCAGCAAAGTTTACAAAATTTACACGTTTAAATAAATAAAACTGGTCAAACTCAAAGGGGAGAGTTTAAGGGTCTAAATACTTATTCTGTTTTTCCAAAATAATTAACACTGGCATTTATTTAACAGCTATATAAAAAAGCAACTCTCATAATTACACAAAAATATAAAATTATTTTAGTTTTAGAAAGTACTACTTTGGGACTTAACTCTCATTATTCTTTAAAAAATCAAAGTATCATAACTGGGATTCAGATATCTGTGCATATATTAAATATGAATGCTTAGAAGACTGACAAGCAGCCAGCAGGCAGCAGAACAGAAACCAGACCCAATAACCACAGAAAAGGCTGAAGGCAGCAGAGAACAGTACTTCTAGCAGCTTGTCACTCTGTACCCCAACTTCTCCAGCTTTCTTCCATTACAATGAATCTTTTCACAATCAACAGGCACACAATTCTATGAAGTTAGAACAAATTATTAAATGCAGAAATATTTTATCATGATCCTCTCTTCATCCTAACCGAAGTATTCCAATGTAACATAATTCACTAGCATTGCTTTTTTAGCTACCAGAAAAGATTAGTTCTATGAATATAGAACAGGTCAGAACCTTTCGGAAGATGCCAATAGGAGGCCACGCTCTTTTGGCACTGTCATACAAAGTCAGAAGTAATTAAAGCCTACACAGAAAGACTAGCACTATCTAAATATATCAACCACACCCATTCTAAATTTCCTTTAAAATGCAAATACTCCTAAGAGTAAACTTTAAGAAATCTTTTGTTAACACCTAAGGTCAGCCTAAGTATACTCTACTAACTTGGAGAAAGGCTATTTTTCAAACCGAGATAAAAGCTAAATGAAATTTACCACTGAAGTGTCTCAGGACAGCTTAATGCTAGAGACGAGGGGTTATGGTGGAAATGTAGTACCTAAGTACATATTATCTAAAGTAACACCAGTGGCTCCAGATACTACCCAATGTATCTCACTGGCCTGTCCAATTAGAAACTTCTCTACTGCTGGGCATTAGATGCCCTTGCACAGGATATTAAGTTAGCTATTTAATAGCAATTACTTACAAATCCTAATACTATCTGTGAATGTAGAAGGTGATAGAGAATTCTTTGAAACAAGAACACATTACACAATTCACCAAATAATCACTCTAATAATCAGACTGTTAATGATAAAACTCACATTCCTTAATGTCCACTTCAGCGTTCCTCTTCCCTTCTGTGTACTCTCCCTAAATCTGCAGTTTATAAATACTTAAATTAACCCAGTGTTTATTTTAAAATTCAGTTTTCTTTTCTGTTTCTTCTTTTAGACGGAGTTTCGCTCTTGTTGCCCAGGGTGGAATGTAATGGCGTGATCTCAGCTCACCACAACCTCCGCCTCATGGGTTCAAGCAATTCTCCTGCCTCAGCCTCCCGAGTAGCTGGGATTACAGGCATGCACCATGCCTAATTTTGTATTTTTAGTGGAGATGGGGTTTCTCCACGTTGGTCAGGCTGGTCTCTCCCGAACTTAGGTGATCCGCCCTCCTCGGCCTCCCAAAATGCCGGGATTACAGGCGTCATCCACTGCGCCCGGCCTAAAAATTCAGTTTTCTAGGCTCCATCAACTATTGCTTTGATTCTGGGTAATGGGGAGGGAGTCAAGGAAGCTGTAACTTTAAAAGCTTCTCAGGGGAGCCTAATAAGCAGCCTAATTTGGGAACCATTACTCTAAACTTGCACTACCTCTTTTTTTTTGAGACAGTCTCACTCTGTCACCCAGGCTGGAGTGCAGTGGTGCAATCCTGGGTTCAAGCGATTCTCCTGCCTCAGCCTCTCGAGTAGCTGGGAATACAGGTATGCACCACCACGCCCCAGCTAATTTTTGTATTTTTAGTAGAGACAGGGTTTTACTATGTTGCTCAGGCTGGTCTCAAACTCCTGAGCTCAGGTGATCTGCCCACCTTGGCCTCCCAAAGTGCTGGCATTACAGGCGTGAGCCACCGCGCCTGGCTGTTTTCTGTTTTTTAACCCTTACATCTATCCCCAGAAATCTCTGAACCACAAAGTCCTGGAGATGGGCAGGTTCCAAGTTAGAATGTTCCCACAAGCCACATCATGTAGCTCTCATTTGGCAAACTGTCCAGCATGTTTCTTCCTAACTCTAAACAAAGAAAGCAGCAGCAGCTTTAGAAGTAGCTATAGGTTGCTAATCTGACACTAAATTTAATCATAGGAATAAGAGCAAGCCTAATAATCTACTCTGTCACAGTCTGGGCACTGAGGTAAATGCTTTACAAATATACACAATTTCATTTAACCCCGCAACAATCCTACAGGGATGGACACAAACACTCAGAAATTAAGTAGCATGTTAGGTCATCTAGCTAGCGAGTGCCTGAACCAAAACACCAACGTAACTAAAAAATTACTTTCCCAATTAGCTAGAAATATAAAGTAGGTATCAATATTCCCTGAGCCCCAGATGAAAACTACTTCTAGTCAGTCCTCTAAGACTGATAGTCAACACCAAGTACTTGTTTAAGCCACTATGCAAATATTAATACAAGCGAATAAAGGGAACACAATGCCAAACAATTTTACAAAAAATCTGGAAAGAAGTGGGCTCAGTGACTCATGCCTGTAATCCCAGCACTTTGGGAGGCTGAGGCGAATGGATCACATGAGGCCAAGTGTTCAAGACCAGCCTGGCCAACATGACAAAACCCTGTCTCTACTAAAAATACAAAAATTAGCTGGGCATGGCAGTGCGCACCTGTAATCCCAGCTATTTGGGTGGCGGGAAAATCACTTGACCTGCGGAGGCGAGCTTGCTGTAAGCTAAGATTGCGCCACTGCACTCCAGCCTGGGTTGACAGAGTAAGGCCCAGCCTCAAACAACAACTACAACAACAACAAAAAACAAAACAAAGGAAACCAATTCTGGAAAGATTACAGAATACTAATTATTTTATGGCATGAGAATGTCTTCTATGAAAACTAGTGATTAACTCTTAAATGAGAAGATACAAGGCGACTGTTTTTCCCCTTTTCTCTGCATTTCCTAATTTTTCTACAATGAGCATGTACTAACAAAATTTTAGTACAAGGACTATATAGTTCAAGGACCCATTAACTCCAATCTTGCTTTGCATAAATATGGCATTTCAGAAGTCAAGCACACAAAATACTTTCCTTAGAGAAATAAAAATATATGTAAAAGCCAGACAGGCCAACAGGGTGATCACATTCTTCAGAACTGCATTGTCCGATTCAATAACTATCACTCACATGTGGCAATTAAACACATGAAATGTGGCTTGTCCAAACTGAAATGTGCTGTAAATGTTAAATAGACACTAGGTTTCAAAGATCTTGTACCAAAAAGGAATGTAAAGTATGTCATTAATAGTTTTTAAGGTATCAATTACAAGTTGAAATATTTTTGATATATTAGGTCAAATAAAATATACTAAAATTGATTCATTTTTACTTTCTAAGCAAAGCTACTAGAAAAGTACATATATGGTTTGCATTTGTGGCCAACATATTTCCACTGGACGGTGCTGCTATAGAACCTTGTTACTTTAGTGAAGCGTAGGTATCACCTAAGATCTTGTTAAAAGGCAGATCTTTGGGACCCACCCCAGAATTACTGACTACAGTATCTCCAGGTGCTTAGTATACACATTCAAGTTTGAGGAACGCTAATCCAAAATACTGTAAATTCATTCCCCTTAAATTATAACAATCCAAATTTTTTTAATCTATCCATTTAGTTAAATGCTATAGTTTCAGGCACTATTCAAGGTAACAGGAATACAAGGTGGATAAAAACATTAAAACTCTCACTTCCTCTTCTGGTGGAGCTTATATTCCACAAAAACAAGCAAACAAAAACTAAAACACAGTCAGTTCTGCTATAACATTTGTTTCCAAATACACCAATTTGTTTGAAGGCAACTGATGTATCAGAAACCAGCAGATTTCCCACTTATGTGTATTTTCACCTGTGAGAAACACTAGCTACATCAAGCTGCACAGGAATTTACAAGGCACAGATAGACACAGCTCAAACATCTAATAGCTATCTTGTTCATCGTCAATTATGTGTCAAGTCCATCCACATTTGATGCTACAAGTTTTTGTCTCATATCAGGTATCTTCCATCCATCACTTTACAGTAATTCATGAGCTGCAACCCTTCCAATGAGTGGCCACTTTCACAAGAAGTCAGGTTTTGGTCAAGGTAAAGTGCCATTTATTGCGGTGTTAAAGTATTCTTTAACCATTTTATATGTGTAAAACTAAGTTACAATTTTTATTAGGTTCCTATCTTTTTAAAATGTGTCACTGACAATGTTTTTGGTTACTGTACTCCTAACCCCATTTTCCCCATAAATTGGTCTGGTGCAATTTTGCACAGCACAGTGACTTTCAGAAATACCCATGTCATGTTATGGCAGAATGACTATAAGTAAATCATAACAGGTCACCTTCATACAAGGAAGGAACAAGCAGGGGCAAGGAAAGACGATGAGAATGACTGTTTCAGAGTGTTCAGCAAGGGCAGAGTAGGCCCTGTGAGAGGGTGACATTTAAGCAGACACATTAGTGAAGTGAGTGAGCACAGTAGGAGAAACATAAAGGCACATAATGTGCAGAGCTCCTGAGACAGGAACAAACTTCTGCCTGCAGGGCCAGTATGGAGAGAGTAGCACAAACAAGGGGAAGATAGTAGAAGAGGCTGAAAAAATACCCAGACACCAGATTACACAGGATCTATTATAAGCCTTGCTAAGAAACAAGGAGTCACTGGAGGGCCGTAAGCTTGAGAGAGATGTGAGGTGAGAGAGATGTGAGGCATTTTAACTGGATCACTCTGGCTACTGTGTGGGGAAACAATCATACAAAGCAAAATGGACTCGGGAACACCAGGAGGCTCTTGCAGAATTCAAGCTAAGAAAAGGTGGTAGCCAGAACTAAAATGATAAAGTAGTGAGAATTAGTTATACTTGGAGTATAATTTGAAGGCAGAGATAAAATTTTATGTGAAGAGACTTCCTTTCCAGTTTCAACAACAGTAGGCTAAATACTTTATAATTTCATCAGTACAACAGGAATAATACTGATGAGCCTATTTCAAAGAGCTACTGTGGAGTCAGATGAGAAACACTATAGAAACCCTTTGAATATTATAAAGCATCATACAAATCCTGAAAAGGACTGTTCATATATTTGCAAGCCCCAAATAACTGGTTTTGCCAGGAGGTGGAGGTTGCAGTGGTGAGATCGAGATCATGCCACTGCACTCCAGCCTAGGTACAGAGTGAGACTCTGTCTTAAAAAAAAAAAAAAAAAAAAAAAAAAACACACAACCCCACAAAAACTGGTTTTGTAATTATCAAGTTGACAGTGAGTTATATCTAGTGCCTGGTATAGCATCCCAAATGCCCAGCTTATTTCCATCTTCACTCTTTCCAGCATCATAACAAAATGATGCACTACCCCTCAAACAATTCTGCACAACAGAATAAGGTAACAGATGCTTAATAGACACAAATTAGAACATACAAATTTTCTGTGAATTACAGACCAAAACCCCAAGTACATTACACCAAAAATTTTAAATACTTCTTGCACAACTAGAAAACAGTTCAATTAAGACTGTCTTAAAGGATCTAAGTGAACTCATTCCAAAATATTGATTGTAAAATAGAAATACCACTAAATCATAAACAATACATAATAACCATCTCTCTAAAAATATAAAAAGTTAAAATGTGATGATGAGAAGCCATAAGACAAATAACTTGGTACTAGTGTTCAAATTTAACAATTTACATGCACAGATGCTTATATCACAGACACTGTTTTCTAAAATTAAAAAAAAAAACAACACTAAGGAGTTGAAACATTAAGACTGCTACTCCTTCAATCTTATTCCACTTCTCTTGAAACACAGTATGTTTCCTGTGTTTTCTAAATTGACCAATGGAAATCCAACGCAAACATTTCTGCATAGTATTATCACAAAGCATAGATCAATGAAAAACGCTCATGTGTCACTATTTTTACTAGACAATACTTAACATCAGTCAAACGTTAAAATCCAAACGTTAGTATATTATATTCTATGCAATATTTCCACTTCGTATACAAGTCTTTAAATATGAGGGATTAAGAGAAAATGACTTTTCCTAGTGAAATCTGTGTCATGCTACCATGTCAAAACTTATTTTTGAAAATAAAACACTGATGTGATAACTGGGCCTAGAACTATACAAATACATTTTATCAACGTACTATAATTTGGCAAGTTGTAACCACTGAGGGAAGAAGGGTGAAGATATTAATATTAGGAGGATAAAAGCAAAAATGCCTTCAAACTAATTCATGCCATAGTAACCACCACCAAATAAGCTTTCAATACCCAAGTGTTTCATCTCTGACAGCATACAAGTTACCGAAGTTAGAGAACTAGTTTCTAGACTCAGCTCTGTTGCTATCTGTTCAATTTTATTAAATTTTCCCTCATTTGTAAAACTGGAAATAAGGATACTATCTGTTGTCTTCCAATGTCAACATGAGTATCAAAAGTGACTGCTAATTTGTATACTTACTTTCTGTACAACATTTCTGATGTTAATTTGTAACATTACTACTTAAAGCATATTTCAAAGTCATCTAAATAACGATAAGACCATGTTGTTCAACTGCCCGTCTATTATTCAATGTGAAAGACTCAAATGTTACTAAATTATATTAAAAAAAGGCAAATTATCACCAAATAATCCCTACTGATTCCTTCAAAATGTTAATAGTAACTTTTATTTGAAAGTTAGGGAGATGAAAATACATTTCCAAATTTTTCCAAAGATATAGCTAAATGACAAGATAAAAACTTCTACTACAGGCCAGGCGCAGTGACTCACGCCTGTAATCCCAGCACTTTGGGAGGCCGAGGCGGGTGGATCACTTGAGGTCAGGAGATTGAGACCAGCCTGGCCAACATGGTGAAACCCTATTTCTACTAAAAATACAAAAATTAGCCGGGCATGATGGCGCATGTTTGTAATCCCAGCTACTTGGGACATTAAGGCAAAAGGATCGCTTGAACTCAGGAGGCAGAGGTTGCAGTGAACCAGGATCACACCACTGCACTCCAGCCTGGTTGACTCTGTCTCCAAAAAAAAAAAAAAAAACAAAAAAACCCTAACGATTGTACCTTAATGTTTTTGCTTTTGGTTAAACAAAAGATTGCATGTTTACAGACAGATCACAGACTATATAAAAATAACTCGTTTTTATACTCTCATATAACCTCTCTTAAATTTACAATAGACATTATTTCCTTTAATAAATCCTAATGGATAAAATCTCTAACTCTAAACTATACACGCTATGTTACAGCACGTCTTATTTTAACTAGTAAGGTTTTTGGGAGTAAAAACCCTCACAATCCCTGATTTCTCACTTTTTATAGTATATCTGAAAGTCCTTTCATACATTACTTCTGAACTAGCATTTTTCAATGAAATCCAAGATGCTAAGAAATCTAGTAATTACTGAAAAATGCTGTGATGCCAGTAAAGCCTAATCCTAAGGTAAACAAACACACAAGTTCCACATTTGTTTAACTTGCTTTGTAAAATGCAAGTTACAAGTCATAGCATATAGGTTATTATTAGTAAAGAAAATCATTAAATCTTAAAATGAAAAACTGAGAAATCTGAAGTCAGTAGTTCAATGCATATAGTAAGTAACCTGCTGTAATCTTGTTTTCTTACATGTTTAGAGCTTAGATAATCCAACTCACTTGCATTTGATTTTTGATAATGGTCTTGAATTTATATACATTAATTTTCTTTTTCTTTTTTTTTTTTTTAAACAGACGGGTCTCACTCTATCAACCCAGGCTGGAGTGTGGTGGCACAACCACAGCTCACTGTTAACCTCAAACTCCTGGGCTCAAGCAATCATCCCACCACACCCAGCTACTTAAAAAAAATTTTTTTTTTTAGTAGACACAGGGTCTTGCTATGTTGCCAAGGCTAGTCTCAAACTCCTGGCTTCAAAGGACCCTCCCATCTCAACCTTCCAAGCAACCAGGATTACAGAGATGAGCAGCTGTGCCTGGCTGAATTCTCTTTTTTTTTTGAGACAGGGTCTCAATCCGTCTCCCAGGCTGGAGTGCAATGGCGCAATCTCAGCTCACTGCAACCTCCACCTCCCGGGTTCAAGTGATTCTCCTGCCTCAGCCTCCCTAGTAGTTGGGATTACAGGCCCTCGCCACTGTGACCAGCTAATTTTTGTATTTGTAGTAGAGACAGGGTTTCACCACGTTGGCCAGGCTGGTCTCAAACTCCTGACCTCAGGTGATCTGCCTGCCTCGGCCTCCCAAAGTGCTGAGATTACAGGCGTAAGCCACTGAACCGGCCTGAATTCATTTTTGGATAAAAATCCAAAGGAGTTTATAATGCCTGCAATAAAAATCACACATATACACTTTTAACATCTTAGTGCCAAACACATCATTAGCAATAAAAAACACCAGAAAACAAATTATAATGACTAAATATCTCACTATTAAATGAGGAAAAATCACCATTTTATGTTTTTTAAGGACAGTATTAATATCAAAGATGTACTCTCAATTCCAGAATGGAGATATATCTCATATTATTATTTCCATATAATATAAAGGAATATAGCAGCCAGGTATGTTAGAGATGGTAGAGACAGGAATGGAATTACAGTATTAGCTGGAAGACTCCAGAAGACGACAAGCAGCTAGAAAGAAAATTAGAAAGTGGGGCCTAACTTAGCAAGTGATTAGATCAGAAAAACATCAAGTTTCTTGCAAATGAAGCTAAAGAAACATCAGGAAAGATGCAAATTTTTAAAAATGAAAGGCTAACAAGTACCTGGAGTTCATACAGGTAGAAAAATGAAAAATCAAAGTGAAGAAAAAATGGGTACAGAAAAACTAAGTGGCTAAAACACCACTAGCTCTCAAGAGTCAAAGCATTTAAGAATAGCTTCAAGGCCAGGATCACATCTTGACTCCCAGGAGTATCACACAAATGTTGGCACACAGTAGATGCCCCAGGTTTGTTGAATGAATAAGCAACAGAATGTTCTTGGGATTACTTCACCTGTAAAAGAATTGGCTGAGCAAGGTTTGCTGGAAATGATTGAAAGCATTTATAACTGAAAAACTGACTTCTTGCATTTGGGGATAAACTGGATCATAGTCACTAAAATAAGAGCCTACTTGTAAGAAGATGAGGTGCCATATCCTATTTTGTTACAATCACCAAATTTTTCAAAATAAATACAGTACAGTATAGTACAACCAGTACCTGCTCTCCAAGAGCTAACATTAGAAATGAAATCCACTATAGAAGAGTGGTTGATAGAGAGTACCATCTCAGGCTTTATATAACACTATGGAAAACTTACCCACAAAACTGGTAACTCTAAAAGCTTAATTTTGCAACCCAATAACTTGTAACACTTTAATAATCAAATACACTTACCACTGTTACAAAAATGTGGTTTATCTGCATAAATAGCACTAAGCTATAACTACATTCAATAGAGAACTACTTTTTTTTCATCCAAATTATTCAATCCCAGTGCAATCTTCTGACTGTATTAATTTTCTCAAACCAGTAATTAAGAAGAGGAAGCCAATGTTTCTCAGTATATGATCACACTGAATAAAGCTGATTTCTATCCTAGGAGGACAAAAGGGGCCAGAAGATGCAAGGTATTTTTTTAAGGTAAGCAAAGTATTGAAGAACTAGTTGCCAATAGGGGCAAAAAGTCACATGGTACTTTACTGAGTTTCCTCGGAAGCTTTTAATATTGTAAATCTGCTTAAGATACGTTATCTACTAAAGCAACATATAGGAGAGAATATAGATGTCTTTACTGAAATTGCTTTGTTCCTTAATGCATGCTTTTGACATGAAATGTAATTTGGGCAAATTAAGTCTGAAAATAGTTACTGAGAATTGGTTTTGTTTACTTATTCTCAGACTCCTACCACAAAGAGCTTGAGGCAAACTTATAATTGAAGGTACAGGACTGTGCAAAAGAAATCAGACTAACTTTTAAAAAGAATATTTCAATGAACCAGGTATAAAAATCACATCACCAAAACTGGAGAATACTGAAAATGTTCACAACAAAAAGCAAGAATGTATTTTCTAAGTCACAAATAATTTTTTAAATCTGGGAACTATCCTGAAAAAACATACTGGGTTTTTAAATTCATAGTTTATCATTGTAATTAGAAAACAGATTTGAACACCTTAAAAAGTAACAAACTGAAGCAACAATAAGGATCTCAAACTGAAATCTTTAAAAGGTCAAAGTTCCTTTCTTAGAAAAACATCCTGCATTTTTCCCATCCTTAAGAAAGCATGTTTTAAACTATATTCATAAATGCATTCCCTTATTATTAGATACTAAAGTCCACCTTTTTTTTTTTTTTTAATGGAGTCTCACTCTATCCCCCAGGCTGGAGTGCAGTGGCACCATCTCAGGCTCACTGTAACCTCCACCAACCAGGTTCAAGAGATTCTCCTGCCTCAGCCTCCTGAATAGCTGGGACTACAGGCGCCTGCCACCACCACCATGCCCAACTAACTTTTGTATTTTTAGTAGAGACAGGTTTTCACCTGTTGGCCAGGCTGGTCTTGAACACCTGACCTCAAGTGATCTGCCCGCTTCGGCCTCCCAAGTGCTGAGATTACAGGCGTGAGCCACCGCGCCTGGCCTTAGAATCCACTTTTTAGATGCTCACATCAGCATCTTATTTCTACAGTAACTCGTTCAGAGTAAAAAAAAAAAAAAAAAAAAAAATTGATAGGATTAAAATATTTTAATGACATAACTGAACAGTAACTTCTTCAAGCTAGAAATACTACTGCCGCCTTTTATAATATGTCAAAGTTTCAACAAGAAAGATACTCACCACCATCCCTCTCTCTAACTCTGTGAGTATGCACATTTTTGGCCTTACTGTGACCTGTGCTGTCACTGTATTTGTTTTCAGGACTATCAGATCTCCGCAACATTTTATTTGGTGGTGAAGGATCTGCGGCGTCTCGCATCTTTTCATGTCTGTGATCACCGCTACTGGGGTGACTCTTCGATGAATACTTAAGTGCCTGTAAAACATCACCCCCCCCAAAAAAAGAGAAAGAATTGAAACCTTAAACTCCCTAAACTAATTTAAACATAAACTTTGGTGTATTATCATTAAATTTTATGAACTTATAAAATTAAAATTTCCACTTTCAATTCTGCTTTACTCTTCAAAGTTTCTCAGACAAAAAACCTAATGCTTAAGTGTTACAATAAGACTCCTAATAACAAATCATACTAAACACAAAAAAGAAAAAAAAAACACTCCATTATCTTATAAACCACCTTGCACACTGATTCTGCAAAAAATAAAAAAATTTGGCTGAGAATATTTAGAATAATTTTTTGATAGTCAAAAGAAAACTAGAAATTCAGTACTACTATAATCAATTTCTGCTCTACAGCTGATATACACAAACACATGTATAAATAAGCACATGCATATTTTTGCAAACCTACAAAAAAAAAAAAAAAATCCACACAACAGCTTCTCCAATTCTTTGATTCAAATAAAGCATTTCAGACCTAACTTCCTTACTCTCCCCGGTGTGGGAAACAATTTTAAGGTATAAAAATACTAACCAAAATAAACTAATGTGAGTCTATTTCTAACTAAGCATAATGCGCTAAAAATAATGGTTTAGCTTTATTCTAACACATATCTTAAGACAACCATGATGTATTAATCTGTTGCAATGTGTAATCAGCTATGCTTTGGAGGACAAATTCAGTAAGGTTTAATTTTTGACATATCCAATGTTTTACACATCAGAGGACAGTGTTTTCAAAGTCAGCTGTATAACACAACCATCAGGTTAGAAACCTGCTCTCTGGTCCTTTAAGATGTAGAAAGTGTTTCTGCAGTCATCTGATGGTTAACAATCATTATGAGGTTTCCCTCCTGAAAACTGGGGCCACTTTCATCATAATCCTTAGAACTTTACACGCAACGACTGCAGTAACAAAAAGGAACCCACCTACCTAGAACCACCTACATCAGAATGATTATCCAAGTATCCAAAGACCTCAATTCTTACAGAAACAAAAGCACACGTATCTTTTACTTGTAAGGCAATTAAGTATACCAAAAATATTACAAGGGGAAAGGGCAGCACTTTATAACCGACTTGAAAGTTGTAAGTCATTTAGCTATTTACCCAAGTTCTTCACTTAATTTTAATACCTTTACATTAACTTTCAGTTCCCCCAACACAATAAATAAATAAATAAGCCTCGGAAGTCACCTATCATCTCATCCCATCGATTCCTTCACTCGCAAATAATTGAGTCAGGTCTTTCTGGCTGCAAATGATTCTTTTTTCCTAAATCAGCGAACTCCCTCCAGTCACCTGTCAAAATAAGTCACTAAACCTTGCTGGAGAGCGCTAAAGGAACCAAACCTGGAATTTTAAGGGGATCCGCGGTGCTAGTTTCGGATGTGTTGCACCGAAGGGCCTGTATCGACTTCTGAGGCCTGCGCTCGAGTAGCAGTCCCTCCCTTCCCCCTCCGGCCCCTTCCAATCCCTCCACCCCGGCCTCGGCTGGTACCTGGTAAGGCTGCGAGTCCCCCCTCCGGTCGTGACAGCTGAAAAACAGGAAGAGAAGGCAGCGACATAAGACACGGCGGGGGTGGGGGGCCGGTGAGGAAGAAAACGGGTCCCCCGCCGCCCCTCCCCGCGGGAGACCTACCGAGCGCCCCAGCGCCGAGCCCCGCGCGCACACGGCGCAAACCCGGAGCCTCCGGAAAGGCCGGGGAGGGCGAAATGCCGCGAAGCCGGGCCCCCGCTCCCCGCCACACTCCGTTCCCGCCCGCCCGCCCGCGCGGCCGCTCCTCCTCCCCAACCCGATCCGGATCAGGGTTAACAACAAAAATGGCGGCCCGGCCAGCTTCAGATAAGGAGGAACAGCCCCCCCGCCGCCGCCCCCCGCCGCCGCCCGGCCCGAAACGAAAAGACAATTTACCCATCACTGAGTCTCTGCTGTTTCCTCGCATACATTACCATCAATGCCCGGCCTGTGAGTGTGTGTCGGGGAGGGGGGAGAGCGGCCGCGAGAGGCGGGCGGGCGCGCAGGCGGCGGCGGCGGCGGGCGGCGGGCAGCCCCGGCACCTGGGCCCGGCGCGCCCTCGGCGACTCTCAGCACCTCCCAGTTACTGGCGCCGGCGCTCCCGGGCCATCTCCCTCCGTCGACACCACGCTCACTCTCAGCCGGGGCAGCGGCGCCAACTACACGGCGGCACCGCGAACCGGGGGGAGGGGGGGCAAGACGACGCGTCCGGCTCAGCCCCGCGGAGAGCCACTGCCTCCTACGCCTTCTCCTCCTCCTGCTCTGCCGCCTCCTCCCCTCCTCCCCCCGCCGCCGGCGCTGCTGCCGCCGCCTGGTCCTTCTCCTCCTCCTCCTCCTCCTCCTCCCGCCGCCGCCGCCGCCGCCGCTGGTGCCGCCGCTGCCGCTCCACCAACTACATCCGGGCAACTCGGACGCTGCCGCCTTCGGGAAACCTCGGCAGTTTCCGCCGGGCCCCTCCTCTCCCACCCTCGGCCTTCCTCCCCGCCCCGCGCGGGTCCGGAACACCGCCCTCGGCAAACCTCGGCTGGCTCCGGCCTTTCTCCTCTGAGGCCTGGATCTCCTCCTCGCGATCAGTCTGCCTTTTCCTTCTTTTCCTCACTCACAAGTCCGGCCACCGCCGTTCTCGTTTAGGGATAGTCTCGCTCGGGCGCCTGCTCGAGGCTGATCCCAGGGGCTCCGGGCTGCGCAGGGAGGGAGCCGCCTTCCGGAAGAGGACGGTGGGGCGCGAAGGAAGCCATCGCGGACTAAATAAGGGAGGCTGCAGCGGCTGCGCGTGCGCCCAGAGGCGCCGCGGGAGGGGGTGCTCTCGGGCGAGCTCTCCAGCCGCGGCCTCCGCCCCTGCGCTGTCGGGCGGGGAGGTCGGAAACCCCCTGGCGAGACCACGGGCGGACGCTTCCCGAAGAGCTGCCTGGGCTGCAGCCGCGGAAGCTGCGTTCTGGGGAGCGGGGAGCGTGCTCCGGCGCCCTCGGGCCGCTGCTGGAAGCCGGAACCGAGCCCGGGCCGCTGCCCCTTACCGGACGCCGCGCGCGCCACCGGCTCTCGGCGGGGCAGGGGCTGCTGCGAGCTCGCCGGGCGCCCTTTAGACGTAAGTCTCACCTTGCGCCCCGAGGCGGGAAGGAGCGCGTGCTGTCCCGGCCGGAAACGGCTAATAGGAAGGGCTGAGGGGTTCGGTGTCCAAAGCAGAAGGCCGTGCGTCAGGGCGGCCCTCAGCGGAGATGCCTGCACGGAGCGGGGAGCGCCGCTCGGGGAAGGGAATGAAAGCGGCGCTTGAGACTGGAAATTTAGGGAGATGAGTTCCTTGGGAACAACGCCGAACCGTCTCACTGCCCCACCCTACCCCTTGTTATTTTTTTTTGAGACACGTCTCGCGCTGTCGTCCAGTGCGAGTGCAGTGACGCGATCACGGCTCACTGCAGCCTCGACCTCCGGGGCTCACTGGTTCTCCCACCTCTGCCCTCTGAGTAGCTGGGACCACGGGCATGCACCACCACACCTGGCTAATTTTTTAAAAAATTTTTCCGTAGATAGGGTCTCGCTGTGTTACCCAGGCTGGTCTCGAATCCCTGGCCTGAAGCGATCCTCCCGCCTCGGCCTTCCGAAGTGCTGGGATTACAGGCGTGAGCCACTGCGCTCGGTTTTTCACCCCTTTCTAAAGTTTTCCATATCCAGCGGTGCCCTGCCCACCCTCTCTTAATCTCTGACTTTTCCCTCCTCTGTTTCTTCCTCGCTGAAGTCCATTGGTGAAGGAAAATTCATGTGAAAGTTCTGGATGTGAATAAAGGCCTCAGGTGTGTTAAGTGAAATTGCTACAAATTTGATTTTATGTACTGCTGCAGGTACATTGAGAGGAGAAACGTGAAGTATACCAAACAACCGTTAGTTGAGAATGGTGGTATTCGGGTGATTGATTGGTTGACTGACTTTTTTTTTTTTTTTTTTTGACACTAAACTCTTTGTAAGGCAACATTAGTTTAATGAAAAGAATTGTGGTAAACATAAATATGTGATTAACACAGAAGAGGCAAATAGTAAACAAGTCAGAAGAAACAACCCTCTCCAAAAAATAAAAAGTAACTGATTTATTTGGTATTCAAGAAGTTACATTATTGCTAGACCTAATAGAATGAAGAGATGGAATGATGTAGGGAGAAAGGCTCTGAAATCACAACTGGTTGGAAAAAAAATTTTAATTACATAATCTTATTTGTCACATCCGTCTGCCAGATGTAAAGCTTATTGTTGTTTGTGGAGATGTGCAGACCAATAAAAAGCCTATTTAATGCTCACTTAAACTATCAGTAACTAAAAAAAAAAATTGCCAGTGACTAAAATGATGAAAACAAAAAAATTCGGTAGCGTCTTAACATGTAATTTCTGACATATTTGTAGTGAATCCATTGAAGACAAACATCAGAGGAGTACAACAAATAACAAATATTTCATAGAAACTTTTTGAAAACTGGTAGCAAAATTACTACTAATTTGTTTGATAACTAGATGTCTGCTGAAATTGGTATAAACCATTTGCTCAAAAGTAGCTAGGCATGGTGATGCATGCCTGTATTCCTAGCTACTCCAGAGGCTGAGGCTGAACAATCACTTTAGTCCAGGAGTTCGAGACTGCAGTGAGTCATGATCACACCAGTGCACTCCAGCCTGGACGACAGAGGGAGACCCTGTCTCAAAAAATAAATAGGCCGGATGCAGTGGGTCATGCCTGTAATCCCAGCACCTTGGGAGGCCGAGACAGGTGGATCATTTTGAGGTCTGGAGTTTGAGACTAGCCTGGCCAACATAGTGAAACCCCATCTCTACTGAAAATATAAAAGTTAGCCAGGTGTGGTGGTGTGCGCCTGTAATCCCAGTTATTCGGGAGGCTGAGGCAGGAGAATCGCTTGAGCCTGGGAGGCAGAGGTGGTGGTGAGCCAAGATCTTGCCACTGCGCTCCAGTCTGGGTGACAGAGTGAGACTCTGTCTCTAAATAAAACCACATTATCAAAAGTCTGATCTGCTCTCCTTTACAGAAATACTTTATCTTTACTTCTACTCTCTCTTGAACCCACAGACTTCATTCCCACACTCCTGAACCTGTTCAAGATCATCTGTAGTGTCCATGTTTTCAAGCCGGATTTTTATTTCTCAGTCTTCATCTCTGCTTGTCAGCAGCATTTGACACAGCTGATAACTTTCTTCTCCCTAAAGTTCCTTATCTTGCCTACCAGGATTTCATTTTCTTTCTTGCTTCTCTTCCTTCCCAAATGGCTGTTCCTTAGACTCCTTACTGGTTTCTCCTTCTTTTCCAGCCTCTAAATGCTGGAGTGGCCCAAGATTCAAATCTTAACAACCCGCACTCCTCTGTTCTCTCTCCCTAGGCAATCTCATTCAGATCTCTGGCTGAATGAAACCCACATTTGAATTTCCAGTCCACACCTTTCCTCTGAACACAAGACTCACACTTAACTGCCTACTGTATAGCACTGGTTGAGTTTCTAACAGGCATCACAAACAATGTATTCAAAACCAAACTCTTAATCTCCCCCCACCCCAAACAAGTCCTGCTGAGATCTTCCCAATCTCTTGAAATGACAACTCCATTCTTCCAGTGGAGGCTAAAAACTTTGGAGTCATCTTTGATTCTTTTATATCTCACATTGACTCCATTAACAAATTTTGCCAGCATTACCTTCAAAATGTATCCACAATCTGATCTCTGTAACCCACCTCCAGCAGGTTCACTCTGGTCCAAGCCACCATCATTACACCTGGACCGTGGCAAAGGCATTCTAACTGATCTTGCCCTTCTGTGCCTGCTTCCACATTGTTTGCTGTCTCATACAGTGCAGTAATCCCTTGAAAAGTCAGATGATATTCTAATCTTGAATAAAAGCCAAAGTTATAGCCATGATCCACTAGGCCATATGTAAACTGCCTGTTACCTCTGGCTTCTTATCCACTGACTTCTTTACTTGCTCTTTTTTTGTTTTTGTTTTTGTTTTTGTTTTTGTCTGAAACTGATTCTCACTCTGTCGGCAGGCTGGAGTGCAGTGGCGTGATCTTGGCTCAACCTCTGCCTCCCAGGTTCAAGCAATGCTCCTGCCTCAGCCTCCTGAGTAGCTGGGACTACAGGCACATGCCACCACACCCAGCTAATTTTTGTATTTTTAGTAGAGACAGGGTTTCACCATGTTGGCCAGGATGGTCTCCATCTCTTGACCTCGTGATCCACCCACCTCAGCCTCCCAAAGTGCTGGGATTACAGGCGTGAGCCACTGCACTCAGCCCTGCTTTCTCATTCTTTTCCCACCATTCTACCCTCCCTGTTTTCTCCAGTATACCAAGCATGCCTCTGCCTCAGGACCTTTGCACTGCTGTCCTTATGCCTGGAATCCTCTTCCCCCTTAGTACTTGCTTGGCTCACACCCTCACTTCTTCAGGTCTCTGCTTAAGTCTTGTCTTGTTTAATTGAGAACTCTTCATGATGGCACCCTACCACCATGTTGCTCCCTTAACCCTGATCTATTTTTCTTAAACCATTTGCCATATATTTTGTTTATTGGTTGTTTCCCACTAGAATGAATGCTTCATGTGACATACCTAAATATTTGTTGAATTAAAGGATATTTGCCTGTAGAAACATATACAATGAAAATAGCAAAATTGAATTCTCAAGAGGAAAAAGCATAGGTTCTATTTCTGTTTGCTTTGTGAAAGAATAAAAGAATTAAATCCAGTCCTGTTCTCACAAATAAGATGGAGGATAAAACTAGATTATTCCTAATACAAGCAAAATATTTAAATAGATATTAAAAAATGTACATGAATTTGCATGTATAGCAAATCTTAAACCAGATTATTTACACTGCTATCTAATGAGAAATACCAAGTTTGCAAATGAGTAAAAGACCCATATGTCAACCTGTAGATTGAACGCATACCAACCAATAGAGGGGAAAAACTGTCAACTCATAGGTTATGTATAGGTTGACCAAGATTTCAATGTGATTCTATTGAAGGAAGAACTGAAGGAAGAACCAAAAAGTGAAATCCTCAAGCCTCTAGTTGTGAAAGGGATTTTTTTTTTTTTTTTTTTTTTTTTGAGACAGAGTCTGACTCTGTCGCCAGGCTGGGGTGCAGTGGCGCGATCTCGGCTCCCTACAACCTCCTCCTCCCGGGTTCAAGCAATTCTCCCGCCTCAGCCTCCCAAGTAGCTGGGACTACGGGCACGTGCCACCACACCCAGCTAATTTTTGTGTTTTTAGTACACGGGGTTTCACCATGTTGGCCAGGATGGTCTCAATCTCTCGACCTTGTGACCTGCCCACCTCAGTCTCCCAAAGTGCTGGGATTACAGGCGTGAACCACCGCGCCTGGCCAAAAGGGACTTTAAAAAGCTTTGCTGCAATTTCTAAAACATCATAAAATAAGGATGTATTCCCTAAAATTTTCACATACTTCATTTCTATCTCTTTTTTCTCTGTCCTTGCCTTCCTCACAAACTCAGCCTAGTATAGTGATTAAAAGCATGAGTTTTAGAATCAGTATGACATTGCCTAGAGCTCAGGCTACATTATTGACTAGCAACATCACCTTGGGCAAATTACTAGTCTTGAGGATTATCCTGCTTTGTCTCTAAACTTGGCTTAATAGGGTATAGTACTGTTTGTGAAAAGTAATTGAAATTGTGTAAGTAATTTAGCAGTACCTAGCACATACATGTTTCACTACTGTATGAATAACATGTTTCACATGTTATTCATTTTTAAAAAATAGTATTGAAGTTCTGCGTATCAAGTCTTAGGAACATAGTGTTAAGCAAAGTCACTTGGATTTTGCTCTTGTGGAGTTTGTATTTTAAATATAATACATAACTAAAAGGAGATACTTTGGGATCTCAGATTTGTAATATGAAGCTTTCATTCAATTGTGAGGAAAAATAAGAAACTGCAACAAAAATTACTATCTAGGAAAGGGGAGTAAACACCTCCAGGATGTCACCATATCAACATACGGTACTAGGCAGGGATGATGTAAATAATGCAATCAACAGATCTTGGGAGAATTACTTACTGACTCAAGATTGGCCATTTTTTAAAGTTCTTCCAAGTAGTAGATACTAAAGTTCAGCTAATATTGAGAAGCATACCCTAAACCCTTTATCTGTGTCTAGTGAAACTTCAACCTGAATTAATCCAACCATTCATTTTCTGAGCACCTCTGAGCAGTTGCATGCTGCTGAAGATTATAAAATAATAGAATATACTGATTCCACTTAAGCCTCATCATCACCAAAATCAAGTGACATAGTAATTTAGAAAGTGATAAGTGCTACAGAGAACAGTGGGGTAAGATAAAGTGTTGGATGGAGGAGTAATGTTTTCAAGTAGAGTAGTTATTGAGCACGTGGCATTTGAGCAAAGATTTGAAGGTGATGAGGTAGCAAGCTATACAGGTGTCTGGAAAGGAATGTTTCTGGCAAGAGGAATGGTCCTGAGGAAAGACTGCCTAATGTGTTCAGAAATAATAAGGAAAGCTCTGAGGTTGAAGGGCCGTGACTGAGAGGGAAAATATTAAGAAATGAGGTGGAGGAACAGACTATGAAGGATCTTATAGGCCATTATAAGAAGATTGGCTTTTATTCTGAGTTAATTGGGAAGCCATTGAAGAGTTATGAGCAGAAAATGACATGGCTACTGTGTTGAAAATATCTATATTGCAAGGAAAGAAGCAGGGAAACTAGTTAGGATCCTACAGCATTGCCTAAGTGCTTCAGGTTACTGTTTCAAAGCAGAAAGTAAGCTTCTTATCTAACACCACTTTCTTTATCTGTCCTTTCTTGCCACCCGCCCGCCTTCAGTTCACCTTATATTATCAATTATCCCTTTCTTTGTATATTCAGACTCTCTTTCATCTGGATTATTTCCACTGATCTTTAAACATATCTAAATCCTACCACTAAAAAACCCTTTCTTGACCTTATACTCTTAACTGCTCACTTCAGCCAAACATGCGCTAAGTCTTATTTGTGGTACCTCACTTGTTTCGTTCTTTACTCTCGTATTTACATTTTAGGTCACTATTGTTTGACATCTGCCCCCTTAATACTAGCAAAATAGATTTCCCCAAGGCAGTGGTTCTTCAAGAGGCAGTGCTGAGTCTCCAGGGGGCATTTGGAAATGTGTGGCAGTATTTTTTTTTTTTAATCACTGCTATATTTTCAGTGCAGTGAAGGGTGCTACAGATATTCAGTTACCAGAAGTCAAAGATGCTAAACATGTAGCAATGCATAGGACAATCCTTTATATTTAAGACTTGTCCTGCTCAAAATACCAATGTTGTCTCATTTAGAAATAGTGTTAAGGTCACAGGTCACAAACAACTTCTTCGCACCTATGTTTAATGAACATTTTTTCACCGTTTTTCTTACTTGATCTCAGAATATTTGACATTGATAGTGCCTCTCTTTGCATTGCCCTTCTCTCTCGCCTTCTAAGGCGCAACACATTTTGTATTTTCTTCTTCCTTCTCTGACTCCTCCTCTCATTGCTTTTCACAGAGTTGTCCTTGTCTACTCCACTACCAAATGTTGAAGTTCTTCAAGAATCAGTCCTTTGGAGGTGATGTCATTGAAAATGATGAGTAGGAAACTCCAAGAGCGCATTTCTCCACAAAACCAGTGAATACATTGGCACAAATTGTCAGAATCAATTTTATATAAATTCTGGAAATTAGTCAAAGGTTTATAGTAACCAAGGAAACATCTTTTTCAAAACATGGCTGAGGCCGGATGTGGTGGCTTATGCCTGTAATCTCAGCACTTTGAGAGGCCAAGGTGAGCAGAGCATTTGAGGTCAGGAGTTAGAGACCAGCAAAAAAATTAGCTGGGTGTGGATGCGGGCACCTGTAATCCCTCAGGGAGGCTGAGGCAGGAGAATCATTTGAACCTGGGAGGCGGAGGTTGCAGTGAGCCAAGATCATGCCACCTCACTCCCGCCTGGGTGACAGAGTGAGACTCTGTCTCAAAAAAAAAAAAAAGTCTGAATCCTGAATCTCAGGAACGCTTTCTATCATTTAAACTTATCCTGGTGCCACCTCCCTGTCCAGCTTTGAAAACAACGACCTGCATTTCTGATATCTGTTCCTGGTGCTAAAGGGAGCAGGATGGCCTTGTTTTCTTTTTTTCTTTTTTTTTTTCTTGAGATGGAGTTTTGCCCGTGTTGCCCAGGTTGGAGTGCAGTGGTGCAATCTCAGCTCATAGCAACCTCCGCCTCCCGGGTTCAAGCGATTCTCCTGCCTCAACCTCCCGAGTAGCTGGGATTACAGGTACTTGCCACCATGCCCGACCGATTTTTGTATTTTTAGTTGAGACGGGGTTTTGCCATGTTGACTAGGCTGGTCTCAAACTCCTGACCTCAGGTGATCCGCCCACTTCAGCCTCCCAAAGTGCTGGGGTTACAGGCATGAGCCACTGTGCCTGGCCATGGACCTTGTTTTCAAAGAATTATGGAGGCTTATTTTAGTTCCCCTAACTTGGAAATCTCCTGAGGAAGAAAGGTGACTACAGGCATTTGTCAAAAATTTGTAAAGGCAAGTTTATTAGCCTCTGCCATCGGGGACAAAGAATAATAGCTAAGGCAAACAATAGACACACCAAAAAGCCTGGGGAGGAAAAGCTGGAAAGTAAGATATTTTGGAGAATAAAGGCTTTTCAAACTTGCACATATTCCTGGGAATCCAAAAGGCCACATGTACACGCAGGGTGAGCAAATACTCAGAAAAGACTTGAGAAATCCTTAAACTCTCACCTCTGACTAACCATTAGGCTTGCTCAAATAGGAAGTGAAAACTAAGGTGAATTTGTTGCTTAGCTGAATGTTGAAGGTGTGCCCCAACACTTACACGGAGCCTACTGGTAAAGACTGAGAGTGTTTTCTTTTTGTTTTGGTTTCAGGCATTTAAGGAAATCTGTTTCTCTGTTGAATCACTAGCTGCGAATTAAGCTAACAGAACAGAAGCTCAACTGGTCACACACAGCAACGAATACAGACTTTATAAAGTTCAGAAAAGTTACCAAACAGTGGTAACCATAACAAGTACCAACAATGAACTATGGGGAGAGAGGAGAATCTGATTTCCAGAGTTACCACATTATAATACTATTCAAAATGTCACATTTTTATGAAAGATTACAAACAAGGAAAAACCAGAAAAGTGTGGCCCATACACAGGTAAAAAAAGAAATTAATAGAAACTATCCCTGAAGAAGCACAGACTTTGGATGTACAAAACAAAGACTCTTCATCAACTCTTTTAGATATGCTAGAAGAGCTGAAGGAAACCATGGACAGAGAACAAAAAAATTAGGAAAGCAATGTCTCATCAAATACAGAATATCAATAAAGAGATTGAAATTGTAGAAAAGAACCAAATAGAAATTCTGGAGTTGAAAAGTATTATAACTAAAACTGAAAATTCACTAGAGGTATTCAGCAGCAGACTGGAGAAGTCAGAAGAAAGAATCAACAGGCTTCAAGATAGGTCAATTAAGATTATGCAGTCTGAGGAGCAGAAAGCAAAAAGAATGAAGAAAAATGAACAGAACATAAAAGACCTCTGGGACTCTATCAAGCATACCAGTATATGCATAAGGGGAGTCTCAGAAGAAGAAAGAGAGAAAGGGACATAATATTTGAAGAAATAATGGTAGAAAATGTCCCAGCTTTGGTGAAATACATGAATCTAGATATTCAAGAGGTTCAAAGAACCCTAAATAGGGTAAACTCAAAAAGACCCACACCAAGATGCATCATAATTAAACCGTCAAAAGTCAATGACAATCCTGCAAGCAGCAAGAGAGAAGCAATTCCTCACGTACAAAGGATTGTCAATAAGATTAATAGCTGACTTCTCATTAGAAACCACAGAGGCCGGGAGGCAGTGGGATGATATATTTGAAGTGCTGAAGGAAAAAACTGTCAAGAATTCTGTATCCAGCAAAACTATCCTTCAGAAGTGAAGGAGAAATTAAGACATTCACAGATAAGCAAAAACAGAGAGAGTATCTCACTAGTCCTGCTCTACAAGATATACTAAAGGGATCCTTCAGCCTGAAGTGAAAAGACCCTAGACAGTAATTCAGATCCACGTGAAGAAATAAAAAACACTGAAAAAGATTTAAATATGTAGGTAGATATAAATGAAAGCAATAATTATATCTGTGTCAAAGCACACTGTATAAAGGTGATTCATGATAAGGAGGAAAGGATGAAGTATAGGAGCAAAAATTTTGTGTACTATTGAAACTAAATTGCTATTTATTTGAAATAGATTGTTATAAATGAAAGTGTTAATTGTAATCCCTAGAGCAACTACTAAGAAAATAACTAAAAATTTTGAAAAGGGAATAAAAATGGTATGCTAGAAAATATCTAATACAAAAAAGGCATAAGGGAGGAACTGAGGAAGACATAGGGAAAACAAATAGCAAGTGGTAATGTCCTTCCTTATTACTAATTACATTAAGTGTGAATGCCTTAAACTCCATGTAACAGATGGAGAGATTGGCAGAATGGACATTTATAGTTAGAACATATAAAATGTTCTAACTATATCCTGTTTACAAAAGACTCACTTTAGAACTAGACACAAATATGTTGAAAGTGAAAGGGTGTCACCTTAGTTTTCTTTTTTTTTTTTTTTTTTTTTTTTTTGAGATGGAGTTTCACTCTTTTTGCCCAGGCTGGAATGCAATGGCGTGCGTGGCTCACCACAACCTCTGCCTCCTGGGTCCAAGCAATTCTCCTGCCTCAGACTCCTGAGTAGCTGGGATTACAGGCATGTGCCACCACGCCCAGCTAATTTTGTATTTTTTAGCAGAGATGGGGGTTTCTCCATGTTGGCCAGGCTGGTCTTGAACTCCCAACCTCAGGTGATCTGCCCGCCTCGGCCTCCCAAAGTGCTGGGATTACAGGCTGAGCCACCGCGCCCGGCCGGCACCTTAGTTTTCTTGTGCTGCCGTAACAGGATACTTGAGACTGGGTAATTTATATAGAGCAGAAATTTATTTTCTCACAGTTTTGGAATCTGAGAAATTCAAAATTATGACATTGGCGGGTTTGGTTGTCTGGTAAGAGCTGCTTTCTGCTTCCAAGATGACACCTTATTGCTGCATCCTCTGTAGGGGAGGAATGTTACATCCTCAACATGGCAGAAGGTAAAAGGGCAAAAAGGAATGAAATTCCTCATCAGGCCCTAACTTAAGGGCACCTAATCTCATTCATGAGGGAAGGAGCCCTCAAGACTTAACCACCTCTTCCTGGCTGGGCGCAGTGGCTCACGCCTGTAATCCCAGCACTTTGCGAGGCCGAGGTGGGTGGATCACAAGGTCAGGAGATCGAGACCAGCCTGGTGAACACGGTGAAACGCCATCTCTACTAAAAATACAAAAACAAAATTAGCCGGCCGTGCTGGCGGGCGCCTGTAGTTCCAGCTACTTGGGAGGCTGAGGTGGGAGAATGGCGTGAACCTGGGAGGCGGAGCTTGCAGTAAACCGAGATTGCGCCACTGCACTCCAGCCTGGGCGACAGAGCGAGACTCTGTCTCAAAAAAAAAAAAGACAACCATCTCTTAAAAGTCTCACCTCTTAATACCATCATGTTGGCCATTAAGTTTAAGTATCTGAATTTTGGAGGGCAAACATTCAAACCAAAGCAAGTGGAAAAAGACATTCCAAGATATCTCAGGTTCACATGGAACATTCTTCAGAATAAAACATGTTGGTCCACAAGTCTCAGTTTTAAAAGATTGAATTACAAAGTGCCGTCTCTGACTACAATGGAATAAAACTGAAAATAACACACCCTTAAACAACCAATGGGTCAAAGAAAGATTAAATCACAAGAGAAATCAGAAAATACTTTGAGATGAATAAAAACAAAAATGCAGTACCCTAAAATGTATGGAATGCAGCAAAAGCAGTGCTCAAATTTTATAGCTGCACATGCCTACATTAAAAAATACCTAGAATCAGCAACCTAACCTTCCGCCTTCAGGAACTAGAAAAAGAAGAGGAAATCAAACCCAAAGCTAGCAGAAGGAAGGAAATAATAAAGACTGGAGTAGAGATAAATGAAATATACAGTAGAAAATAGAATCCACAAAACCAAGAGTTGGTTGTTTGAAATAATAATGTTCACAAACCCTTGAAAAGACTGAGCAAGACAAAAAGATTCAGGTTACTAAAATCAGGAATAAAGTGGGGACATTACTGCCAATCTTACAGAAATAAAAAGGATTGTAAGGAAATACTATTAACAATTATATGCTAACAAATTAGATAACCTAGATAAAATGGACAAATTCCTAGCAGCACACAAGCTACCAAAACTAACTCAAGAAAAAACTAAACCTATAATAGTACTAGTTTAAAAAAAAAAAGTAAACCAGTTTAAAAAAAAAAAAAAACTTCCAAGATAGGAAAGATCAAACCATGTGGCTTTACTGGTGACATAAAATATTTTAAGAGTGCCAGTCCTTCTCAAACACTTAAAGTAGGGGAAGAGGGAATATCTTAACTCATATGATGCCAGCGTTACCCTAGTACCAAATCCAGACAAAGACATCACAAGAAAATAAAACTACAGTCCAGTAGTTCTAATGAATATAGATGCAAAGATCCTCAACCAAAGTGAATCCTGAAGCACATTACGAGGGTATCCACACACACAAAAAAAACTGTTAGAGCTAATACCTCAATATCACAGGATGCCCAGGGTCAGCATACAAAAGTTCAGTTATATTTCTGTATCCTTGCAATGAACATTTCAAAGTGAAATTAAGAAAACTCATTTACAATAGCATCAAAAAGAATAAAATACTAATAAACAAGATGTAAGACTTACACGGTAAGAACTACAAAACATAGTTGAAAGAAATTTAAAAAGACCTAAATAAATAGGCATTTTATGTTCATGTATTAGAAGACTTTGAAAATGGCAATACTCCCCCAATTAACCAACAGAATCAGTGAAATTCCTATGAAAATTCCAACTGCCATTAATGTAGAAATGGGCAGGTTGATCCTAAAATTCATAAGAAATTGCAAGGATGTGGCCAGGCGCGATGGCTCAACGTCTGTAATTCCAGCACTTTGGGAGGCTGAGGCAGGCGGATCACAAGATCAGGAGATAGATAGCAGCCTGGCTAACACGGTGAAACCCCATCTCTGCTAAAAATAAAAAAAATTAGCCAGGCAGGTGGTGGGTGCCTGTAGTCCCAGCTACTGGGGAGGCTGAGGCAGAAGAATGGCATGAACCCAGGAGGCAGAGCTTGCAATGAGTCGAGATCACGCCACTGCACTCCAGACTGGGCAACAGAGCGAGACTCCCATCTCGAAAGAAAATGAAAAAAAGAAATTGCAAGGATGCCAAAACAGTCTTGGAAAAGAACAAAGTTAGAAGACCCACATTTTGTGATTTCAAAATTTACCACAAAGTTACAGTAATCAAAAGAGTGTGGTACTGACATAAGGATAGATATATAGGCCAATAAAATAGAATTGAGAGCCCAGAAGTAAGCCTATACATCTGTGGTCAATTGATTTTTGACAAAGGTGTCAAGATAGATCACTGGGGAATAGAATAGTATTTTTAAGAAATGCTGAGGATACTGGGTATCCACATGTAATAGAATGGATTTGGACCCTTACCTTACACCACATGCAAACATTAAGTCAAAATAAATCAAATATCTAAATATAAGAATGAAACTATACAACTATTAGAAAAAAAATATTGGGGTAAGTCTACATGACCTGGGATTTGCCAGTGGATTCTTAGATATGATACCAAGAACTCAAGTAGCAACATGAAAAATAGATACAATTGGGCTTGATCAAAATTTAAAACTTTACATATCAAATGACACTATCAAGAAAGAGAAAAGAGAACCCACTGAGTGAGAGAAAATATTTGCAAGTCATATACCTGGTAAAGCTCAAATAACTCTTACAAGTCGTCAATTAAAAGACAACCCAAGTTAAAAATGGGCAAAGGACTTGAATAGACATTTCTCCAAGGGAGATATTCTAATGGCCAAGTACATGAAGAGATGCTTTGCATCATAACCTTCCACCTTAAGGGAAATGCAAATCAAAACCACGATGAGATACCACTTTCTATACTCACTAGGGTGCTATTATTAAAAGACAAGTATTGGCAAGGATGTGGAGAAATTGGAAAGCTCATAAATTGCTGGCAGAAATATAAAATGGTGCATTCACTATAAAATAGTTTGATGGTTCATCAAAATTTTAAACGGAATTAACATATAACCCAGCAGTTCTCCTAAATATATACTCAAGAGGATAGAAAACAAATAATCAAACAAAAACTTCTGCATGAATGTATATAGCAGCACTATAATAGCCAATAAGTAGAAACAACCCAAATATTCATCAATAGTTGAATGGACAAATTGTGGTATAGTCATATAATGAAAAACTACTCAGCCGTAAAAAGAAGTTATGTACTAGTATATGTTGCAATGTGGATCAACCTTGAAAGACCTTGCTAACTGAAAGAAAAGGCCACATCTTACATGATTGTATTTATGTGAAACATCTAGAAGAGGCACTTCCATAGAGACAGAAAACATTGGTGGATGCTAGGGGTTAGGGAAATGTAGAAATGGGGAGTTGCTGCTTAATGGATTTCTTTTTTGAGTGATGAAAATATTCAGATTTAGGTAGTGGTGATACTTGCAAACATTGTGAATGTACTGGAAGGCACTGAATTGTACAGTAAAATGGTTAAAATGGTGAGTTTTATGTCATGTGAATTTTACCCCAATAATACCTCAATAATAATTTTTTAAAAGTAGCTCCTCTCTTAGTCCATTTTGTGCTGCTCTAACAGAATACCCAAAACTTCATAAAGAACAAACGTTGGCCGGGCACTGTGGCTCACGTCTGTAATCCCAGCACTTTGGGAGGCCGAGGTGGGCAGATCACGAGGTCAGGAGTTCAAAACCAGCCTAGCCAACATGGTGAAACCCCGTCTCTACTAAAAATAGCAAAAACTAGCTGGGCATGGTGGCACATGCCTGTAATCCCAGCTAGTTGGGAGGCTGAGGCAGGAGAATTGCTTAAAACCCGGGAGGTGGAGGTTGCAGTGAGCTGCGATCACGCCATTGCACTCCAGCCTGGGCGACAGAGCAAGAGACTCTTGTCTGAAAAAAAAAAAAAAGGAACTAAATTGCCCACAGTTCCGGCAGTTGAGAAGTGCTAGATGAAGGGGCCACATCTAGTGAGGGCCTTCTTACTGCATCGTAACGTGGTGAAAGGCATCACATGATGAGAGAGAGAGCAGGAAAAGGTGCTTTTGTTACAAGCCCATTCCATTATAATGAACCCACTCCCATGATAACAAGCTATTCATGAGGACAGAGCCATCATGACCTATTCTCTAATTAGGCCCTACCTCCCAACACTGTTGCATTGAAGATTAATTTTCCAACACAAGAACTTTGGGGGACACAATCCATAGCAGTCCCTCTCTTCACTAATTTTTTTCCATGAACTCTTCCGCTCCCGTGGCTTTTGTGTGTAGTTACCATCTATACACAGATGCCTCACTAGAGGCAGTTTGTATCTCCAACCCACATCTTTTTTCTGAGTTCCAGATGTGAATATCCTACTGTTTACTTACCTACCACCTCCACACATATGCTTCAAATGCAACTTTGAAATATAAAACTGAGTTCATTACCTTTTCTCCTAAATTTGATTATCTGTGAATGCTTTCTGTCTCACTAAAGATAGCTTCCAGTCATTGAGAGTTTACTGTATGTTAGGACTAAAGTGTTAATCCATTAATTCACTTAATCCTCACAAGAACCTCAGATAATACTATTTTCCATTTGCAGTGAGAAAGTTGAAAGGTAAAATAACATTGAAATCACACACCTTTTAAGGAAAGGCTAGCCCTCAACAAAGGCAGCCTGACTTTTCAGAGCCTGTGTTCTTAATGCCATTGCTATACCATCCTCTACCCTTTTCTAGAGACCTAGAAGTCATCTTTGTCACTTCTCTCCTTTACATGCTTTATCCAATTGATCATGAGGTCCTATTGATTTAACTTCCTAAATAACTCTCACTCCATCCAATTCATTTTATCTGCTACCACCAGCCTTATTCAAGCAACCATGTTTTGTCTATACGATGGCCTCTTAACTAACCACCCATATTCACTGACAACAACCTAATAAAAATATTTATAAATATAAATTTGTATCTTACAGGTAGGGAATTTATATTCTTCTCTTATTATGCCCAAGGAACATTTCCAAATATTAATCATAAGATTGATCACCTAGAAAACCTTAGTGAATCTTGAAAAGTAGAAACCTTAAGAGCTGCTTTTCAGATAGTGCAATAAAACCTAAAGTCAACAAAGGTTGTTTTTGTTTCTTGATGATTTTAACTGTTGGTTTACTATCAGTCTCTCCAACACTCCTGCCTTAATTCTTGGTGATTTTAATATGCACATCAATGAGCTTTCCAATATCTTGACCTCCAGCTTCTTGGACACCTCTTTCATTCCACTTCAGCCACTCCTTTGGTCATTCCCTAGTTAGATCTGCTTATTACCATTAACTGCAAACTCAATTATCTCAACTTCATGCATCCACCTTTCTGGCTGCCACATCCTGTCTTTCCAGCTTTCCCCTCCAGATCCCTAGCTCCTCATAATTATTTATCTTTGTTGGTAATTCTGATCTGTTGATTCTATCACTGTTTCACTGCCCCTCACCCTTATTTTCCTCCTCACTTGGCTTAAATTCCATAGCCAGTCATTGATTGGATATTCCTTTTACCCACTGGCAAAACCGTAACCCTAATCATTACTTATCTACGCCATTCTTGCTCCCATGTAGCTGAACATGACTGGAAGAAAAATGCAAGAGTTTCACTTTAAATTCTTGAAGACAAACCTCATGTGACCTCAAAGTGCTGCCAGTCAATCAAATTATATTTTCTCCAAGTTTATTCACTTGTAGTCAGCTTGGGCTGCTACAATAAAATATCATAAACTAGGTAGCTTGTAAACAACAGACTTGTCTTCCTTGTGGTTCTGGAGGCTGGGAAATTCATGATCAAGGCACCAGCAGATTTAGTGTCTTTTGAAGTCCAGCTTTCTGGTTCATGGATGGCGACTTCTCACTGTGAGAAGATATGATGGAAGGAAAGAGGGGTCCTTTCTTGAGCCTCTTTTATAAGGACACTAATCTCAATCATGAGGACCACCCCCCATAACCTAATCACCCTCCAAAGGTGATTAGGCCTTCCAATACCATCACCTTGTGGGTTAGGATTTCAACATACAAATTTTGAAGGGACACAAACATTCAGAGCATAGCACTCCCTTTTCCTGAAATGATTGTGTGTAATTCTCCTCTCTTTTCAAATATCCAACACTCTATTCCCAGTCTTACCCTCGATGATAACTCTTGTTCCTATTTCCTGGAGAAAATTGGAGCAATCAGAAAAGATCCCCTGCCACTAAATCTATCTTTCTAGCGCTTCTGAACTCATAGTTTTCTTTCCAGCCTGTTACTATACATATATATATGCATGATGTCCACGCTCTCATCTAAAATCTGCCTCTGCTTGTGTACTAGATCAGGGTTGACAAAATGCAGCCTGTGGCCCAAATCCTGCATTTTGTTTTTGTACAGCCCATAAGCCAAGAACAGTTTTTACTTTTTTTTTTTTTTTTTTTTTTTTTTTTTTGAGACGGAGTCTTACTCTGTTACCCAGGCTGGAGTGCAGTGGCACAATCTTGGCTCACTGCAACCTGCACCTCCCGGGTTCAAGCGATTCTTCTGCCTCAGCCTCCCAAGTAGCTGGGACTAGAGGCGCCCGCCACCACTCCTGGCTAATCTTTGTATTTTTTAGTAGAGATGGTGTTTCACTATGTTGGCCAGGCTGGTCTTGAACTCCTGACCTTGTGATCCACCCACCTCAGCCTCCCAAAGTGCTGGGATTGCAGGCGTGAGCCACTGCGCCTGGCTAGTTTTTTACATTTTTAAGTGTTGGGGAGAAAAAAGTATATACAGCAGAGACCATGTGTGATCCACAAAGCCTAAAATATTTACTGTCTGGCTCTTTCCAAAAAAATTTTACTGATTCCTGTACTAGATCACATTCTCTCACACCTACTTGATAGTAACACAGCAATTCTTCCTTCTCTCTTCTACATTAACCATGTTTTCCCTCATTCAAGATTACATCCACTAGCATTCAAGCATTCTGTTATTTCTCCCATCTTTAAACAAACCGAAAAAATCTCAATACTACTTTTCTTGCTAGATACTGTCCTGTTTCTTTGCTCCCCTTCACAACACAGCACCTTGATTTTTATTCTTATTTTATTTTATTTTATTTTGAGACAGGGTCTTGCTCTCTTGCCCAGGCTGGAGTGCAGTGGTGCAATCTCCGCTCCCTGCAACCTCCACCTCCCGGGTTCAAGTGATTCTCCTGTCTCAGCCTGCTGAGTAGCTGGGATTACAGGCATGCACCACCACGCCCACCTAATTTTTGTTTTTGGTAGAGACAGGGTTTCACCATGTTGGCCAGGCTGGTCTTCAACTCCTGACCTCAGGTGATCTGCCCGCCTTGGCCACCCAAAATGCTGGGATTACAGGCACGAACCACTGTGCCCAAACAGCACCTTGAAATAATAGTCTGTAGTTGCTGTTTTGAATTCCTCCTTTCTAATTCTCACTTGAACCTACTCTAATCAGGCTTTCTACCCTGTCACAAAGACCACTGTCCTTATCACAGTCACTAATAGCTTCCATATGCTAATTCCAGTGGTCAGTTTTCAATCCTAGTTTATTTGACCTAGCAGCAACATTTGACCAAGTATATTCGCTACCTCCTCCTTAGTAAACTTTTCTTCACTTGATTGCCGAACACCACACTGTGTTTTCTCCCTACATCACTGATGTCTCCTTTATTGCTCTGATACGTTTCCCAGATCTCTTCACACTGGAGTGCCCCAGGGCTCAGCCTGTCTTTCTCCATCTACACATCTTGAGGGATCTTATCCAGTTTCATGACTTTCAAAACCACCTATTTGCTGACAACTCCCAAATTTATATGTAGCCTTGACTTCTCGCCTAAAACCCAGATTCCTTTATCTAACAACCTACCCAACATCTCCAGGTAAATGTCACATAAACATCTCAAAACCAAATCTAAAACCAAATTTCTGATATTTAATCCTAAACCTGTTCAGTAGTCAGCCTCATTTTGTGAATGTTAACTCATCCTTCTCGATAATGATGGTAAAAACTTCGGAGTCGGCTGGGCACGGTGGCTCATGCCTGTAATCTCAGCACTTTGGGAGGCCGAGGTGGGTGGATCACAAGGTCAGAAGATCAAGACCAACCTGGCTAACACGGTGAAACCCCGTCTCTACTAAAAATACAAAAAAAATTAGCCAGGTGTGGTGGCGAGTGCCTGTAGTCCCAGCTACTTGGGAGGCTGAGGCAGGAGAATGGCATGAACCCAGGAGGCGGAGCTTGTGGTGCGCCAAGATCACGCTACTGCACTCCAGCCTGGGCGACAGAGTGAGACTCTGTCTCAGAAAAAAAAAAAACAAAAACCAACAACTTTGGAGTCATCCTTGACTTTCCTGTTTAATACCATACATTCATAGTATCAAGAAATCCTTCTGGCTGTACCTTTGAAATGGAACCAGAGTCTGACCCCTTCTCAGTCCTCTACTGCCAGCACCTTGATCCAAGCTGCTATTATCTCTCACCTGGGTTACTGCTCACTTGCCTCCTACTTCCATCCTTGTTCCCTGTAACCTGTGCTCAAATAGCAGCCAGTCATGCTTTTGAAATGCAAATTATATCGTGTCACTCATCTGCTCAGGATTCTTCAGCGGCCCCCCTTTACACTCACTGAAACCCAAAGTCATAACAATGGCCTAAAAGCCTACATGAACTGATCCCTCTTGCGTCTTGGACCTCATCTCTAACTCTCCACACGTGCTATTCTGGGCGTTTACTAATTTAGGGCTTTTGCACAAGCTGTTTACTTTCTATTCTTCTGCTATGTATTCACTTAGCTAACTCCCTCCCCTCCTTTAAGTCTTTCCTTAAATCCCACCTGCTCAGTGGGGCCTACTTTGATCACATTATTTTAAATTACAGCCCTTCTATCTGCACATATGATTTTCCTTTCTCTTTTTTATTTTTGTGTTACATAGAATACTTATCACCTTCTAGCATGCTGTATAATTTATGTATTATGTTTATTGTCTAGCTCCTGCCCCCTAATGGAGGCTTCATAAGGATAAAAATCAGAATTTCTTTTGCTCTGTGATATATTCCAAGCACGTGGCTCATAGTTGATACTTCATAGATATTTGTAGAATAAATAAAAATGAATTTAAAAACTTACCAATTCTTTAAAAACACTACAAAATAATTACTGGATTATAGCAGAAGTCAAATTTGAGATTACAAGTTGTATACAAATTGGAAAACTGGAACACTTCATATTAATATGTATGGGAAGTGAATCAAACCTAAGCCCAGAGAAGAATTCATAGCTTTAAAGGAATATAATGCCAAACAAAATAATTCTTACTGTGATCAGAGCTCTTACTAATAACGTTTCTCTATCATCACTTCCTGCATCAATCTCCTAGCAAAGCTACCGGGCTTTCTCTCCCAAAGTTATTACATTAGAACACGGTTCTCAATATGTAGTTGCTGGACTAACAGCAGCAGCTTCACCTGAGAACTTGTTAGAAATGCAAATTGTTTTAATAAGCCCGCCAACTGATTTCAATACACGCGATTGTTTGAGAATATTGCATTAGACTCAGGAAGCTTATTTCTTACTGCCTTTTTCTTTTCTCACATAAAAGAATAGAGTCTGCTGTTGATTCAAACACTGTCTTGCTTAGGGAGACAAATTTAATGGATCAGACAGGGTTAACAGATAATCGTTTCTCCCATGTTAGCCAATATACAATTATCTTTAGGGCCAGGCACGGTGGCTCACGCCTGTAATCCCAGTACTTTGGGGGGCCGAGGCAAGCCGATCAGGAGTTCAAAAACAGCCTGGCCAATATGGTGAGACCCCATCTCTACTAAAAATACAAAAATTAGCTAGGCGTGGTGGTTTGTGCCTGCAGTCCCACCTACTTGGGAGGCTGAGGCAGGAGAATCGCTTGAACCCAGGAGGCGGAGGTTGCAGTGAGCCGAGATTGTGCAACTGCACTCTAGCCTGGGTGATAGAGTGACACTACTTCTCAAAAAAAAAAAAAAAAAAAAATGCATTCTGGATGCATTTTGTTCACCATGTTTACCTGGAGTATCATTACCTTAACTTCTATTTTTAAGATGAACCAAAACAAAAATATTGTGTTGAAGTCATAATGATAGGCTTGTATCAGCCTTACAGTTTTTATCCTGAGGTTCATAATCACAAACAAATTTTTATAGAATATCCTGTTTAATATCCACAAATATGTTTTAAAAGAAATATCAAGACTTATATTGAGAACATCTTAAGAATTTACAGAAGGGTGCTCTTGGGCAACCTACTTTCTCAGCATGAGGAAGCTTTCTCTCTCTCTCTCTTTTTTTTTGTCTATTAAACTTTCCACTCCTAAACTCAAAAAAAAAAAAAAAAAAAGAATTTACAGAAGGGCATAAAATAATTTGACTAAGTCAAAAAACCATTTAATTTCCTGGTTAGAATAACTTAATAGTGTAAAGATACTTCTTTACACTATTAATATATACATGTAATGCAATAATTTCAATCATAATTATAACTTTGGAGAAATGAGGGTAGTATTTGATAAGTTGATTCTAAAACTTATCCTGAGAAATTAACTCATGGAAAAATTTAAAATCATGAGGAAGAAGAAGAATGAGGGAATACCATACATTTAAACGTACTGTAAATCTAAAGTCATTTTAAATGTATGTTATAGCTACTGGAAGAGACAAATACTACATGAATCAAAATACTTCAAAAATACCTCCATATGGCCATGAGAATTCAGTGAATTATAAAGGAGGCATTTTCAATCAGTAGCAAATTGATGGAATATTTAAGAAATAATGTTGGAACATGTATCTACTCATTCTGAAGAAAAGGTTAAATCTCTTCTTTACATTGTACTCCCAAATAAATTCCTAATGTATTAAATACCTAAATGTTAAAAAATAAAGTATGAAAGCACTAAAATAATATATAGAATTGTTTTAATCTAGGTATCAACAGAACATGAAACCCAGAAGCCACAGAGAAAAAACACTGATAGATTTGACACATACAAATTTATAACTTCTTTATGATGAAAAATTTTAAAAAGTTAAAAGATAAGTTATGGATTTGGAGAAAATAATTACAATACATAAAAGAATCAAGAAGTTAATACATATACTGTACAAAGAACTCCCAAAATTAGTAAAAATACCAACTCAACAAAAAGTAGATAGAATATATTAACATATAGATGAGTCAGGAAAGGAAATACAGATGGCCAGTAATAAATGTTTAATCTTGTATATAAAGTAAGAAATACAAATAACATTGAACTTTCAATGTAAGGCTAGACTGAGCACCCATATGTATCTCTCTTTCAAGGTCTTACTTTATTTTTCTAATTTCACTGTTACATACCCTTATGTGTATCACCTCATTATTACCATCACTCTATAAATGAGGAAACTAGGACATAAAGTAGTTAAATCATTTGGCCAAAGTCAAACAGATAATAAAAGTGGCAAAGCTGAGGTGTGCACTCAGCATTTGGACTCTAGGATCTACCCTCTAACCCACCATACTATGCTACCTGTAAATGAATTAAAGCAGGTCTGGGAGTGGCCAAGACACTTTCAGAGAAGATCTACGAAGTTAAAACTTTTCATAATGATAGCAAAACATAATTTGGCTTTTCCACTCCTTCATGAGTGTGGCAGTGTCATTTTCCAGAGGCTTCATGACGTGTAATGTTGCAAAAGATTAAATGCAGAAGCAGATACGAGAATTCAGCTGATTTCCGTTAAGTCTCATCTTAAAGAGATTTACAAGAAAGTAAACAAAGCCACTCTTGTTTGGAAATATGTAACTTTTCATGAAAATATTTATAACGTAATTAGTTTATTTTAAATGAATTTATAGTTTTAAATTTCTCACTTTTAATTTCTAATTGGTAAATATAAATAGATAAAATCCACATAAACAAAAGCTCTTTGTATTCCTCAATAATTTTTAAGGATGCAAAGGGATCTTGAGGCCACAAAGTTTGAGAACTACTGAATTAAACAATTACCTCCAGTCAACTGACAGCTGAGCCAGTTAGGCTTCTATTCCCCTTCACTCACATATACAGAGGGAACCCTCTGGGAATCTGTGGCTTTTCCCCCAGGAATAAAGTCTCAAGGGATCTTCCGTAGGCTAGAGCAAAGTATGGTAAGGAAAAACATTTGAAATGGTACCATGTCACTATCAGCTGTTCTCTACTTCCTGGGCACAAACTTTTGCACAAGTGCAAACTGTCTATTGAATAGCACCTCTGTTTACTAAATGGCCCCACTGTGGCATGCTAGCAGATGTTCTCTGTTAGGGAAAGGGACGTGCTTATCTAGTATCAACAGTAAGAAATGTCCTAGATGACAAAGGAGTGACTGATGTTTACAATCTGTTGTGCCTGAAAAGGCACCTGATTCTGGTTTTCCATTTACAATACTGCAGTGGCTCACTTCTGTAATCCCAGCACTTTGGGAGGCCAAGACATGCAGATTGCCTGAGGTCAGGAGTTCAAGACCAGCCTTCCCAACATGGCGAAACCCCGTCTCTACTAAAAATACAAAAAATTAGCCGGGCGTGGTGGCGGGCGCCTGTAATCCCAGCTACTTGGGAGGCTGGGACAGGACAATTGCTTGAACCCGGGAGGCGGAGGTTGCAGTGAGCCAAGATCGAACCACTACACTCCAGACTGGGTGACAAGAGCGAAACTCCATCTCAAAATAAATAAATAAATAAATAAATAAAAAGTTTCCTTTTAAAATAAATGTAGTGGCCAGGCGCAGTGGCTCATGTCTGTAATCCCAGCACTTTGGGAGGCCGAGGCGGGAGGATCACCTGAAGTCAGGAGTTCGAGACCAGTCTAGCCAACATGGTGAAACCCTGTCTCTACTAAAAATACAAAAATTAGCCAGGCATGGTGGCTTGCACCTGTAATCTCAGCTACTCAGGAGGCTGAGGCACGAGAATCACTTGAACCCAGGAGGCGGAGGTTGCAATGAGCTGAGATCGTGTCACTGCACTCCAGCCTAGGTGACAGACTGAGACTCCATCTCAAAAATAAAATAATAAATTTAATTTTCAAAATTGAGTTGATTTAAAGAAAAGTGTTAAGAAAATGTTATATATGTAAAGATGGTAAAAATTGTTGAGTGAAGGAAGTTTGAGAAACATTGCTAGAAAGCAAATCATTAGTCTGTCTCGGGTGGGTCTTTGATATAGTAATTAGGGGTCTGAGAAAAATGGCGCAGACATGAGGTAACTCCAGACCCCCACGCTAAGGGAGATAAGAAGCAAAGTGGAAGGGCAACTCTGCCTGAGAGTGAAAGGTTGAAACTCTGCACCCTGGCATTCTCTAGTCTCTACTTGTTCCTTCCCCAGTAAATCTGCTTACTGGTATGTTTCACTCACACAAAGCTTGTGTTCACCCCATGTGTCTTCTACTGCTACTCAGTCTTCATTGGAGACCTAATTTTCTCTTAAAACTCTTTATGATTGGCCAGGCGCGGTGGCTCACGCCTGTAATCCCAGCACTTTGGGACACCGAGGTGGGTGGATCACGAGGTCAGGGGTTCGAGACCAGCCTAACCAACATGGTGAAACCCCTTCTCTACTAAAAATACAAAAATTAGCTGAGCATGGTGGCGGGCGCCTTAATCCCAGCTACTCAGGATGCTGAGGCATGAGAATTGCTTGAACCTGGGAGGCGGAGGTTGCAGTGAGCCGAGATCGCGCCACTGCACTCCAGCCTGGGCAACAGAGTGAAACTCCGTCTCAAACAAAACAAAACAAAACAACACTTTATGATCGGCCAGGCGCGGTGGCTCATGCCTGTAATCCCAGCACTTTGGGAGGCTGAGGCAGGCTGATCACGAGGTCATGAGATCAAGACCATCCTGGCTAACGCGTTGAAACCCCATCTCTACTAAAAATACAAAAAAATTAGCCAGGTGGGGTGGTGGGCACCTGTAGTCCCAGCTACTTGGGAGGCTGATGCAGGAGAATGGCATTAACCCAGGAGGAGGAGCTTGCAGTGAGCCGAGATTGCGCCACTGCACTCCAGCCTGGGCGACAGAGTGAGACTCTGTCTCAAAAAAGAAAAAAAAAAAAGAAAAACACTTTATGATCATCTATCTGATAAGGAATTGCTACCCAGAATATATAAAGAACTCTCTACAACTCAACCACACACACACACACGCAAAAAACCCAATTAAAAAATGAGCAAAGGACTTGAATAGACATTTTCCCAAAGAAGATATACAAATGGCCAATAAGCTCATAAAAAGATGCTCAGTGTCACAAGTGAAATGCAAGTCAAAACCACAGTGAGATACCACCTCACACTCATTAGGATGGCTATTATAAAACAAAAACAAAACAGAAAATAACAAGTGTTGGTGAGGATATGGAGAAACTGAAACACTTATGCACTGCTGGTCGGAATATAAAATGGTGCAGCTCCTATGAAAAACGGTTTGGCAGTTCCTCAAAAATTTAAAAATATATTTACCATATGATCCAGCATTTCCACTTCTGGGTATAAACCCAAAAGAAAGCAGTAACCCTAACAGATGTTTGTACACCAATGTTCATAGCAAAGTTATTCACAAAAGCCAAAAGATGGAAGCAACCCAAGTGTCTGTTGATGGATAAATGGATAAACAAATGTGGTATATACATATAATGGAATATTATTCAGCCTTAAAAGAGAAGTAAATTTTTAAATTTTAAAAGAGAATTGCTTGAACACATGCTACAACATGGATGAAACTTGAAGTTATTATTCTAAGTGAAATAATGTCATCATGAAAGGACAAATATTGTATGATTCCACTTATGTGAGGTGCCCACAGTAGTCAAATTCGTAGAGACAGAAAGTAGCATGGTGGTTACCAGGAGTGCAGGGAGAGGGGAGCAGGAAGTTCTTATTTAATGTGTACCGAGTTTCTGTTTGATATGATTTTGAAAGTTTTGGAGGTGGACGATGGTGATAGTTGCACAACAGCATGGATGTACTTAGTGCCACAGAACTGTTCATTTAAAAACTGGTTTTACTGGTAAATTTTATGTTATATATATTCAACCACAATTTAAAAAAAACACTGTTAGGAACTATTATCCATATAACTTAAAATATGATCTGAATTGTAATATAATATGTCTCATGTGAAACAGATAACGAGACATACAGCACAGATGACCTCAAGGTACTAACCAATCCCTGCTCACAAACCACAATATTTAATGTAATTTGCATGGCATGGTTATCTGTTCTTTTATTCACAGATTAAAAATTTAGACAGATAGAACATTGCATTTAGGTCTCCATTTTAGGCTTTTCTTTTGCAACCCTGGTAATATTACAATACAGCAGGCTGGAGCCAAAAAGGAAGCAGTTGGGCTCTGTTGTGCCAGGAAGTTACCCCAAAACAGAAGCACCTGTTATCCAACTAATGTGTGATGCAACCGTGCTTGGCCAGGGAGTTACAGTGCTACAACAACAGTTGTCCAGGACCTACATATTCATATCCTTGGTTTATCCAGATCATTTTGCTGTGCAGACTTTCTTTTACAAAACAGTGCATGTGCTATACAAAACCTTAAGACAATGGTAAGCACTTTTTTAATAGGAAAGGTGATCCATATTTCAAAACATTTTCATAATTTTATCTGTTTTTTACCAAGATACTATAGTCACAGTTTTCTTGTGAGTAAATGGTTGGTTGTTATTTATATATTTATTTTTACTTATTTATTTATTTATTTAATATTTTTTTGAGAGAGAGTCTCACTCTGTTGCCCAGGCTGGAGTGCAGTGGCACGATCTCGGCTCACTTCAACCTCTACCCCCCGGGTTCAAGCGATTCTCCTGCCTCAGCCTCCCGGGTAGCTGGGATTACAGGTGCACACCATCACACCCAGCTAATTTTTGTATTTTTAGTAGAGATGAGGTTTCACCATGTTGGCCAGGCTGTGGTTGTTATTTAATATATAATATTAGAAACTGTATAAACTAGCAACATTTCTCCAAGAAAGAGATAGTTTAGAAATGGAAGCACAGCGGGGCGCGGTGGCTCACGCCTATAATCTCAGCACTTTGGGAGGCCGAGGTGGGTGGATCACCTGAGGTCAGGAGTTCAAGACCAGCCTGCTCAACATGGTGAAACCCCGTCTCTACTAAAAATACAGAAGTTATCCGGGTGTGGTGGCAGATTCCTGTAATCCCAGCTACTTGGGAGGCCGAGGCAGGAGAATCGCTTGAACCTGGGAAGCAGAGGTTGCAGTGAGCCAAGATTGTGCCACTGCACTCCAGCCTGGGTAACAGAGTAAGACTCAAAAAAAAAAAAAAAAAGAAAGAAAGAAAAAGAAATAGGAGCAGCTCTTTAATCTTTTCCTTCTGCGTGTGGGTTCTCTTGCTCCTTACTCATTGCTGTCCTGTATGCTGTTTTTCAGTCCCAAATGCCACCTGTATCTAGGAAGCTTTCATCCTTGACCAAATCCTGGAGCACTATGCAACTTCCCCAGCCCCAGTATAGAAGCAGGAGTATTAATTCTCAGGTCAAACACAAATTAATCCGTGAATACAATGATCTTCTACTTTGGTTTCTTATTCTTGCAATTGTTTTGCCAGTGAATAGTGTCACTAGGTAAGCTACATGTACCTCTTTGTCTTCCAATGGCTTATCATTGCCTCAGAGGCTTCTGTATTATCTTTCAGCGATTTGTCTTTGAAATGAAGCAGAAGGAAAGCCTGCTAGTGGTTTCTTGGGGCCCTTTATTCTCCTAAATTTTAGAGAAATGGTACCTATCTAGAGGTCTTTGGTAAAGCAAAATTTGCTTAATAATAGAGTGTGTTGTAGAATCCTAGAGGTTTCTAATATTTTCTGTAATTGTCTCTTGTTAATGTAGGGTTTCTCTGGACCCTGCAGCTGGCAATCATTACCCCTGTCAACACTCTGTCTTTACAGACTCTAATGCTCCATCAGCTCAACATAGCATCCACGTCCTCAAAACCTCCCATCATAGTAAACATAAGACTCGGTAAGTGTCTTAAGGCTTGAAAGAATACTCTCATAGAAGTCTCACATAAGTGTTTGAGGCTTGAAAGAATACTCTCACAGAAGTCACATCATCCCAAAGTAATAACAATATTTGATTAATTAGGAAATATTGGACATTTATATAAGTGGAATTATCATATTTCCTCAAACACTGCATAAAATTGGGTGCCTAGTAATTCTATGCTACGTTGGATTAAACTGTAGCCTGCATGACTCCATTGATCTATCTTGCAGGAATTCAAATTATGAAGATAGTATCTGAATATGCTTGTTTGAAAGATGTTTGTTTGTTTGTGTTTACCGAGTCTTATGTTTACTATGATGGAAGGTTTTGAGGACGTGGATGCTATGTTGAGCTGATGAAGCATTAGCGTCTGTAAAGAGAGAGTGTTGACGAAATATAATTCCACTCATATAAATGTCCAATATTTCCTAATTAATCAAACTTTGTTATCACTTTGGAATAATGTGACTTCTGTGAGAGTATTCTTTCAAGCCCACCTTTGGCCTGCATTATGAGCCTTTAGGCCACTGCATTAAAAGCATGTAGCAGGGAGCACGCTTGGCACATATAGGCAGGTGCTTGCCCTAGCAGCCCAGCCCCGCAGGGGCATATGACTCCATCGGCAGGGTTCCAAATTCATATTAGTGTTGTCTGCTTGCCAGGTGGTATACAACTGTGCGGTAGTACTGAATTCTTTCCTTTTACAATGCTGTTTTCCATCTGGCTTTGATTCTTTTTTTTTTTTTTTTTTTATCACAAAGTATACTTCCAGAAAAAGGAATATACATTAGCTATATCAAAAAAGACAGGCCATCTTAAATAAACATTTAAAAAACTAGATTTCATTTGCAAAATTCTAAAATAAATTTTGGATGTTTTTCTATATGCAAGTTACTTTCATATTCGAAAGAAGATTGACCCGTTTATATAAGTGAATAAATTTACCTGTGGAACACTACAAATATAAAAGCTCTGTCAAAAGCAGGCTTTCTCCCAATATTTTTTCTCCATTCTTTCTTTGTAGAATCCCTAGTTTTTAGTGGGCCTTTCTCTGTCCAGAAGAAGATTGTATTTCTCCACTTCCTTTGTAACTTGGCGTGGCCATATCTGTCCAACTGGACATAAGCAGGAGTGGTGCATGGAATTTTCAGGAACTATCCTTAAAGGGAAAAAGGTTTTTCTACTTTTCTCCTTTTTTTTTTTTTTTTTTCTTTTTTGGAGACGGAGACTTGCTCTGTCGCCCAGGCTGGAGTGCAGTAGCACTATCTCGGCTCACTGCAAGCTCTGCCTCCCAGGTTCACGCCATTCTCCTGCCTCAGGCTCCCGACTAGCTGGGACTACAGGCGTCAGCCACCACGCCAGGCTAATTTTTTGTATTTTTAGTAGAGACGGGGTTTCACCGTGTTAGCCAGGATGGTCTCAATCTCCTGACCTCATGATCCACCCGCCTTGGCCTCCTAAAGTGCTGGGATGACAGGCGTGAGCCACCGCGCCCGGCCTACTTTTCTCCTTTCTGGCTACAGTGTGAATGTGAGAGCTGGAGCGTGAATACGCACCTTGGACTATGAATGGAAACCATGTGCTAAGGATGATAGAGCCAAAGATAAGAGCCCGGTTTCCTGGCATCGTGGGACGGCGCATCACCTCTAGAGAGACTACTACCTCCCTAGAGAGATTTTTCATGTGAGCTCCATTTGTAGCTAAACTAATTTAAATGGGTAAACCCTCAAATATGGGAAGAAATTATCTCCTTTTGAAAATACACCATACTGGCTGGGCGTGGTGGCTCACATCTGTAATCTCAGCACTTTGGGAAACCAATATGGGTGGATCACCTGAGGTCAGGAGTTCGAGACCAGCCTGGCCAACATGGTGAAACCCCGTCTGTACTAAAAATACAAAAAATTAGCTGGGCGTGGTGGTGGGTGCCTATAATTCCAGCTACTTGGGAGGCTGAGCAGGAGAATCGCTTGAACCTGGGAGGCAGAGGTTGCAGTGAGCTGAGATGGTGCCACTGCATGCCAGCCTGGGCAACAAGAGCAAAATGCCATCTCAAAAAAAAAAAAAAGAAAAGAAAGAAAATACACCATACTGACCATACTGTACTCCAAGTTATTTAGTTTGGCCTAATGGTGGCATCTCCATGAAGTAATTCAAATCTGAATGATGTTTCTATAAAAAAAATAAAATACAACTCACTCCAATTTCTCTTTCTGATGGCGTCAGTACCTTGAATATGATGTTCACTTCCTTTGAATAAATAGCATCTTGAAATGTGGAAATAGAGTATCTAAAGCAAACTCAAACCTGCTTTGAAAAAAAAAGACAAATTCAGTAACATTTTCAATGCTTGTGTCTGACGCAATTGTGAAAAAAAATTAGTGTCATGGGTAATTTATGTCCTGATGAATTCAAAAGATTGGGTGTTGAATTAATGGTGAGTTTTGCACTGAAGAGGATTGCTGCTGAAGTGTTGGCCATGTATTCTTTCTTGACCCGTATGGTAATTGCATATATTTGCTTTTAATTATCAATTAAACTGTGTTTATGTGCTTTTCTGCATTATATCTCATAAAGGATTAAAGAAGTGAATTTTGTGATTTCTTTTTAAAATACACCTTTTACTTTTAAAAGCCGATATTTTGTTTTTGACAAGATTGAAGGTAAATTACAAACTCATATTACCGTGAGTTTCTCAACCAAAAATTTATTGCTTTGCTTAACAAATTGTTTAATCAAATATATGTGATATTTTAGTGGAAGTCATCCAGTAGTTTTAACTAAGGATAATCTCAGAAAGTTATCAGGCTTTCTATGTATAGCATCTCCTTAGCTAAACCCATTAATATATTGGATCTAGTTGAAATATAACCACCTCAAATCTTTTATAGGTGGTTTCTAACCTTTTGAACAAGGTTAGAAAAAAATGGATGGATAAATCAAAGTTTAAAAGTTGCAGGCCAGGCGTGGTGGCTCACGCCTGTAATCTCAGCACTTTGGGAGGCCGAGGCAGGCAGATCACAAGGTCAGGAGATTGAGACCACCCTGGCTAACACGGCAAAACCCCGTCTCTACTAAAAATAGAAAAAAAAATTAGCTGGGCGTGGTGGCGGGCGCCTGTAGTCCCAGCTACTCGGGAGGCTGAGGCAGGAGAATGGGGTGAACCCGGGAGGCTGAGCTTGCAGTGAGCCGAGATCGTGCCACTGCATTCCAGCCTGGGCGACAGAGCGAGACTTCGTCTCAGAAAAAAAAAAAAAAAAAGTGCAGTACCAACTTTTTTGTACTGTTTACCTATATAACAAGTTTACCTATATAATAAAACCTGCACATGTACCCCTGAACCTAAAAAAAAAAGTTAAAAGAAAAAAAAAAGTTGCGGTAAGGTTCTAAGAAACCTTCCATAAGAAATATAACTAATCTAAACTCCTACTCATAGCTTGATTAAATAAATAATGAAAAAAGGCTGGGCGCGGTGGCTCACGCCTACAATCCCAGCACTTTAGGAGGCCAAGGCGGGCGGATCACGAGGGCAGGAGATAGAGACCATCCTGGCTAACACGGTGAAACCCTGTCTCTACTAAAAAAAATACAAAAATATTAGCCAGGCTTGGTGGCGGGCGCCTGTAGTCCCAGCTACTCGGGAGGCTGAGGCAGGAGAATGGCGTGAACCCGGGAGGCGGAAGTTGCAGTGAGCTGATATCGCGCCACTACACTCCAGCCTGGGCGACAGAGCGAGACTCCGTCTCAAAAAAAAAAAAAAAGAAAGAAAGAAAGTTATTAGCTATCACAAAACAATGATCTGAAGAGGTTAGCTGATTTTGGATACTCATTTCATAAATGGCTCATATAAATAACAAAAGTAACTAATGGAAGTGTAAAATTAAAATATATTAACTCTGAATTGAGCCTAAATGAATCCACGATGATTAAGAATTCTTACCCACCCACTTCAAAATGGAAGCATCAGTTTCCAGCAAATACATTTTACTTCTCTTTACATGAGTAGCAGTTGCTAAATCTTTTTTTTGTTTTTTTAATTGAGATGGAGTCTTGCTGTGTCGCCCAGGCTGGAGTGCAGTGGCATGATCTCAGCTCACTGCAACCTCCACCTCCTGGGTTCAAGCTATTCTCCTGCCTCAGCCTCCCGAATAGTTGGGACTACAGGTGTGCGCCACCACACCCAGCTAATTTTTGTATTTTTAGTAGAGACAGGATTTCATCATGTTGGCCAGGATGGTCTCGATCTTTTGACCTCGTGATCTCCCTGCCTCGGCCTCCCAAAGTGCTGGGATTACAGACTTAAGCCACTGAACCCGGCCGTGCTCTTTTAATGTACTCACAGTTCTGCACCATTCTCATCAGCCTAGCTCTCAGTGGAAATATTGAGCAGAGATGCTAGCTGGGCTTCCTGGGTCGTAGGGGCTGAGAAAGCTGTGAAACTCACTCATTTCCTGCATCAGGACTTACTTTGGTCCTGGATGAATGATATTGAAGATATATGCTTAAAATATTCCTAACATCAGAATTTGTGCATGTGTTTTCTTCCCCAAGAAAGCTATAAACAGTGAAAATTTTGCTGTAAGTTTCCCTGTGTCCTCTCTCCCTCTCTCCCTTCCCCCTCCCCTGAAACTAAAAGGAATGTTAAAAAACCCGTTTTTCTGTGACCAGCAGAACTTATCTATGCTCCCAATTCCAATTCCCTGTAAACACAATTTGTAAAGTCTTGTGAGATCCTGTCTCCTTTGCCATGCCGCTGCAAGGTTATAAAGTAGATAAAACTTAAGTTACAATTACGGTTCTCAAGATCTGAGACATGTTAATGGTCTTTGTTTCTCGCCCTGGTAACATCTTCCCACCCCACATATTTCCGGCCTTAAAGAGTTTAAAAGGTGATGAAATATCTAACACTGGCTACCCACTCGGGACCCCTTCCACGCTGTGGAAGCTTTGTACTGTCACTCTGCTCAATAAAGTCTACAGCTCTTTTTCTCTCGGTCCGATCCCTGTCTCTCTCTCTCATCACAGGCTACCACCACACCAATCCTTTGGCATGGCTAAGGCAAGAACCTTTGGCGTTACAATATCAACCTCTAACAAATACCTGCCTTACTCATAAAGGACACCTATTACATCTAGAGACAAAAATTTAAAACTGAATGATACTTAGTCCAATCTCTTCATTTTAGTAAAGAGGAAACTGAAGCACAAGGAATAAATGATTTGTCACAGATAACTCAGCTAGAAACAGGGTTTCTTGATCCCTACCTCATTAAAATACAATTCATTGTCTTAACCATCAGCGAGATTTGTGATTGGAGGCAGTAAGAGGGGACCCTAGAACAGGCCAGACTTAGCAGAAAAGAAAATGCTTGTGCACAGAGCTGCTTCTCAGTAAATCACACCAAAATGATCACCTGCAAGACTACAGAGGCCAAACTATTATAGACTCCAAGAGTTGGACTCACGAAGGCAGTAAGTAGGGAAAGGGATGTGGTGTAGTAAAATGTTACTAAGAAAGGACTTCAGGCAACGATAGACACGTATAAATAAAATCCACCTGGAGGGTGGGCACAGTGGCTCACACCTGTAATCCCAGCACTTGGGGAGGCTGAGGCAAGAGGATCACTTGAAGTCAGGAGTTCGAGACCCGCCTGGCCAACATGGTGAAACCCCGTCTCTACTAAAAATACAAAAATTAGCCGGGCATGGTGGTGGGTGCCTGTAATCCCAGCTACTCGGGAGGCTGAGGCAGGAGAATCGCTTGAACCTGGGAGGCAGAGGCTACAGTGAGCCAAGACTGCGCCACTGGACTCCAGCCTGGGTGACAGAGTGAGACTCCGTCTAAAAAAAAAAAAGAAAATCCACCTGGAATGTGGCCTCAGAATCCCTCCGTCAAAGCCATGCCTTCTTTACTCACTTGTCTCTCAAAACTTCTTTCTCTTCTCCATCTTGTTTCCCCATCAATGCTTCCTTCAGTTCCTTATTTTAGCCAGATTATTCTGCACATAATTTTTTTTTTATATGGCAGGGAGAAAGGTATCAAGTACAGAACACATAGGTAGTGTAATTCTCCTAAGTCCTGAATTCCCTTGACTTAGTCTTAGCTACAATTGTTTAACAATTTCCCCTATATATTTAAGGGTAGTTTAAAAATAAAAGGTTATGTTTCCCTTTAGAAGAACCATGGGATTGCTGCATGATGCACCTAATGGTCCACACTTTTGGAAAACAAACTTGAAGAAAAATAAAGACAGCATTAAACTTATATATTTATGTGACTAGAATACCTCCTGCCTATGAAACTTGTTAGAGGATTAAATACATTTAAAGAAATAATCCAGAAATGCTTCTATGAAATTTACCAAATAGAGTGTTAAGTACCTGAAAAGAAATAAGATTGGGAGGCTGAGGCAGGTGGATCACTTGAGCCTAGGACTTTGAGACCAGCCTGGGCAACACGGCGAAACCCCATCTCTACAAAACAAAAACAAAGTAAAAACTAGCCAGGCGTGGGGGTGCACCCATATTCCCAGCTACTGGAGGGGCTGAGGTGGGAGGATTGTTTGAGCCTGGGAGGCTGAGGCCACAGTGAACTGTAATCACACCACTGTACACCAGACTGGGTGATAGAGTGAGATCCTGTCTCAAAACAAAACGAAACAAAACAAAACATGATGGGTGCAGTGGCTCACGCCTGTAATCCCAGCACTTGGGGAGGCTGAGGTGGGTGGATCACCTGAGGTCGGGAGTTCGAGACCAGCCTGACAAACATGGAGAAATCCTGTCTCTACTAAAAATACAAAATTAGCCAGGTGTGGTGGCACATGCCTGTCACCCCAGCTACTCGGGAGGCTGAGGCAGGAGAATCACTTGAACCTAGGAGGCAGAGGTTGCAGTGAGCTGAGATCACGCCATTGCACTTCAGCCTGGGCAACAAGAGTGAAACTCCCTCTATTAAAAAAAAGAAAAAGAAAGAAAAAGAAATAAGATAGCAGAATCTTACTTTCCAAATCTGCTTTCTTTTTCTAATATGTACTTTAAAAAAATACGCAGTATTTCTCTTGGTGAAGCATCAACTTAGTGATTGGATTGTGCATGGCAGTGGCAGCCAATACATCATTAATCTTAGAGGACTGTTCACTCTCATCAGTTGTCAAAAGGTAATGAAGACTGAGAATTTCTCAGCCCTATTGATAACACATGAGTACAGGCCGATTTGTATTTATTCCATGATCCTATTTTAGTCCCTTGTGGATAATGGAATCCCACTGTGTTATCTGTCTTTTTCCTTCCTTCCTTCCCTCCTTCCCTCCCTCCTTCCTTCCCTCCTTCCTTCTTTCCTTCCCTTCCTCCCTCTCTTTCTCTCTCTCTCCTTCTTCCTTCCTTCCTTTTCTTTCTCTTTCTTCTTTCTTTCTTTTCTTTCTTTTTATTTCTTTCTCTTTCTTTCTTTCTCTCTCTCTCTCTCTCTGTCTCTCTTTCTCTCTCTTTCTCTTTCTTTCTTTCATCAGGATCTCACTCTATTGCCCAGGCTGGAGTGCAGTGATGCAATCATAGCTTACTGCAGCCTCAAACTCCAGGGCTCAAGCGAGCCTCCTATCTCAGCCTCCTGAGTAGCTGGGACTACAGGTGTGCACCACTATACCTAACTATTTTTTAAAAAATGTTTGTAGAGATGGGGGTTTTACTATGTTGCCCAGGATGATCTTGAACTTCTGTCCTCAAGCAATCCACTTGCTTCAGCCTCTCAAAGTGCTGGGATTATAGGCGTAAGCCACCACACCCAGCCCTGATTGGGTTATTTCTTTTTAAAATATCTCTTATACTTTCAAGTAAATTGACGTTTGTGAACTTTCTATTTCTATCATTTATTGTTATAGAAATTATCATCTTAAAGTGTGAACATGTAAACATCCAGCTTCTGGAGATTGTGGTCTACCTAATTCTGAACTCTGGGAGTTTGCATCTAGGGTTGCTTAACCCTATCTGTAAAGCAGGAAAGTTCCAGCTCAGACTGTGGAATAATTCACATCCTCCATATGTGGTGGATAATAAACAAGATCTTCAGCCCAACACTGGGTCATCTGATCCTGTTTCCCCAGTATTTCCAGGAAGTTGATTCCTTATTTAGACTTCTGTGCCTGAGTCCTTGCCTTCCACCTTTGTACATCAGAAACCTGACTGCGGCTTTTCTCCCTATGCCTCACTGACCCCGTTCTCTGCAAATTGGACTCTCCTCTATCTCCCCAATTCCATCTAGCCTAGTGAATGAGTTGCTCCTCTGCACGTCACTTTCTGTGACCAAATTCCAACAGCTACTTTTAAACCTTTCTGGCATTATCTCCCCTTTCTTCTGGAGCTTTTCCAAAGGTCTGACATTTGGACATCTACCAATCACCTGCCTTTGTTGACAAAAATGTGGTAGAGCTAGAATGCAAGACCAGATTTCATCACCTCCAAAGACTGCTTGTCTGCACCAGATCCAACCACTGTTTATATGGACATTTTGAAAAGGTTCCCCAGATGAAGGGCCAAGATAGTGGCTCATGCCTATAATCCCAGCACTTTGGGAGGCTGAGGCAAAAGGATTGCTCGAGGCCAGAAGTTCAAGATCACCCTGGACAACAAAGTGAGACCCTGCCTCTAAAAATAAAAGTAAATAATAAATGTTTACAAATGTTCCCCAAATGAGAGATTTAGCAGAGCAAGTTCTGCAAAGAAGGCCTCTTGCAAACTCTGGCTTCCTAAACAGTCAACTCACTGGGGCAAGAGCCAACTCTCTTAATCTAGTTGATGTCAGCGTAACTGAATGCCTGTTAGTTGAGGTGAGACACTGTCCCCTAGCAGGCCTAGGGCATGGAGGTAAAGATGACCCGTGATAAGGTGGCCTCATTTGGTAGCAAAGGCAAACTGAAGATTTCTTGATCCATAAATCAGTCTATAAAAAATAAGTAAGACTTTGGACTAACAGTCACTAGATTTTGGATACCTGGGGGTTTTTTTGTTTTGTTTTTTGTTTTATTTTGTTTTTGCCTGTTTGCAGGCATCCAACACTCCTCTCGAATCAGTGTCTTGCAGAAGCAGAAGAAAAGTAATACATCTATTGTATTTTGAAATGAAAGCAGGAATTATTTTGCTGCAGAGCTATAGCTTAACATTTTTAGCAAAATGTGGATCCTTCTCAATCTTCATTTAGGATGCTGTGACTACAACCCTCTGTTTAGTTAGTGGAATTGAGAACAAGGCCCAGGTGGATGATTGAGGACTAAACCCCAAACTTGCCTTGGATCACTCCACTGTTTCAGGTAAGATCAGAGGGTAGTTAACTCTAAGTTATACAAATTGTTGTCTGCAGTAGCATGAGAATACACCTTTCAGATCTCCTACTGCAGGAAGCATAATTTATTTCCAGCCCTAGCTGCTGGTGTGCCCGGCATTGAGGCCACACTTCCTGTGGGCTGCTCCCAGTCAATGACTGAGTATAGCAGGGATACCAAGGAGGCCCCTTCCTGGGAGGCAGGGGCTCCTCTAATGGGCAACTTAGGTTCACTGACTCCATTTAGACCTTGCTGAAACTTTTGTAGAACTACAAGGCAGTCTATGGCCTATCTTTCCTCTTTCCTCCCTCCCTCCCTCCCTTCCTTCCTTCCTTCCTTTCTTTCTCCCTCCCTCTTTTTCTCTTTTCCTCTTTCCGTCTCCAGTTTCTTCCTTTCTTCCTTCCTTCCCTTCTCCTCCCTCCTCTCCATTCTCTCTTCCTTCCTCCCTCCCTCACTCCCTTCCTTCCTTCCTTCTTTCCCTCCTTCCCTCTGTCTTTCCAGGGGGCAGACCTGTGTCATGATCTGATGGCTCTCCTATCACCAGTGTCCCAGTGCCTCCCTCCCCAGTGCCCCAATGTTTTTGCCAATTAATCTCTTATCCAGCTAATCCTTTTTTGGCATTTGCTTGTCAGAGAACCTGGACTAAATCATTATTTAACTAATTTGTTTTGCATGTGTAATTTAGGATCAAACATCACTTCTGAGTTCGGGGGCACGTATCATTCTTTAGAAGGGGGAAGACCTAATGCTGAAAAAAAAAAAAAAAAAAAAAACCCAATATGTGCATTCTATGGATCAACTGACTCTGTTGACCTAAACATGTAGAACAGCATTCCAGTTCTTAATACTTTAAAATCTCTAGAGCAAGGCCTTATAGCTTGGAAGAAAACCATTGGAAAGGCAAAAGGAAAGAAGGGGCACCAGCCAGTTCTCCTCATTCTAGGTCCAGGGCAATGAACTTAGGGAGGAGGTTGTACAAACTGGAAACCATAGCCTTGTTTCATGGCTTAACTGGGGGTGGTTAAGGCTCTGAGAGGCAGGTTGTCACCTCATTATCTATCCACCCATGCACACAATGAAGTCCATGGAGAGCTCACTGTATGACCAGCACTGGTGGGCCCTGAAGATAACAGAGTTTATCCTCAAGAAACTCAAGTCTGTGGAGAAGATAGGCTTGGAAACAGACAGACTAATGACATAATACAAGCCCTAAAACTGAGATGTGAACTGACTTGGGAAGTATGATAAGGACACCTCCGACTGCTTGGCAGATGGAAAGGCATTTAAAGTGGAAATTGAAGGACGGAAGAGATGGTCAGACAGTGAAGAGAAGTGACACTAAGGAGCTCCATTCACAGAAAGCAAAATAGATACATCTACAGTCTTTTTCTTCTTTTTCTTTTTTTTCAGCCAGGGTCTCACTCTGTCACCCAGGCTGGAGTGCAGTGGCGTGATCTCAGCTCACTGCTGTCTCAACCTTCTGGGCTCAAGTGATCCTCCCACCTCAGCCTCCCAAGTAGCTGGGACCACAGGTGGATGCCACCATGCCCAGCTAATTTTTATTTTATTTTTGGTAGAGATGAGGTCTCCCTATGTTACCCAGGCTGGTCTCTGACTCCTGGCTCGAAGTGATCCTCATGCCTCAGCCTCCCAAAGTGCTGAGATTACGGGTATGAGTCACTGTGCCTGGATTTTTTTTTTCACACAAAGAGAGAGGAATTAAGTTTCTTCTCTTAAGGGAGGCAGTATCAGAGGATTTGTGGATATATCTTTAAAACCATCACATCGTTTTAAAAGACTACCATTCCGAAACAGACATAATTAGCATAAATGTAGAAAAATGCACAAACTACTTGCTTCAAGTACTTGTCACAAACTACTTCAGTGGATAGACTTCATGCCAAGACTTATCTAGAAGGCAAGGACAGGTTTTTTTGTGTTGTTTTGTTTTGTTTATTTTTTTGAGACGGAGTCTCTGTCGCTCAGGCTGGAGTGCAGTGGCATGATCTCAGCTCACTGCAACCTGTGCCTCCTGGGTTCAAGCCATTCTCCTGCCTCAACCTCCCAAATACCTGGGATTACAGGTGCCCACTACCTCATCTGGCTAATTTTTGTGTTTTTAGTAGATACGGGGTTTCACCATGCTGGCCAGGCTGGTCTCGAACTCCCGAGCTCAAGTGATCCATCCACCTCGGCCTCCCAGAGTGCTAGGATTACAGGTGTGAGCCACCACGCCCAGCTGACAATGGCAGTATTTATCCTTCCATTGTCATTAGTGCTTAGCATTGATCTACTCACACATGGGGTCTTGAAATCTGAATTGCTTTACTACAGAGAATAAAATATTGAATAAAGAGATTGGTATCCATGCAACATATTCTTTAAAAACAAGATTCTATCTTTAATAATTTAAAATAAAAAATAAGTCCCTAAAGGGCTATATTTGAAATTGTAGCCCCACAACATACAGAGCTGGTGACACAATTTGCAACCTACATATTTGCTGAATTGCTTGAGCGTGTATAGAGAGCATTAGAATGTTTATATAGAGCGTGTATAGAGAGATTACAGAGGCTTTTTATTTATTTATGTATTTATTTTAGAGATAGATTCTTGCTCTGTCACCCAGGCTGGAGTGCAGTGACACAATCCTAGCTCACTGCAGCCTCAAACTCCTGGGCTCAAGCGATCCTCCCACCTGAACCTCCCAAGTAGCTGGGACTGCAGGTTCAGGCCACCACATGCCTAGCTAATTTTTAAAATTGTTTGTAGAGATAGAGTCTCGCTGTGTTGCCCAGGCTGGTCTCGAACTCCTGGCCTCAAGTGATTCTCCTGCCTCAGCCTTCCAATGTGTTGAGATTACAGGTTTGAGCCACTGGGCCCTGCCTCCAGAGGCTTCTGTATGGATCCTGCAGTGATCTCTATGCACTAACACCCTGGGCCTCTCAGTCACGGAATGGAATGGGACGGGTTACAGAGCTGGTCAGAGCAGGTGTGGCAGATAATAAGCATCTACCTGTTGTTTTACAATGCCCTCAAAATTCTATGCAAGATCATAATCAAGTAGAGAATGCTCAAAAGAGCATTTTCCACTTCCTCCCAAAGCAATTTGCTAACATATGCACTGTTAATAATTCTCTTAAGTAGCTTAATTTTTCCTGTGTATAATGATAATTTAATTTTTTCCTCTCAGATGTATTCATCTGTTTCTTCCTGCGTTTCTTTTTCCTTTCTGATGAGAGAACGAACCCTCAAACCGTTTCTAATTTAAGCTAACACTGCACAGGCTTTTTTGTAATATTGTATTTGCTTTCCTTCCTCTTCTCTTTCCCCAGAGTGTATTACAGAAGAGTTGTAGCTATTTCTCAATTTTAAACAGCTGCTTTCTGGGGAAACAAACCAGCCGGAGAATAAACTTAAAAAAAAAAAAAAAAAGATCAGCACCTTCTCTCTTGCTTTTTATTTGTTTTATTTGTTATTCGTCATGTCTGTGGTTATGGCTCCTCCAGGAGACCACAGAATTTTATCAAAAGAATTGCACATAAATCACAGCCTATTTTTACCAAAACTGGGATTTCTCTTTTTTTTTGAGATGTAGTCTTGCTCTGTCACCCAGGCTGGAGAGCAGTGGCACGATCTCGGCTCACTGCACCTCCACCTCCCAGGTTCACGCCATTCTCCCACCTCAGCCTCCTGAGTAGCTGGGACTGCAGGTGCCTGCCGCCACACCCGGCTAAATTTTGTATTTTTTTTTTTTTAGTAGAGACGGGGTTTCACCATGTTAGCCAGGATGGTCTCGATTTCCTGACCTCGTGATCCACCCCCCTCAGCCTCCCAGAGTGCTGGGATTACAGGCGTGAGCCACCGTGCCCGGCCTCAAAACTGGGATTTCTGTGTATCAGGGGCTTCCTAGTATTACATACTTTTCTCAGGTCATTTTTCTTTCTTTCTTTTCTTTTTTTTTTTGGGGGGGGGAACTGAGTCTGGCTCTGTCACCCAAGCTGGAGTACAGTGGCATGATCTCGGCTCACTGCAACCTCCACCTCCCAGGTTCAAGCGATTCTCCTGCCTCAGCCTCCTCAGTAGCTGGGATTACAGGCGCCCACCACCATGCCTAGCTAATTTTTGTATTTTTAGTAGAGATGGGGTTTCACTATGTTGGCCAGGCTGGTCTTCAATTCCTAACCTCAAGTGATCCACCTGCCTTGGCCTCCTAAAGTGCTGTGGTTACAGGTGTGAGCCACTGCGCCCAGCCAATTCATTTTTCTTTCAGAATCTCTTCCTTCTCCCTCCCCTTTCCTCTCCCTCCCTCCCTGCGTCCCTCCCTCTCTCTATGGGGCTGAAGGAGTTGACATTCTTCTTTCCATTTCTGGTGGTCACTAGCAGTTCTACCATCAATATTACCTTTACTGCTGAGTAACTGCACAATTTCTCCTCCTCCCTTCCAGTCCTACACAAACATAAGTGCCTATGAGTTCGGAGGTTTTTCCTTTTGTCTTTGTGGGAGGGGTGGGGTAGTTGTAGTTTCATTTCAGTTTGCTCGTGTATTTTCCCACTCCCCTGCTAGTATAGGAGCAAATAGGAGCTAAACTAAGTACCAACAGAATATTTAACATTTACCAGCAATGAGCTGGCACTGAAAGGACCAGGGTTGTTCCCTGACATCGCCTTTTGCTTGGCCGGTGAGAGACTTGTGCTGTGTAACTGACATAGCCCCTTGGACTCCAAGTTCACTTTCCTGTGTATCTAAGTCTTCCATTTTTTAAAGATTGTCATTTTCAAAATGAAAGTCAACAATAATTACCAGTTTAATTACTTATTTTATCACACTAGCTCCTTATTAACAGTCAACAATCAGAAGTCTCTCAAGAAATTATACGATATTGAAGACAGTTTTCTATACATATAAAATTCTGAAAGTGGATGCAATTGTCAGTATAGTAAAGCAAATATGAATATTAAGGTTGGGTCGTCCCAGGAAGCAGACTCTGAGACGGAAACTAGTGGGCAGGATCTTTATTAAGGAGTGTTCCTGACCACTATGGAGAACAGTTTGGAGGTTCCTCAAAAAATTAAAAATAGAGCTACCATATGACTCAGCAATCCCACTGCTGTTATATACCCCAAAGAAAGGAAATTAGTATATTGAAGAGGTATCTGCACTCTCTTGTTTGTTGCAGCACTGCTCACAAAAGCCAGGATTTGAAAGCAACCTAAGTGTCCATAAACATATGAATGGATAAAGAAAACATGGCACATATACACAATGGAGTACTATTCAGCTATAAAAAAGCATGAGATCCTGTCATTTGCAACAACATGGATGGAACTGAAGATCATTATGTTAAGTGAAATAAGCCAGGCACAGAAAGACAAACATGACGTGTTCTCATTCATTTGTGGGATCTAAAAATCAAAACAATTAAACTCATGGACATAGAGAGTAGAAGGATAGTTACTAGAGGCTGGGAAGGTTAGTGAGGGGGCCAGGGGAAGGTGAAGATGTTTAATGAGTTCAAAAAACAGTTAGCAACAATGAATAAGACTTATAATTTGATGGCACAACAGGGTGACTACAGTCAATAACAACTTAACTGTACATTTTAAAATAACTAAAAGAGGCCGGGTGCGGTGGCTCACGCCTGTAATCCCAGCACTTTGGGAGGCCGAGGCGGGCAGATCACAAGGTCAGGAGATCGAGACCATCCTGGCTAACACAGTGAAACCCCGTCTCTACTAAAAAAATACAAAAAAAAAAAAAATTAGCCGGGCACGGTAGCGGGCGCCTATAGTCCCAGCCACTCGGGAGGCTGAGGCAGGAGAATGGCATGAACCTGGAAGGCGGAGCTTGCAGTGAGCCGAGATTGCACCCTGCACTCCAGCCTGGGCTACAGAGCAAGACTCTGTCTCCAAAAAAAAAAAAAAAAAAAAAAAACTAAATGAGTATAACTGTATTGTTTGTAACACAAAGGATAAATACTTGAGGGGATGGATTCCCCATTCTCCATGATATGATTACTATGCATTTCACGCCTGTATCAATACAGCTCATGTACCCCCATAAATATATACACCTGTACACCTGCTATGTACTCATAAAATTTTTTTTTTAATATTTTTTTAAAGGAGTGTTCCTGGGAGCTTACCTTGAGAAGGAAGGAGAGGGGACAGCGAGGATTAGGCAAAGGGAGAAGTTGGGCTCGGATGGAGTTTTGACAAATGCTGTAATCACAGAGAGCTCTGAACCCAGGAAGGCCTTCCAGAGCTGTCGCAGTTGAGTGAGAGGCTGTGTCAATTAGTCACTGGACATGGGGCACCCTGGGAAGGGCAAATGAACTTGGGTAAGGTTTTTCAGCTGAGGCAATTCCGAAAATGACAGCTGTCACCTGGCAGAACCTCCCACAGCTCTGGGACTGAGGCCTTCATTCCTGAAGGTGAACCTGGGTGGTACCGTACAGTGTTCACTACACCCGGCATGCCCTTTTGCAAGAAGAGCAAAATTCCGTGTCTGAAAGTGGAGAACACACATGAACCTGTGGCAAGGTCATCTCTGTGGTGCAGGCAAAGCCTCTCCACCCTGAGACTGGTCCATGGTCACCAGGCAAGCTCTGATCATAGCAGTCAGAGAAAGAAGAGTAGGGAAAGAAGTTTATAATCCCCTGCACCCCCTTTGAGTCTCTTCCATTATTCTAACTTTCCAGTGACAACTCAGCTGGCACTCGACCTCTCACGCTTGAGCAGGGGAAGAGTTGGCTTTCCAGCTGGAACGAAGACCCAGCCGCATGCCTGCATTCACACCTCTTCCAGTCTCTCCCTTTCTTTCTCTCTTTCTTTCTTTCTTCTTTCTTTTTCTTTCTTTCTTTCTCTTTCTTTTTTCTTTCTTTCTTTCTTTCTTCCTTCCTTCCTCTCTTCCTCTCTTCCTCTCTCTTTCTTTCTTTTTTTCTTTCTCTCTCTTTCTTTCTCTCTCTCTCTTTCTTTCTTTCTTTCTGACAGAGTCTTGCTCTGTCACCCAGGCTGCAGTGCAGTGGCATGATCTCAGCTCACTGCAACCTCCACCTCCTGGTTCAAGCAATTCTCTGCCTCAGCCTCCTGAGTAGCTGGGATTACAGGCGTCCGCAACCACGCCCAGCTAATTTTTGTATTTTTAGTAGAGACAGGGTTTCACCATCTTGGCCAGGCTGGTCTTGAACTCCTGACCTCATGATCCACCTGCCTCGGCCTCCCAAAGTGCTGGGATTACAGGCGTGAGCCACCACACCCGGCCCCAGTCTTTTTCTTTTTTAATATATATTTTAAAATATGGGGTCTCACTACATTGCCCAGGCTGGTCCAAAACTCCTGGGCCAAAGCAATCCTCTGGCCTCAGCCTCCCAAGTACCCAGGACTACAGGCGCAGCCACCGCACCCAGTTCTCCCAGTCTTACACCTTTCCTCAGATGTCACCCAAACAAATCTTTCCCCTTTCTCATACTTAAGTCCTACTTACTTTCCTTTTGTGATAACCCAAAAATATGGGCCAATGTGAGGAAGGGGTGACTTTTCTGGAGCTATAATTCCCCCTGGCCTTTCTTTTTTTTTCTCTCCCCCTGTAGCCAATTGACCCTGATAATGGAATACCCTTATCAACACCCTTTTAATGGAATATGGCTGTCAAGAATCCCCACCTACACCATGTTTTTCTAATGTCATTTTGGAGAAGCAATATCAAAAATAGATACCACCTTCTGACATTCTGGAATGATTTGCATTAAACTCACAAAGGTAAATAGAAGAATAAGGCAGAACTACCTAAAAACCGTGATCAATCCTTTATGTCAGGACAAGAGAATGTATTCATATTTCCCTTCGAAGTTTTCTTTCAGAGCTGGGCTTTGTAAACACGCGTACTGGAATATGTTACAGGTTCTGCTACGGAAGCACCAGGGATTCTGTCCAGGTCCTGCTGGTCACACAGAAAGCCAATCACTGACACAGTGAATATTGCCAAGGGAGAAAGGCTTTTTAAAAAATTTTTTATTTATTTATTTATTTATTTATTTTTTGAGATGGAGTCTCGCTCTCTCTCCCAGTCTGGGGTGCAGTGGTGCAATCTCAGCTCACTGCAAGCTCCGCCTCCCGGGTTCACGCCATTCTCCTGCCTCAGCCTCCCCAGTAGCTGGGACCACAGGCGCCCGCCACCACGCCCGGCTAATTTTTTGTATTTTTAGTAGAGACGGGGTTTTAACATGTTAGCCAGATGGTCTCGATCTCCTGACCTCGTGATCTGCTTGCCTCAGCCTCCCAAAGTGCTGGGATTACAGGTGTGAGCCACCGCGCTGGGCTGAGAAAGGCTTTAATCGGGTGCTGCAGTCAAGGTGATGGGAGCTCATTCTCAAATCCATCTCCCTGATGACTAAAAGTAGGGGTTTATATAGCAGAGAGGAAATGTAACAATGTGTAAGAAAACAAGAAGTAGGGAGGGGCTAGGAAACAATCACGACAAATGAGGGGTCCACATGTCATTGGATGTTGTTGTCTGGTGAGTTTAATTTCTTTTTTTTTTTTTTTTTTTTGAGAGGCCTGAAGTTGATTTCTTAAGGAAAGAACTCACATAAAACAAATGTAAGTTTCAACATTTAAGACCAGAAGGGTCAATTTTTGTTTATCCAAAAAAAAAAAAAAAAAAGAAAACAAAAAACCCAAAACTCTCTATGGGATTATTGGGTCAGTTTAGTTCTGTGACTTGTTTGTATTTACAGAAGAATCTTCTAACTTTATATTTTATTTGAAATCTTTGGCTTTGAGCACTGAATAATGACAGATCACTACCAGTCATTTTAGTCTGACTAGAATCAAGTAGGGCTTTCTGTGTATACAGTGGGAAAGTAGTTGGACTGAGTCAGTGAAGAGGAGCCGAATGGGAGTTGAGATTCTTTTCTATTTTCTTAGACAGATAAGAAATTAAGAGGACCTGAAAGACCTTTGATGAGACAAATGATATAATGTTGAAGTCAGAAGGTTTTCTTCTATTTATTTATTTAAGATAGGGCCTCGGCTGGGTGCGGTGGCTCACGCCTGTAATCCCGGCACTTTAGGAGGCCAAGGCAGATAGATCTCGAGGTCAAGAGATCAAGACCACCGTGGCCAACATGGTGAAACTCCGTCTCTACTAAAAATACAAAAATTAGCTGGACATGGTGGCGTACATCTGTAGCCCCAGCTACTCGGGAGGCTGAGGCAGGAGAATCGCTTGAACCCAGGAGGCGGAGGTTGCAGTGAGCCGAGATCACACCACTGCACTCCAGCTTGGTGACAGAGCGAGATTCTGTCTCAAAACAAACAAACAAACAAACAAAAAACTACACAGAGTCTCCCTGCATCACCCAGACTGGAGTGCAGTGGTGCAATCATAGCTCACTGCAGTCTCCACCTCCCAGGCTCAAGTGTTCCTTCCACCTGAGCCTCCTGAGTAGCTGGGTGGACAGGTGTGTGCCACCAGATCTGGGTAATTTAAAACAATTTTTTTTTGTAGAGGCAGGGTCCCTATGTTGCCTAGGCTGGTCTTGAACCCCCAGCCTCAAGTGATGCTTCCGTCTCGCCCTCCCAAAGGGCTGGGATTACAGGCTTGAGCCATCATGTCTGGCCAGTTTTCTTCTATTTTAAAAGGAATTTTAAAGTAATGAGAGAGAAAGGAAAGCATAGAGAGCAAGTACTGCAATGATAGGAAGAAATAAAAATATGCACAAAAAAAATCAGTAAGCCATGTAAAGGGATCTCTCAAAAGAAAAAGATGGAAAAGAAGAAATAATCCTTTGGAGGCATCAGTTCAATCTCTTAACGCTAATTCATAATATTTATGATTTGAATTTCTGTTTTGCTTATGAGATAATACTAATTTTTAAATTTTTGGTTGTCTTGGAGTTCCATCAAGTTTTATACTGGTGACATCGAGTGCTAAAAGCTTATCCATTCTAAAAAGACTGCTGGATACAGCCACAGGCCAAAACTGCTAGTCTTAACATCCTTCCTCTATTTCTTACTTGTCCGTAGAAGAGAAGCAATTAATTGAGGGGGCAATAGACGCTTAATAGATTTTATCTGTCTTTGTCATGTAGCTAATAAGCATTAAAGCCAGTACGTCTTTAATCCAAGTATGGGTTATCCCAAAGTCCATGCTCTTTCCACCACCTTAGCCTCATATCTAATAAAGATTTCTGAGTCAACATCAAGAACCTGTTATTGAAAAGACCTAAAAAAATGCCAGAGTCAGATTTTTATGGGGCGACTGAATTTCAGAGGAATACATCAGGGAAAGTGAACTGAAGACTTTTAGTTGAGGAAAGAATATCTGATTCTTAAAGAAATTACTTAATTTGAAATTCTAAGTATAGTGTAGCTGTGATTTTCCAAGGAAAGTGTTCTTAAATTGAATCAGATTCTGAAATATATCGACAACACAGAAAAATGTGTAATTTATATGCTAAATGATTAGACAAACAAGGCAGAGACAAACGCAAAATAGAAACCAGAGGTTATGCTACCATAAATGAAGTAAAGGAGACAAATTGAAATAAAAATAAGATTAAAAAAAGGAACAGAATAGACAAAAGCAGTTCTTGCTACCTCTTTTTAAAATCTTTTCCCTACTTTTCTTGGCCCAACACTTGTGTTCGCTGCAGAGAAACAAATGCTGGCCTTGAGACTCAAATAACTACAGTTGACCCTTGAAAAACATGGGTTTGAACTGCAAGGTCCACTTATACATGGACTTTTTTCCACCTCTGCCACCCCTGAGACAGCAAGACCAACCCCTCCTCTTCCCTGTCCTCCCTAGCCTACTCAACATGAAGATGACGAGGATGAAGACTTTTATGATGATCCACTTCCATTTAATGAATAGTAACTATGTTTTCTCTTCCTTATGACTTTCTTAATAACATTTATTTTATCTAGCTTACTTTATTGAAAGAATACTGTTTATAATATGCAGAACCAACATACAAAATATATATTAATAATTGCCTGTTTATGTTATTGATAAGACTCCTGGTTAACAGCAGGCTATTAGTAGCTAAGTTTTGGAGGAGTCAAAAGTTATATATGGATTTTCAACTGCATGGGGTTCGGCACCCCTGATATGGTTTAGCTGTGTCCCACCCAAATCTCAATTTGAATTGTAGTTCCCATAATCCCCAGTGTCATGGGAGGGACCTGGTGGGAGGTAATTGAATCATGGGGGCAGGTGCTGTTCTTATGATAGTGAATACGTCTCAGGAGATCTGATGGTTTTATAAGGGCAGTTTCCCTGCACATGCTCTCTTGCCTGTGGCCATGTAAGACAGGCCTTTGCTCTTCCTTTGCCTTCTTCCATGATTGTGAGGCCTCCCTAGCCACGTGGAACTGAATCCATTAAACCTCTTTTTCTTTATAGATTACCTAGTCTCAGGTATCTCTTCACAGCAGTGTGAAAATGAACTAATACAGCCCCTGACAATGGTCAGCTCTAATACCAAGAGGTGCAGAGGGAGCTTGGTCCTTCTTTCTTCTGCTCTTGGTCCTTCTTTCTTTCTTCTGTTAAAGACCTGACGGTGAACCCAAGACATCCTGGTTGATACAACCAGAAAGATCAGGAGAGGATTGTAAAGGGAATAACTTTCTTTTGGTGTGAATCTATGTTATTTGATCCTCATCCAAAAGGTAATTGTGTCTCAACCGTTGGGTAACGCTGCCCCACAGCAACCAGTAGCAAGTAGTTACTGACTCAGTTAATACCCTCAAATTATGTCTTTGATATTAATCTCAAGGATCATAGAAGATACTAGATAATTCTAGAAGACACTAGAAGATGATTCTTGCATAAGGAAACATAATATCTACTCATGTACTAGCATGAAACAATTAGCCCTTAACAACAACAACAACAACACTAACAACAACAAAGTCACTTTGGAAGGCTGAGGAAGGATGATCACTTGAGTTCAGGAGTTTGAGACCAGCCTGGAAAACATAGTGAGACCTCCAAAATTAAAAAGTTTGACTGGGTGCAATAGCTCACACCTGTAATCCCAGCACTTTGGGAGGCCAAGGCAGGAGGATTGCTTGAGCCCAGGAGTTTGAGACCAGCCTTGGTGACATAGTGAGACCTTGTTGCTAAAAAAACAACACACACACACACACACACACACACATAGTTTTTGTTTTTTAAACAGAGCCTCACTGTGTGGCCCAGGCTGGAGTGAAGTGGCATGATCTCGGCTCACTGCAACCTCTGCCTCTCCGGTTCAAGCAATTCTCATGCCTCAGCCTCCCGAGTAGCTGGGATTGCAGGCACCCACCACCACACCTGGTTAATTTTTGTATTTTTTAGTGGAGATGGGGTTTCACCATGTTGGTCAAGCTGGTCCCAATCTCCTGACCTCATGTGATCCGCCCATCTCAGCCTCCAAAGTCCTGGGATTACAGGCGTAAGCCATCGCACCCAGCCAAAAATACATATACCTTTTACATCCAAGAGAAGTTGGTCTTTGCTAATACTCTTCACAAGGCAAACTGGAATTGTCCTTGGAATTGGAGATTGGGTTGGGAGAGGAGGAAAGGCACTTCTACTGTCAGAAGGCGGAAGTGCTGGCACCATGTTTAAGATGAGCCCTGTGTTCAATATCAGCATATATGGCAGAACTGAGCCACAACCAGAGGTGTGTATGATCCTTAGGAATTAAAAATTAGATTCTGACTCAACATAAATAATGTAGAAACCTACATTATTTAAAGCACGTATGTATTTTGGATTTAAGAGAAATTTGGGGTTTCCTGTCATGGTTAATTGTAGGGATATGAATTTTTTAAAAGTGAATTCTTGTCAAAAGAGGTAGCAGAGCAAGTTCTGGATTTTTTCTCTGGTCAACCACTAAATGATTTACTTTTTATCTTGGTTACTTTTTTCCAAGTGTTTTCCCAAGGGTTTTGTAGTACTCTTCTTTCACCTACAGAAAGTTTTGTCTCTCTTTTTTCTTTTCTTTTTCTTCCGTCTCAATCTGTCACCCAGGCCGGAATGCAGTGGCATGATCTCGGCTCATTGCAACCTCTGCCTCCCGGGTTCAAGCAATTCTCCTGCCTCAGCCTCCCAAGTAGCTGAGATTACAGGCAACCACCACCATGCCCAGCTAATTTTTGTATTTTTAGTAGAGACCAAGTTTCACCATGTTGGCCAGGCTGGTCTTGAACTCCTGGGCTCAAGTGATCCATCTGCCTCGCTTCCCAAAGTACTGGGATTATAGATGTGAGCCACCTCACCTGGCTTCTTTTTTGCACAATTTCAAACGTGGCAAAATTAGTTGCAAAGATAGGAGTTAATTTTAGGAGCCGATATTCTAATAAAGCTCAGATTATAGAACTGTACACTTACAATTACTTAATGTTAAATTAATCTAAGACACTCAGGTACACTGATGCATGAACAAGAAATAGGGGTTTCAATTGGTTAGTTAGAATGAGACTAGGTTATGCTGCAATGACAAATAAAATTTCCATGACATATTTACTGGCTCATGCTATACATCCACTGAAGGTTGACAGGGGCTTTGATCCTCAGACCATAAGAGACTCAAGCTGACATTGGCTCACTATCTTGTTACACTACCATCTCAGCACATATCTCAAAGGACACTACAAAGGGCATGGTGTGGAGGACTCACAAACCAAATCCTCCTCACAGCCTGGTGGCCAGACCTAGTCACATGGCTCCAACTTAACGGCAAGAGCTACAAAAAAAGAGGAGTACCAGAGATGGTGATTCTTCTCATCACTACCACACCATGTTATTTGAAAAATAATCTGTGTTATGTGTAGACTGTATGAGTATTGCTATCATTTTAGAAACATGCTTAATGGACTTTTTATTAAAAAGTCATGATGGAGCTGGGCGTGGTTGCTCATGCTTGTAATATCAGCACTTGGGAGGCCAAGGTGGATGGGTCACTTGAGGTCAGGAGTTCGAGACCAACCTGGCCAACATGGTGAAACCCCACCTCTACTAAGAATACAAAAAATTAGCCGGGCATGGTGGCACGTGCCTGTAATCCCAGCTACTTGGGAGGTTAAGTCACAAGAATCGCTAGAACCTGGGATGCAGAAGTCCCAGTGAGCTGAGATTGCACCACGGCACTCCAGCCTGGGTGACACAGCAAGATTTCGTCTTAAAAAAAAAAAAAGTCGTCATGGGAAGAGAGTCGCAGTTTCAACTTACACAGAGTTGAGCTTTGATATAAGAATTCTTGCCTGGTGCAGTGGCTCACACATGTAATCCCAGCACTTTGGGAGGCTGAAGTAGGAGGATTGCTTGAGCTCAGGGATTCGAGGCTGCAGTGAGCTATGAGTGGCACTGTACCCCAGCCCGGGTGACAGAACAAGACCGTGTCTCTAAAAGAAAGCAAATAACTCTTGTAATTACAGAAGTTTGTACATTTTCATAAGTAGTGGAATCATTGGAGAGCTGGTCCCTATCCCTCAAGATTTTAGCATAGTGAGTCTGAGGTGCAGTCCGGGAATTTAAATTTTAACATGCACTTCTGGGGCTTTTCATGCAAGTGGTCTTCAGGGTTTGATAGACACATGAGCACTGGTTTCTGCTTTCTGACAGTGAAGTGTCAAGGCTTCAGCATGTGTGTGCGCATGATATTTTATTTTGACGAGCGGGGTGCTAAGGAGCAGATGGCTGTTTCTTCTAGCACATTGATCTTCACAAGTTGAAAGCCTCAGTGGACATGGATCCCAAGGCTTCAAAAGTGTGTGGACAAAAGCAGCTGAAAGTGAGAGAAAGTAGAAGGCACAGTGCAAGAAGCTGCGGAGGATGCAAAAGCCATGAGCAGGTGCGGAGGAAGAATGGAAATGAGGGTGAAAAACATCCCAGTGGACAAACCATGTTGCTGGAGAGAGGGATTAACTTATCTGGGTCAACATATGGTCTGGTGGAAAGAGAACATGCTGAAAGCATTCCACAATATGGCAAAGGATTTTGTGACGGTTTTATTTAGAACCACTTGACTGAGAAGCAAAGATGGGTCTGAGAAGGGGCAAAGTCCTGCTGAACTCCCTGTCATTGGAAATGTGATCATTTGCTAAAGAACTAATCAGAGATGTACATGAGTATTTACGTTCAAAGTTTTTGCAGCATCTTTGTAATGATGAAAAATTGGAAATCACCTAAGTGTATGCCACTTGGAAATTGGTTAAGAACATTAGGCTTCATCCATGTGATGGGATGTTATGTAATCATTAAAAGGGATGTTGGCTCACGCCTATAGACTCTGTATTTTGGGAGGCTGAGGCGGGAGGATTACTTGAGGTCAGGAGTTCAAGACCAGCCTGGACAACATAGGCAGACCCTGTTTCTCCAAAAAAAAAAAAAAAAAAAAGAAGAAAAAGCCAGGTGTGGTGGTACATTCCTGTAGTCTCAACTATTTGGGAGGATGAGATGGGAGGATCACTTGGGCCCGGGAGGTTGAGGCTTCAGTGAGCTATGATCATGCCACTGCACTCCAGCCTGTGTGACAGAGCAAGAACATGTCTCAAAAAAAATAAATAAATAAAAATAAACAAAACAAAAAAACAACAAATGGTATTGGAACATCCAGTAAAGGCAGTAAAATTAACAGATTTACAAAATTTCCTTCTAACACTGACTGGAATGAAGAAAACAAGATATACCAAAAGAAACATCCTCCAACACTGAATCTAGGAAATTTTCCCAACCTCATACCACAGACTTCAAGACATCTAAATCCAAATACAGGACACCCAATGCATCCAAATAAAAAACAATTAGGTCTGAATTGAAATAAAATTCTGGGAACCAACCCACAACTCCCTTTTTGGAGTGAGCTGCAGCACGTGGTGAGAGAAGGCTGCATTTCTAAAAAATCCCACTAATACTTCTCACTTCGGAGGAACAGGAAATAGGGGCCTGAGCTGGCAAGAGAAAAGATCTGGAATGTTCTGCTTGGGGGCCCTTTTCCCCTGCTGTACAGCTAAACATCAATCCAAGGCCACAGTGGTGGGAAAGAGTACAGAAATAGGCTTCTAGCAGCAATAGTCCCTGAGGGCCAGGCAGCTGCGACATAGCAAGCTGGCGGGAGAAAAGTACTTGTGGCCACAACAGACAAGGCGTTCACACGCTACTGGGCTGGGATCCAGCTTCATATCTGATCCGCCAGAGTGGGGAGACAAACCCAACCCTCCAGACCCACTGCCCAGCTACGGGACAGGGTCTGTCCCTTAGGGACTGGGGACCCTAGTCAAGGGTTTCATCAAAATCAGAAATAAAATGAATGGAAAAATAGGCCAGGCATGGCGGCTCACGCCTGTAATCCCAGCAATTTGGGAGGCCGAGGTGGGCAGATCACTAGATGTCAGGAGTTTGAGACCAGCCTGGCCAACATGATGAAACCTCATCTCTACCAAAAAATACAAAAATTAGCTGGATGTGGTGGAAAACGCCTGTAATCCCAGCTACTCAGGAGGCTGAGGCATGAGAATTGCTTGAACCCGGGAGGCAGATATTGCAGTGAGTTGAGGTTGCACCCTAGCCTGGGCAATAGAGAGAGACTCTGTCAAAAAAAAAAAAAAAAAAAAAGAAATGGAAAAAGAGTTCCCAGCTTTGACTGCACATAGACCCACTTTCCTCCCCACCCTTCTCAGACGGCTTTGGGACCAACAAATAAAAGTGATTTTGATCCAAGCCCCAGTTCATATTCCATAGAGAAGATGCAAATTGCATGCAGGTAAACAGAGAGATAAGCAAAAGAGACCACATCAGTATTATTTAGGGGGAATAGTGGGCCCATGGAGAACTGCCACTATTTCAAAATGACTAAGCAACAAGAAACACAGTGTGGTGTCTGTGCAAGAATTCTGCCTCTCATCTAAAAAAGAAGGAAGACGAAGAAAGGAGCTTAAAACGTGCAAGACAAAGAATTCTCTCTGGAATAAAATTTCAGAAAATTGTTTCTACTCCTAAGCAAATGAAGAAGACACATAAAATCAAAATAACAGAATGTAGAGGACTGCAGATCTCTGAAATACCTGGGACTTAAATATACACAGTAGTTTGAAGAGATGGAAGAGACTCCTCATTGTCTCCCATTAGGAAGGGCTACATACATTTTATGAAGCTGTGACTTTTTTTTTTTTTCCGCTTTAGAGGTAGGGTCTTGCTCTGTCACCCAGGCTGGAGTGCAGTGGTGCAGTCATAGCTCTCTGCAGCCTCCAACTCCTGGGCAGTCCTGTGCTTTATAGGATATTTAGCTCCACCCTGGCCTCTACCCCTAGACATCAGCAGCATTCTTCTCTTCCCACACACAGTTGCGAGAAATAAAAATGTCTCCAGATATTGCCAAATATCCCTGGTTGTTGGGGGGTGGGGGGATCAGGTAAAATCACCCTTAGTTGAGAACCACTGTTTTAGAGATTAAGTAGCTTGCCCAGGTCTCATAAGAGAGAAGGGGTTGGATTGTTCGTTTGTTTGTTTTAGTACTTTATTGTTGCTGTATTTTTTTTCTTTTTTCTCTTTAGAGATGAAGTCTCACTTTGTTACCTGGGATGGAGTGCAGTGACATGATCTTGGGTCATTGCAGCCTCGACCTCCCAGGCTCAAGCAATCCTTCCACGTCAGCCTCCTGAGTAGCTGGGACTACAAGCACGTGCCACCACACCTGGATATTTTTGTATTTTTTGTAGAGATAGGGTTTTGTCTTGTTGCACAGGCTGGTCTCGAACTCCTGATCTCAGGCAATCCTCCCATCTTGTTCTCCCAAAGTGCTGGGATTACAAGCGCAAGCCATCACGCCAGGACTGTATTTTGTATTTCTTTGATAACAAGGTCATTATTTTATTGTAGGCTCATTAATCATTTGAGTTCCTTTTTTTCAGATAATTTTCTTTTTTAATTTTAATTTTAATTTTTATTTTTTTGAGACAGAGTCTCCCTCTGTCCCCAAGGCTGGAGTGCAGTGGCATGATATCAGCTCACTGCAAGCTCCACCTCCTGGGTTCATGCCATTCTCCTGCCTCAGCCTCCCAAGTAGCTGGAACTACAGGCGCCCACCACCATGCCTGGCTAATTTTTTGTATATTTAGTAGAGCTGAGGTTTCACCATGTTAGCCGGGATGGTCTTGATCTCCTGACCTCATGATCTGCCCACCTTGGCCTCCCAAAGTGCTGGGATTACAGGCGTCAGCCACCGCACCTGGCCTCTTTTTGTTTTTTGAGACAGGGTCTCACTCTGTCACCAGACTGGAGTGCAGTGGTTCAATCATAGCTTGGTGTAATCTTGACCCCCTGGGCTCAAGGAATCCTCTTGCCTTGGACTCCTGAGTATCTGGGATTACAGGCATGAGACACCATGCTATGCAAATTTAAAAAATTTTTTTGTGGAGATGGGGGTCTCGCTTTATATGGCCCAGACCATAAAATTATTTTTTTTTTCTTTTAGATTCAGGGGGTGCATACATAGGTTTGTTACATGGATATGTTGTGTGATGCTGGGGTTTGGGCTTCTGTTGAACCCATCACCTGAATAGTGAGCATAGTATCCCATAGGTAGTTATTCAACCCTTGCCTTGCTCTCTTGCCCATTTTGGAGATGCCAGTGTCTATTGTTCCCCATCTTTATGTCCATGTGTACCCAATGTTTATCTCTCTCACTTACAAGAACGTGTGGTATTTGGTTTTCTGTTTCTGTGTTGCTGCAAAGGACATGATTTCATTCTTTTTGATGGTTGCAGGAGTCAGATTTTGAATCCAGGTCTGAATCAAAGCTTATGCCTTTTGACCGGGCACAGTGGCTCATGCCTGTAATCCCAACACTTTGGGAGGCTGAGGCAGGCTGATCACTTGAGACCAGAAGTTCGAGACCAACCTAGGCAACATGGTGAAACCCTGTCTCTACTAAAAATACAAAAATTAGCCAGGCATGGTGGCACATACCTGTAATTCCAGCTGCTTGAGAGGCTGAGGCACGAGGATTGCTTGAACCTGGGAGGCAGAGGTTGCAGTGAGCCCAGATTGTGCCACTGCACTCCAGGCTGGGTGACAGAGCAAGACTCTGTCTCAAAAAAAAAAATTTAAAAAGCTTATGCCTTTTGCCGTCATGCACTGCCCTGTCTTTTCCAACTTCACCTCCTGCACGCCTTCCCCCTGCCTTCAGGTATGCTATACTCTTCCTCCTGCCATGGTTTCTGCCCTAACCTCAGCCTGGAACTTTCTTCCTTTCCCGACCTGACTTGGACAATTCTGATCATTTATCAACAGATAGCCAGAGTTGTCACCTAGGGCAGCCCCAACTCCAAATCCTAAATTCAATGACATCAGCCTCTGACAACAGCCTCTGTGCCCTCCACTGCCTGCCTCTCACTCAGGCTCTGCAGGGTTAAGACTGAATGTGCTTGTGTGCCATGATTTGCCTTGAGCCTAGGGTATAGAAGACCGGCTCTTGTTTGCTGAGTCGAATTAAGTTGAAGCCCGCTACACTTCCTTTTCTATCTCATTGAGATATGTAGGACCTCAACCCTTCTTTTTTTCCCTCAGTTATTCATTGGAAAGTTATTTGCCAAATACTTACCCTTGCCACATAGTCCCCGTCGCAGTCAGTGTTCTCCAGAGAGACAGAACCAACAGGCTTCATATATGAGAGAGGATTTATGAGGAAAATTGGTTCATGTGATTATGGAGACTGAGAAGTCCCCACAACCAACAATCTATAAGCTGGAAACCCTGAGATGCTGGTAGCATGGCTTAGTCCAAGTCTGAAGGCCTCCAAGCCAGGGAAGCCGATGGGTTGTACCTCTCAGTCCAAGGCCAAAGGCTGGAGACCCTGAGGGACTGCTGGTGTTAAGTATTCAGGCCAGGGAGCCTGAAGTTGTCGTCCAAGGACAGGAGAGGAAGAATGTGTCCCAGCTCCAGCAGATAGATGGACATATTGGTCTTTTCTCTGTTTCTATTCTCTCTGGGCCCCTAGCAGATTGGATGGTGACCGTGCTGAGGGCAGATCTTCCCTACCTCGTTTACAAAGACTCAGATGCTATCACCTCTGGAAACACCCTCACAGACACACCAAAAATAATGCTTTACCAGGTTTCTAGGCATTCTTTAATCCAGTCAAGTTGACATCTAAAATTAACTATCACATGAGGCAGGCAGATCACTTGAGGCCAGGAGTTTGAGACCAGCTTGGCCAACATGGTGAAATCTCATCTCTACTAAAAATAAAGAAAATTAGTCGGGTGTGGTGGCATGTGCTCCGCTTGTAATCCCAGCTACTCGGGAGGCTGAGGCACGAGAATCACTTGAACCCCAGAGGTGGATGTTGCAGTGAGCTAAGATCGTGCCGCGGCACTCCAGCCCTGGCGACAGAGGGAGACTCTGTCTCCAAATACAAATAAACAAACAGACCGGGTGTGGTGGCTCATGCCTATAATCCCAGCACTTTGGAGGGCCAAGGCAGGCCAACCACCTGAAGTCAGGAATTCAAGATCAGCCTGGCCAATATGGTGAAACCCTGTCCAAAAAAAAAAGAAAGAAACAAAACAAAAAATAGATAAATAAATACCATAATACCATAAAATAGATTTAACCGTCACAGTCCCCACTCTCAGGAAGCGAGTCAGAGATAGAAAATGCAGATGATTCTTTATATTTTAATGGGAGTGAGTGGCAGAAAATAAATAGGCAGTTATTGCAATTTTATGGGATGCACTATATGGGAGGTGTTTTTTTTTGTTTTTTTTTTTCTATCCAGACTAGACTCCAATTGAATCACTTTCCTCCAAAGGTTCTTGAGTCCCACAACTTCTCTCCTCATCTTACAGTTGCCTTGCAAACCACCAGACTGAGACGAACGTGCGCTAACCTTATTGCTGGATGCTACCAGATTGGTAAACTTCACGTAGCTTCTCAGAAACTCCTCCAAAACTTGACCTCTTTCTTCAAATTTCCCCCACCTCTTGATGGGGAGGGAACTTTGCTTCCAAAAGGCCTGCCCAGAAACCGTCTTTCTTTCTCACCCATGCACTTCCCACCCGTTTCAGAGGCCAAGCTTTCCCTGCACCTGTCTCTCCTGAAACCTTGCTCTCGAATTACCTTCTCTCTCCCTCTGTGTTGTCATCTTCTCATGTCTCTCCATTCATGAAAATCTGTTCAGAACCCTTGGCTTCCGTCAAGCTACTATCTCATCTTTTCTTTCCTTTTCTATAGCCCATTTATTTGAAAACGCCATGTTCACTCATCATCTGCATTTCCTCACCTCAAAAAAGCTAGACTGTCTTTGTTGGTGTCTGTAAGAACCTCCTCAGGCTGGGTACAGTGGCTCACACCTGTAATCCCAGCACTTTGGGAGGCCAAGGCGGGTGGATCACCTGAGGTCAGAAGTTCGAGACCAGCCTGGCCAATATGGCGAAACCCCGTCTCTACTAAAAATACAAAAAATTAGCCAGGCATGGTGGTGGGCGCCTCTAGTCCCAGCTACCTGTAAGGCTGAGGCAGGAGAATGGTGTGAACCTGGGAGGCGGAGCTTGCAGTGAGCAGAGATCAAGCCACTGCACTCCAGCCTGGGTGACAGAGCGAGACTCTGTTTCAAAAAAAAAAAAAATAGAAATTCCTTCTCCTGGCTCAGAAGCTCCCCCACTGAGCACCTTGTGACCCCCCACCCCTGCCAGCAAGAGAAAAACCCGCTTTGACTGTAACTTTCCACTACCCACCCAAATCCTATAAAACTGCCCCACCCCATCTTCCTTGCTGACTCTCTTTTTGGACTCAGCCTGCCTGCACCCAGATGACTAAAAAGCTTTATTGCTCACACAAAGCCTGTTTGGTGGCCTCTTCACACGGATGCACATGATATGAATATATTCTTGCTAGAAAAAAATTGAACAATATGTGTGATGTGAAAAAAAGCTGCCCTATCCTTCAATCTCCCAACTGTAATCCCCGTCTCAGAGGTAGCTATTGTTTTCAATTTGGTGAATATCTTCCCAGATCTTTACCTCTTATATTTACTTACAAAGATGAGTGTATACACAAATACAGCTTTTTATGTATATGTGTGTGGGGTATGTGTATATATGTGTTTATATAAGTAAGTGTCACATTATATGAGTTGTTCCATACCTTGCTTTTAAAAATTTATGTCTTGAGGAATATTTCACTTCAGAACAACATAGATTTAACACATTTTTTAAAACGGGCTGGTTAGTATTCTTCACGGTGGAGACACAATCTTTGATTTAACCCCTCCCCTATTGGCTGAAATTTAGGGTCTTTCCAATTATTTGTATCATAAACAACATAACTCTGAAAATTCTTGTACTTCCCTTTTAATCCACATGGGCAATTATTTCTCTAAGGCAGATGGTGAGAAATAAAAGACGGGGGCTGAATTTTAAGTGCATTTTTGTTTCTTGTGTTTGTACATACTGTCCAAATGCCTCCCCTGAAGTCCTGACCTTTTTTTTTCTTTGAGACCGAGTTTTGCTCCTGTTGCCCAGGTGGGAGTGCAATGTTGCGATCTCGGCTCACTGCAACCTCCGCCTCCCGGGTTCAAGCGATTCTCCTGCCTCAGCCTCCCGAGTAGCTGGGATTACAGGCATGCGCCACCACGCCCGGCTTATTTTGTGTTTTTAGTAGAGACGGGGTTTCTCCATGTTGGTCAGTCTGGTCTCGAACTATCGACCTCAGGTGATCTGCCCTCCTCAGCCTCCCAAAGTGCTGGGATTACAGGCGTGAGCCACTGCGCCTGGCCAGTCCTGACCTTTTCTTGTGTATGTTATCGGCTGCCCTAGAAGACAAGACCATTTTTTTTTTTTTTGAGATGGAGTCTCACTCTGTCTCCCAGGCTGGGGTGCAGTGGTGCCATCTCAGCTTATTGCAGCCTCTGCCTCCCAGGTTCAAGTGATTCTCCTGGCTCAGCCTCCTGAGTAGCTGGATTTAAAGGTGTTTGCCACCACGCCTGGCTAATTTTTTTTTGTATTTTTAGTAGTGATGGGGTTTCACCACATTGGCCAGCTTGGTCTCAAACTCGTGACCTCAGGTGATCCACCATCCTTGGCCTCCCAAAGTGCTAGGATTACAGGTGTGAGCCAAGACAAGGCAATATTTTTAAAGGGGTGACTTTTATTTAAAAATGACAAGCAGAATTTTGCCTCTGGAAGTTGAAACTCTAACTTTGGGGTCCTCTATTTCATTGTAAAGTGGGTGTGAATCTCACCTCACCAGCTCAGATGTGCCAGACATATCACCGTACTCCTAACCATTTCATTTGCACCTGAAATGAAGCCTCAGTCAAATTAGAGGCTATCAGTGAATTCCTGTGCCACTTAGTGTGGGGTTCGTTTGCATCCCCTAGGCCTGGTTGCTTGGTTGTGGCAGAAGACAGAGAGGCACTGGTGAGGAGTGGAGTGAGGATGGGTTTGGTGTCTTTTTTCTCGCTGTTAGCTACTCTCAGAGGCCGCTGCAGGGGTGCATGCTCTCCCATATGGTCCTTGTTGGACTGTGCGTGTCTCAGCTGCATGGACTCACCAGACCTGGCTCTTTCTCTGCTATTTCTCACCTCTTGGAGGCAGAGAAAATGCTTGGCTGTACTTCCTTGACAGGTTGGTATGCAGGGAATTGTATCCGACTCTCTCCATCCCCACTGTGCGGCCGTGCTTTATAGCCACACCGCTGACCCTGAACTGGTGGGGTGGACACTGGGAGCTTTGACACACCCTGGGCTTTACATAAACACAGAGGGACAGGACCTCTTCTCTTAGATTCCCCAAGCAGATCTATGATTTCTAGAAATCCTTGCCTCCACTTGGCCCCAGGCCAGTTGTAGGGAGCATGGAGGGGGACCCATAGGTAGGGTGAAGATACATTAGTGCCGGTCAGCCTGGACCAGTCCTGGCTCATATCTGTGTCCAAGGCAGAGTCATTAACAACACTCTCTTTCACTTTCAGAAGGGTCCTGCTATAGACAGTAAACTGTGTGATCACCCTACTCACACAGAATCTAGTTTATCTGGTTCTTTTTTCATTCTCCCCTCTTCCAACCTTGAGAATCGATATCCCTTTTTGATTTAGAAAACCGAGTTTTTAACAAGCTCCTCATATTCTTTCTAATTGAGTGTTTATGGTATAAGATTCATGCTTTGACTCTTTCAAGGCCAGGCATTTGACACTGAAAACCCAGATGTTTGCAACTCCAAAAGCCATTTCCCCTGATTTCCTGATGTAATAACCCTTTCCTGGGATGTACAATGGACGCCGCACAGTCTACTCTGTCTGGCAAAAGGGCCACGGAGTAGAAATTATCACTAATGAAAAACACATTGCTTAGGATTCTAAAAACGTATCTTACCACATCTCCCTCCTGTAATCCCTCCTGCTTTTACAAAGAAAGTTTACTTCTCATAGAGGTGTCCTCTGCTACCCGACTCCCCAGGAAATGGGATCAGAATCTCGGCTCTAAGCTGGGGGATCTGGAGAGTTTCCATGCAAGATCCGTGTGGTTTGCTGACCTAGGACCATCTGGGGTGACTTTGGCCAATGACAGGCCAGATGCCCATCCTGAACACAAGTACCCCTGAAGGTCAAGGAGTTAGACACAACCTTGGAGAGTCTGAATTGAGTGAAATTACCCTGAATTCACTAAAGTGAAGTTTCTGCCACCCATAGGAATGGGCACACAAAATAGAAACTAAATAAAGTCATGGAAAAATAAAGCAAGTTCCACTTTTTGCTTATCTGAGTTGTGGCCTCAGACTCACCCCAGCTACATGCAGGGACTACTGTGTGACTTATATTAATAATAACAATGATGACAGCAATGATGATGGCTAATATTTATTGACTGCTTGCTCTGTGCCAGGCTGTGTTCTAAGGGCTTTCCGTGTCATTCTATTGTAGCTACTATTATGTGTCCCATTTTACAGAAGAAAACTGAGTCACAGAGAGATGAAATGATTGTCCAAGGTCAGAGTACACATTGGCCCCACAGACTGAAGACAAATCCCAGAATGGTATTGGCAGCAGGTCACTCCAAGACATGAGAACACTGGTGTGCGGAGATGAGGCAAATGTCTTAGAAATTCTTGTTGATTTAGAAATATTAATGGGCTGTGATGAGACTGCACTGGGGAGAAAAAAACCAAAACTATAGTTTCTGAGTATATGCAGGATAGCCAGCAAAACGAAGACATTTAGGGGCAAGGAAATGATAATTTTTTTTTAAGGCGGAGTTTTGCACTGTCGCCCAGGCTGGAGTGCAATGGTGTGATCTCGGCTCACTGCAACCTCCGCCTCCCTACCTCAGCCTCCCGAGTAGCTGGGATACAGGCAAGTGCCACCATGCCCAGCTAGTTTTTTGTATTTTTAGTAGAGACGGGGTTTCACTACGTTGGCCAGGCTGGTCTCGAACTCCTGACCTTGTGATCCGTCCATCTCGGCCTCCCAAAGTGCTGGGATTACAGACATGAGCCACCGTGCCCGGCCGGAAAGGATAATTTAAAGCTCTTCTGTGCCTGGGTGCGGTGGCTCATGCCCATAATCCCAACACTTTGGGAAGTTAAGACGGGTGGAGAGCTTGAGCCCAGGAGTTCAAGACCAGCCTGGACAACACAGTGAGACCTCCGTCTCTCTCTGCAAAAAATACAAAAATTAGCCAGGTCTGGTGGCACATGCCTGTAGTCCCAGCTACTCAGAAGGCTGAGGCGGGAGGATCACTGGAGCCAGGGAGGTCGAGGCTGCAGTGAGCCATGATCACACCACTGTACTCTAGCCTGGGGAACGGAGAGAGACCCTGTCTCAAAAATAAATAAATAAATAAATAAAAATAAAAGCCCTTCTGGGAATTTCAAAGTGAACTAAGATTTGTCCCAGAAGGAGAGAAGCCTTGTAGCTTGTTGCTCCACATCAGCGACCCCAGCCCTGACCACCCAGGTAGAGGGATCCCAGGCTTTAACCTGCCACGAATTCCTTGAGCCACCGCAGAGCTGCTGTGCTTTGGAGGTGCCTCCCAGATTCATGTACAGAGGGAAAATGCACTTATCCTACAGGGGATGAGGTTTTTATTTTGTTTTGTTTCGGAGACAACCTCTAAGAGTTTCCGGAAGAGCAGCTTCCCCTGATTTTGTCAGTGGGAAGTGGAACATTTGACAGTAGACTGGTAGACCGTCATACACATGCTAAAGTGGGTGCGTGGGGCACTGCTGCAAACTGCAAGAGCCTAGGCTAAGCCTGCCCCCTGTTCTCCATCTTGCTAGACAGCCAAGGCCTAGAAGAAACCAGGAGATGAAGAGGCAGGGCTGGGCATGCAGGCTGAGGAATTAACTCGCATCACTTGATCCCCTGAAGGAGAGGCACTTGTAGTTCCACACTCCAAACTGGCTAATAATAACCCCCAGGAAGGTGAGGAGATCGGAGAGAGAGGGGTATGGCTGGGGAGGCGGCAGGTCTTCAGAACCTCCCATGCAGCAGGGCTTGGGAGCAGGAGAGGAGAGACGACCTCAAAGGATGTCTGGGCCTAAGGGCCTGGGGCCACCTTGAGGTCCCTGTGCACCCCATGAGGCACAGGCTGTAGCTGAGCATTTCCTGGTGTGGTTGAGTACAGTGTGGATGCAGCACAGAAAGCCAGAGCTTGGCTAAAGGGAGCTGTAACCAAGCCAGAGGCTGTCTCAGAGGATGTGGGGCCTCAGAGGAGGCCAGTGGGGACAGAAGAGGCCCGAGGGACCAGGCATCTCTTCCCACAGATGTTGCAAGTCCCACACTCTCCATTCCCAGAGTTTAGATGCAGCTCTAGGAAACGAAGAGGGAAAAACAGGAACTGCTGAAAGAAGTTATAAAACTGGCCGAGAATGGCCTGCATTGGCTAAAATTTAATTTTCACTCCAACTTAAGGTTTGGTGGTGAGTGGTGATGACATTTCTTAATATAAATAATTAATTTATTACAAAAAATTAAAGTTCCAATTCTTGTATATCAGACTTTAAGTTCTAAGTAATTCATACCCATGCTGTTTATTTTGGGAAGTTTGCTAGAATAGGCCCTATTGTACTCAAAAAGTAGCATCTGAAATTCTTTTTTTTTTTTTTTTTGGTAGAGGTCTCGCTTTGTTGCTTAGGCTGGTCTTGAACTCCTGGGCTCAAGCAATCCTCCTGCCTCGGCCTCTCAAAGTGCTGGGATTACAGGTGTGAGCCACTATGCTGGCCTTAACACCTGAGATTCTTAAAGAAACCAGGAAATCACCACTAACTCGAAGGCAGATGAAAAGAATTCTGGTTTGTGCATTCCAATGAGAGGTGATTCTCTTGATTTGTGATGTGGGAGGTGGGAGCTGTGGCTCTGTCTGAATGAAGACAATGCCAGTTCCTGTGGAAAGGGGTTTTTGTTCACGTTTTGATTGTTGCTTACAGGCAAGAAACAAAGGAAAGAAATAGAAGTGTCTGTTTTTGAGAGAGACTTTGAGAGACCTGCAGGAACCCATAGATTTGCAGTGGGCTCAGATGATAGTGGGAGGGTGGATCCCCGCACTCTCTGGCGCCGAGGGCATTGTATTAAAGGGCTGTTGGCAGAGACACTGGTGACTTTGTGCCAGGGCAGCAGATACCCTTCTTCGAGCAGCCTCATGGGCAGTAGAGGTCAAACAGGAGGGAGGAGCTGGGCAGGAAGAGGCTGGCAGCAGGATGGCTGGGCCCTGGGAGTCACAGAAGGTAATGCCTGGAAGACTTGGATATAACACAAAGACGCTGAGACTCGGGCATGTGGGTTACATATGATGGGTGTGAAGAGCTCCATAATGATTAGGTGCAAGAATATCACATTTCTTTACTTTTCTGAGCAAAAGCAAATCTGGCACAATGTTCACTGGCCTGGCTAACAGGATATTCCAGTCATTAAAAAAAATTGATAATTTACACCTAATAATTATATATATGTATTGAAGCAATGTGATATTTCAATGCATGTAGACATAGTATAATGATCAAATCAGGGTAATTACTGTATCCATCACTTTAAACATTTATCATTTCTTTGTGGTGACAACATTCCAAACTTTCTAGCTATCGTCAAAGGTACAATACATGGTTATTTGTGATATGTGTAACTGATATGGTTTGGCTGTGTCCCCACCCAAATCTCATCTTGAATTGTAGTTCCCATAATCCCCATGTGTTGTGGGAGGGACCCTATGGGAGGTCATTGAATCATGGGGACTGTTACTTCCATGGTGTTCTCGTGATAGTGAGTTCTCATGAGATCTGATGGTTTTATAAAGGGCGGTTCCCTTGCATACACTCTCTCTTGCCTATCGTCATGTACGACATGCTTTTGTTCCTACTTCACCTTCCGCCATGATTGTGAGGCCTCCCCAGCCATGTGAAACTGTGAGTCCATTAAACTTCTTTTTCTTTATAAATTACCCAGTCTTGGGTATGTCCTTATAGCAGAGTGAGAATGGACTAAAATAGTAATATAACAAAAAAAGTTATTTTTCTTATCTAATTGTAACTTTGTACCCATTGACCAACGTCTCCTGGTCTCTCCCTCTCTCCTTCCCTGTCGTCTCTCCAGCCTCTAGTAGTTACTAATCTACTCTCTACTTCTACAAAATCAATTTTTTTTTTGAGACGGAGTCTCACTCTGTCTCCTGGGCTGGAGTGCTGGGCTGGAGTGCAGTGGTGTGATCTCGGCTCACTGCAAGCTCCGCCTCCCTGGTTTTACGCCATTCTCCTGCGTCAGCCTCCCGAGTAGCTGGGACTACAGGCGTGCACCACCTACGCCTGGCTAATTTTATTTTATTTTATTTTTGTATGTTTAGTAGAGACGGGGTTTCACCGTGTTAGCCAGGATGGCCTCCATCTTCCTGACCTCGTGATCCAACCGCCTCGGCCTCCCAAAGTGCTGGGATTACAGGCGTGAGCCACCATGCCCGGCCTACAAAATCAATTTTTAAAGATTCTACATATGAGTGAGATCATGTGGTCTTCGTCTTCCTGTGCCTGGTTTATTTCGTGCAACATAATGCCTGCCAGGTTCATCCATGTTATTGCAAATGGCAGGATTTTATTGTGTTTTATGGCTGAATAATATTCCATTGTGTGTGTGTGTGTGTGTGTGTGTGTGTGTGTGTGTGTGTGTGTATTTATATCACATTTTCTTTCTTTCTTTTTTGAGACAGAATCTTGCTCTGTTGCCCAGGCTGGAGTGCAGTGGCATGATCTCAGCTCACTGCAATCTCCACCTTTGGGTTCAAGTGATTCTTCTGAGTCAGCCTCCCAAGTAGCTGGGACTACAGGCATGCGCCACCACACCCGGAACTTTTTTATTTTTAGTAGAGAAAGAGTTTCACCATCTTGGCCAGGCTGGTCTTGAACTCCTGACCTCAGGTGATCCACCCGCCTTGACCTCCCAAAGTGCTGGGATTACAGGCATGAGCGGTGGTGTCCAGCCTATATCACATTTTCTTTACTCATTCATCGTTAGATGGGCTACTATCAAAAAGACAAAAAATGACCAGGTGCAGTGACTCATGCCTGTAACCCCAGCACTATGGGAGATTAAGGCAGGAGGATCACTCGAGCCCAGGAGTTCAAGACCAGCCTAGGCAACATAGCAAGACCTTGTCTGTATGAAAACTTTAAAAATTAGCCAGGTGTGATGGCACATGCCTGTAGTTCCAGCTACTTGAGGGGTTGAGGTAGGAGGATCGCTTCAGCCTAGGCTGCTGAAGCTGCAGTGAGCTGTGATTGTGCCACTGCACTCCAGCCTGGGTGACAGAATGAGACCCTGTCTCAAAAAAAAAAAAAAAAAAAAAATGCTAGCATGTATGTGGAGAAAGGGGAATAATTTTTTTTTTTTTTTTTTTTGAGACAGAGTCTCGCTCTGTTGCCCAGGTTGGAGTGCAATGGCGTGATCTTGGCTCACTGCAACCTCCGCCTCCCAGGTTCAAGCGATTCTCCTGCCTCAGCCTCCCAAGTAGCTGAGTTTACAGGCGCCCACCACTACACCTGGCTACGTTTTTTTGTATTTTTAGTAGAGATGGGGTTTCACCATGTTAGTCAGACTGGTCTCGAACTCCTAACCTCAGGTGATCCACCCACCTCGGCCTCCCAAAGTGCTGGGATTACAGGCGTGGGCCACCATGCCCAGCAAGAAAGGGGAACAGTTATACACTATTGGTGGGAATGTCGATTAGCACAGCCATATGGAAAACAGTATAGAGGTTCCTCAAAAAATTAAAAATAGAACTACCATGGGGGCCAGGCACGGTGGTTCATGCCTGTAATCCCAGCACTTTAGGAGGCCAAGGCAGGTGGATCACAAGGTCAGGAGTTCGAGACCAGCCTGACCAACATGGTGAGACCCCTTCTCTACTAAAAATACAAAAATTACCCAGGCTTGGTGGCACGTGCCTGTAATCACAGCTATTGAGGAGGCTGAGGCAGGAGAATGGCTTGAACCCAGGAGGCAGAGCTTGCAGTGAGCAGAGATCGTGCCACTGCACTCCAGCCCAGGTGACAGAGCAAGACTCCGTCTTAAAAAAAAAAAAAAAAGGACTGCCATGGTATTCAGCAATCCCAATACTGGTTATCTATCCAAAGGAAATGAAATCAGTGTGTTGTAGAAACATTTGCATTCCCATGTTTATTACAGCACCATTCACAATAGTTATGATATGGAGTCAATCAGGAAGTCATTTTTGGAAGGCTTTGTCTCCAGATGAAGGTATTTATCCTCTGGGTACCAAAATCTCCCAAACAGAATCTTGGGTAAAGGAGGCCAATGGTTTGGGGTAGGTCAGTGATGGTATATACCATTGCTTCCGTTGCTTGGATTCCCCAGCCAAGTGGACCCTGGCTCCAGGAGAAACAGCAGCACTGGCCAGAAAATATGTTGTGTCCCTATAAGGTATCTCTCCAGCTGGCACAGGAACTGGCTGCCAATAGACCATTCCTCTGTTCTCCTGAGCCACCTGCTTTTGGAGATGGGACACCGTGACAAGATCAGTGAGTCCCATGGGCATTAGCCTCTTGGCTTACTTTGTCTCTGCAAAATGTTTCTTCATCAGAAGTAATATTGTGTGGGAGACTATGACAGGCTACAAGCCATCTAGCACGACCATAGAGAGAGTGCTGGCAGCAGCATGACAACGGCCAAGGAAACCAAATCCAAATCCGGAAAAGTGCCTGTTCCAAAGGGAACAAATCTCTGCCCCCTCCCTGATGGAAGAGGTCCAATGTAATCAACCTGCCACCTGGTAGCTGCCTTCTCCCCCAGCTTCCTCATTCCACTCAATGGCACAGTCAGTCATGCAGCTGAGTGGGCCAAAATCCCAGGAGTTTGCTGTCATTTGTCCTTTTCCCTCACACTCAATATCCAATCTGTCAGCGGGTCCTATTATCTCTACTTTTAAAACAGACCCCAGATCTGATCTCTTCTCAACCACCTCCACCTCTATCACCCTAATCCAAGCCACTGTCATCTCACCCGGAGCACTGCAATAGCCTTCCAGCTGGTCAGCCTGCTTCTACACTACACACCAGCCAGAGTGATGTTTTAAAATTTTAAAAATTGTGATAAAATATATATAGCATAAAATTTACCATCTAAACCATTTTTAAGTAGGCAGTTCAGTAGTGTTAAGAACATTCAGATTATTGTGCAACCAATCTTCAAAACCCTTTTGTGTTGCAAAACTGAGACTCTATACTCATTAAACACTAACTCCCCATTCCTCCTCCCCTAGTTCCTGGCAACCATTATTCTACCTTCTGTGTCTATGAATTTGACTACTCCAGGTATCTCACGTGAATAAGAGGAATCATACAATATTTGTCTTTTGTGACTTGTCTATTTCACTTAGCATAATGCCCTCAAGACTCATCTCTGTTGTAGCATATGTCAGAATTTCCTTCCTTTTGAAAGTGGGATAATTTTCCATTGTATGTAGGTACCATGTTCTGTTTATCCAGAGTGAATTTTAAAGACATGTATTAGGCTCAGTTTACTCCACAAAAAAATGACATAGGAAAGAAGCAAATGGATAAACTGTAATGTGATTATACAGTGATTTGAACAAACCAACTGGAAAAAGATGTATTTGAGACAATGGGGCAATTTGAACCAGAATTTGTTCAAATTTGTTAAGGAGATTTGTTAAGGAAATATTTTAAGAAATAGTCATTTTTTGCTTTTCTGATAAGACTATTGTGGCTAGGTTTTTAAAAAACTTTTTATCTTCTAGGGATACCTACTGAAGTATTAATGAATAAGTCACTACCTGGAATTTAATTACTCTAGAAAAACTACGTGTGTGTAGGGAGAAATCAGGTGAAATAAGATGGGCAAAATGGCAATCATTGTTGAAGCTGGTGATGCATAAATGAGGGTTTATTATATTTTCCTCTCTACTTTTATATATATTTAAAGATGTCTGTTAAAAATTCTTTTTTTTTTTTTTAGATGGAGTTTCGCTCTTGTTGCCCAGGCTGGAGTGCCATGGCATGATCTCGGCTCACTGCAAACTCTGCCTCCCAGGTTCAAGCAATTCTCCTGCCTCAGCCTCCCAAGTAGCTGGGATTACAGGCATGCATCACCACCACGCCCGGATAATTTTGTATTTTTAGTAGAGACGGGGTTTCTCCATGTTGAGGCTGGTCTCGAACTCCTGACCTCAGGTGATCTGCCCGCCTTGGCCTCCCAAAGTGCTGGGATTACAGGCGTGAGCCACTGTGCCCGGCCTAAAAATTCTTAAAGATACTTAGTAGAACTATTCCATTACTCTTCTAAAAATTTTCCAATAACTTTTACCACTCAGAATAAAACACACCAGTATAATATTATAGTATTATTGTAGTGTGATAGCATGATATTCCTGCATAGAATTGTGAGGGTTACATGAATTTACAGATGTAAAGCATTGGGAGGAGTGCCTTGTGCATCTTAAGTGCTATACAACTGTTTGATAGTAGTACTAGTTTAACTTATCAACAATCAAAAGGGGAATTCACTATGCTTAAAATTTAAAAACCCCACTTTTTGAAGACTTTAAAATAGGACTTTTATAAGTCATGTTCCTAGAAAGATAAAAATTATGAATAGTAAATAAAATTAGAAAAATCAGTGGAGGAAGATAGCCTTTTAAAATGGTGCTAGAGTAATTGGACACCCCGAAGCAAAAAATATGACCTGTGACCTAGTTTTATACCACATACAAAATTTAACTCAAAATAGATCATGCACGTAAATGGAAACGTAAAAGTGTAAACGTTTTAGAGAAAAATGTAAGAAAAAATCTTCATGATCTAGGGATAAGCAAATCGTTCTTAAGTCTTGCCACCAGAAGCAAGATTCAAAAAGAGAAATGTTGATAAATTAGACTTCACCAAAATATTTACGTTTTTACTTTGTAAAATACTGTCATGCACCACACAAAGACATTTCAGTCAATGATAGACTACATATACTATGGTGGTGCCATAAGATTATAATACCATGTTTTGTCTGTACCTTTTCTATGTTTAGACATGTTTAGATACACAAATTCTACTGTGTTACAACTGCCTACACTATTTAGTACAGTAACATGCTATACAGCATTGTAGCCTAGGAACAGTAGGCTATATCATGTAGCCCAGGAGTGTCATAGACTATATCATCTAGATTTGTGTAAGTATACTCTATGATGTTTGCACAATGAGTAAATCACCCAACAATGCATTTCTCAGAACAAATTCCCATCATTAAGTGATGCATGAGTGTGCCCAGTTAAAAGGAAGAAAAGAAAGCCACATACTGGAGAAAATATTTGCAAATCACATATCCAGCAAAGGACTAGTATGTAGAATATATAAAGAACTCTCAAAACTCAACAGTAAAATAGCAAACAATCCAATTAAAACATGGGTAAAGGACATGAAGGATATTTCGCACATATATACGTACATGTATACACACACATATACATACATATTGATGGCAAACAAGCACATGAAAAGCTGTTCAACATCATTAGACATTGGAGAAATGCAAATTAAAATCACAATGAGATTTTGGCAGGGTGTAATGGCTCACACCTGTAATCCCAGCACTTTGTGAGACCGAGGTGGGGCAGATCATTTGAGGTCAGGAGTTCCAGATCAGCCTGACCAACATGGTGAAACCTCCTCTCTACCAAAAAATACAAAAATTAGCTGGGCATGGTGGTGCATGCCTGTAATTCCAGCTACTCAGGAGGCTGAGGTGGGAGGATTGCTTGAGCCTGGTGGGCAGAGGTTGCAGTGAGCTGAAATTGCACCACTGCAATCCACCCTAGGTGACAGAGTGAAACCCTGTCTAAAAAAAACCAAAAAACAAACAACAAAACACACACACACACACACACACACACACACACACACACACACACACACACACACACAGAGATTTATATGTCAGCAGATTACAGACTAGGAAACCCCAGACCCTCTACCCCCATGGAGACACCAATTCAACAGCATTACAGGGACCAATTCCTTTGTGAGAAATCTAGAAACTAATTAAGAAGCTTCTGAACCCCAGGTGAGCACAATAACAGCCTCATGGAAGCCAACTGGAAAATATGTGGCAGTTGCTCTCCATAATCCCATCCCTGGCTTAGCATGGCATGATCAGAAGAAAAGTTGGAGCTCCTGGCTTCTGCCTGGGAAGCAACAGAGAAGACTGAAATATATGTCAGTGTTTAGACTTTTCAGGGGTCTGTCCAAACAAATTGTTTCTGTTGTGTCTGAATTTAAGAAGTGATAGGAGCCGGGCGTGGTGGCTCACGCCTTTAATCCCAGCACTTTGCGAGGCCAAGGCGGGGCGGATCACGAGGTCAGGAGATCGAGACCATCCTGGCTAACATGGTGAAACCCCGTCTCTACTAAAAATACAAAAAATTAGCCGGGCGTGATGGCAGGCACCTGTAGTCCCAGCTACTCGGGAGGCTGAGGCAGGAGAATGGCGTGAACCCGGGAGGCGGAGTTTGCAGTGAGCCAGGATCGCGCCACTGCACTCCAGCCTGGGTGACAGCGCAAGACTCTATCTCAAAAAAAAAAAAAAAAAAAAAAAAAAAAGGAAGTGATAGGAAAAGGTACCAGGTTGGGAGCCACTGAGAACAAAGCTAAGGTTTGAACTAGTATGCACTCACTCACTATAGCCCCTCCCCTGGCTCAGTGTAGTGTGATCAGAAGAAAATCTCCAACTCTCAGCTTCTACGTTGGTAGAGAGAGAGAAGAATGGAGTTTGAATTCAACATCCTGGCTTTTCAGGGGGCTGCCCAAGGGACTGGTTTTTGTTTCACGTGTCTTGGAATGCTGATATGACTTTAGGCATACTTTAGGTACCCAGGGGTTACTGAGAACAAAAGAGAGCTAAGTGGTTTGCTGCTGCCCCAGAAGACCTGCAGTGCAGCAGACAGAGACTGATACAGCTCAGTGGCCTCTCTCGGTGAAGGGGGAAGGAATAGGGAGAAGAGTAGAGTATACATCCAACATTCTGGTTTTTGAGGGGGCTGCTTGAGGAACTAGTTTCTGTCTCATTGACTTGACATGCTGATGAGATTCAGCATACTCTAGAAGCCTAGGGCTGCTGAGAACAAAAGAGAGCTGGGCAGCTTAAGGGAGCTCAAGAAAACCTGCAGTGCTACAGAAACACCAGAGAAAGCAAGAGATTACTAGCTTCTGAAAAAAGAAACAGTGAAATCACTCTAACTGGGATTTTACATGCACAAGTCCAGAGAATAGACATCCAGAAAACGTTTGAAAGGCCCACAGGATCTCTAGTTGGGTTGATTTTGTTTTCTCCGTACAAAGTCAGTCTGCAAATACAGAGAGGGGGCTATATTTATTTATTTTTTTCAAATGTGTAGATCTCACCACAGATTACAAGGCACATAAGGAAACAAGGAAATTTGGCAAGTGCAAAGGAGTAAAATAAGTATCCAGAAACCAAACTTAAAGAAACATAGATATATGAACTACCTGAGAAAGAATTCAAAATAACCATCATAAAGAAGTTCAATGAGCTCAGGAAAAGGACGAGAATGTTAACAAAGAGAAAATATAAAAAGAACCAAATAGAAATTTAGAAGCCTAAGAATACAGTAACTGAATTGAAAAATTCACTAGAAGGGTCTAACATTTGCTAAACGGGCTGGGTGCAGTGGCTCACACCTGTAATCCCAGCATTTTGAGAGGCTGAGGCAGGAGGATCACTTGAGCCCAGGACTTCAAAATCAGCCTGGGAAACATAGTGAGATGCCATCTCTACAAAAAAATAAATAAAAAATTAGCCAGACATGGTGGCACATGCCTATAGTCCCGGCTACTTGGGAGGCTGAGGCAGGAGGATCACTTGAGCCCAGAAGCTTGAGGTTGCACTTAGCTAAGATCACACCACTGCACTCCAGCCTGAGCAACAGAGTGTGACTCTGTCCCCCCGCCAAAAAAAAAATCGCTAAAGGGGTTAAGCTTCAGACTTGATCAGTCAGTAAACTCAAAGACAGGACATTTGAAATTATCCAGTCAGAGGGGGGAAAAAAAGATGAATGAAAAAGAATGGGCTGGGCACAGTGGCTCACACCTGTAATCCCAGCACTTTGGGAGACCAAGGTGGGTGGATAACTTGAGGTCAAGAGTTCGAGACCAGCCTGGCCAACATGATTGAAACTCTGTTACCAAATACAAAAATTAGCTGGGTGTGGTGGCACACACCTGTAGTCCCAGCTACTCAGGAGGCTGAGGTGGAAGAATTGCTTGAACCTGGGAGGTAGAGGTAGCAGTGAGCTGAGATCATGTCACTGCACTCCAGCCTGGGTGACAGAGTCAGACCCTGTCTCAAAAAAAAAAAAAAAAGAAAAGAAAAAGAGTGAAGAACGTTTAAGGGATTTACAGGACACTATCAAGCAAGCCTATATATACATTATGGAAGTTGCAGAAGGAGTACAGATAAGGGAGGAGACCACCCCTCATATTGTCTTATGCCCAATTTCTGCCTCCAAAGAAAGAAGTAAAAACTAAAAGGCAGAATTGAAATCCGTAGGCAGACAGCCCGACACCACACCCTGGGCCCAGTAGTTAAAGATAGACCCCTGACCTAATCGATTATGTTATCTGTAGATTACAGACATTGTATAGAAAAGCACTGTGAAAATCCCTGTCCTATTCTGTTCCATTCTAATTACCAGAGCATACAGTCCCCAGTCACGTACCCCCTGCTTGCTCAATTGATCACGACCCTCTCACGTGGACCCCCTTAGAGTTGTGAGCCCTTAAAAGGGACAGGAATTGCTCACGGGGAGCTCGGTTGTTGGAGACGTGAGTCTTGCTGAAGCTCCAGGCCAAATAAAGCTCTTTCTTCTTTAACTTGGTGTCTGAGGGGTTTTGTCTGTGGCTTGTCCTGCTACACAGAGAGAAATGAACAGAAAGCTTATCTGAAAAAAAAAAATGGCTTAAAATTTCTCATATCTGGGGAATGATATGGATAACATTTAAGAACCCCAGGAGACTCCAGCTATGATAAATCCAAAGAAGTCTACACCAAGACACATTACAATTAAATTGTTGAATGTCTAAGACAAAGAGAAAATTGTAAAAGCAGCAAGAAAAAAATGACTTGTATGGACAAGATAGCCCTCATAAGACTGTCGGGGGATTTCTTGGTAGAAACCTTGCAGGCCGGAAGAGAGTGGGATGTTATATTCAAAGTGCTGAAATAAAATGAAATTAAAAAGCCCTGCCACCTAAGTGTTCTGTCTCTGGTAAAACTGCCTTTCATAGATAAAGGAGAAAGACTTTCCCAAATAAACAGCTCAGGAAATTCATTCCCACTAAACCTGCCTTACAAGAAATGCTAAAGAGAGTCCCTTAAGTTAGAACAACAGGATGCTAGACAGCAGCACAAAAGGATATGAAAGTATAAAGTTTACTTGTAGAGGTTAATATATAGAAAAATACAGAATACTGCAATACTGTAACTGTGGTATGTAAGCCACTTACAATTCTGGTGTAGAAGTTGAAAATCAAGTACAAAAAAGAAATATAACTACAAAAATATGTTAATGAAGACACTATATAAAAAGATGTAATTTGTGACAGCAATAACAAAGTGTGGGGAGGAAAGAAGTAAAAAAGTTATTTTGGTATGCGACTGAAGTTGTCAGCTTAAAATAAAGTGTTTCAACTATGAGATGTTTTATTTTATTTTATTTTATTATTATTATTTTTTAGACAGTCTCGCTCTGTCACCCAGGCTGGAGTGCAGTGGTGCAATCTCGGCTCACTGCAACCTCTGTCTCCCAGGTTCAAGCAATTCTCCTGTCTCAGCCTCCTGGGTAGCTGGGATTACAGGCACACACCACCATGCCCAGATAATTTTTGTATTTCTAGTAGAGGCAGGGTTTCACCATGTTAGCCAGGCTTGTCTTGAACTCCTGACCTCAAGTGATCTACCCGCCTCAGCCTCCAAAAGTGCTGGGATTACAGGGATGAGCCACCATGCCCAGCCTACAAGATGTTTTATGTAAGCCTCATTATAACCAAAAAGAAAATACTTATAAGATGACACACAAAAGGAAATGAAAAAGGAATCAAACATGCCACTGCAATAAAAAATAAATAAATAATCAATACAACAAAAAGGCTGATAGCAAGAGAGGAAAAGAGGGATGAAATTCTATAAGAAAGAAAACAATTAACAAAATGGCAATAGTAAATCCTTCCCTTCAGTAATTACTTTAAATGTAAATGGATTAAACTCCTCAATTAAGACAAAGAGTGGATGAACAGATAAAAGAACTAAGATTCAACCATGTGCTGTTGATAAGAGACTCACTTTATTTATTTATTTATTATTTTTGAGATGGAGTCTTGCTCTGTCACCCAGGCTGGAGTGCAGTGCTGCGATCTTGGCTCACTGAAACCTCTGCCTCCCAGGTTCAAGTGATTCTTGTGCCTCAGCCTCCTGAGTAGCTGGGATTACATGCATAAGCCACCACACCCAGCTAATTTTTGTATTTTTTAGTAGAGATGGGGTTTTACCAAGTTGGCCAGGCTGGTTTCGAACTCCTGACCTCTGGTGATCTGCCCACCTCAGCCTCCCAGAGTGCTAGGATTACAGGCGTGAACCACCGTGCATGGCCAAGAGACTCACTTTAGATTAAGGACACACATAGGCTGAATATAAAAGAATGGAAGAAAAAATCCATGCAAATGTTAAAAGGGAGCAAGGGTGGCCATATTTATGTCAGACAAAAGAGACTTTAAGTCAAAAGTTGTCACAAAAGGTAAAGAAGGACATTATATAATGACAAATGGGTCAGTTCACTAGAAACATATAAACTTTAAAAATATATGTGCACTCAGTTTCAGAGCACCCAAATATAAGAAGCAAATATTGACCAAACTGAAGGGGGAAATAGATAGCAACACATTAATAGTAGGAGATTTCAAATGCCACTATCAACAACTGATAGACTATCAAGGCAGAAAATTAATATATAAACAAAAGACTTGAACAACACTGTAGGCAAATAGTTCTAAGAGACATATATGCAATGTTCCATCCAATAGCAGCAAAGTACACATTCTTCTTGAGAATATACAGATCATTCTCCAGGATAGATCACGTGTTAGATGATAAAATAAGTCGTAACAAATTTAAGAAGGTCGAAATAATACCAAGTATCTTGTCTGATGACAATGGGATGAAACTAGAAATAGTAGCAGAAGGAAAACTGAAAAATTCACAAATATGAAGAAATTAAACAACACACTCTCAATCAATGGGTCAAAGAAGAAATCGAAAGGATAATTAGAAAATATCTTTAGACAAATGAAAACAAATATACCCAAACTTATTTGATACTGCAAGAATAGTACTAGGAGGGAAATTTATAGCAGTGAAGGGCTACATTGAAGAAGAGGAAAGATATCAGTAAACAACCTAACTTTAAACCTCAAGGAACTAGAAAAAGCAGAGCAAAGTGAGCACAAACAGCAGAATGAAGAAAATAATAAAAATTATGGAAGAAATATGTGAACTAGAGAAGAGAAAAATAATTGCTGACATTATCTGATAGATAGAAAACCCTAAAGCTTCCACCAAAAAATCTGTTAGAACTAATAAATGAATTCAGCAAAGTTACAGAATACGAAATCAACATACAAAAATTAGTTGTGTTTCTATATGCTAAAAACAAACAATCCAAAATGGAAATGAAGAAAACAGTTCCAGGGCTGGGCACGGTGGCTCATGCTTGTAATCCCAGCACTTTGGGAGGCTGAGGTGGGTAGATCACAAGGTCAGGAGTTCGAGACCAGACTAACCAACATGGTGAAACACCATATCTACTAAAGATACAAAAATTAGCTGGGTGTGGTGACACACACCTGTAATCCCAGCTACTCGGGAGGCTGAGGCAGGAGAATCGCTTGAACCCGGGAGGTGGAGGTTGCAGTGAGCCAAGATTGTGCCACTGCACTCCAGCCTGGGTGACAGAGTGAGACTCTGTCTCAAAAAAAAAAAAAAGAAAGAAAGAAAACAGTTTCATTTACAATAGCATCAAAAATAATAAATATCATATTAAAGAAAACAGTTCCATTTACAATAGCATCAAAAATAATAAATATAATATTGAGGAATAAATATAAGGAGGTGAAAGACTTGTACAGTGGAAACTACAAAACATTGTTGAAAGAAACTTAAGATGATACAAATAAATTGAAATGTTTCATTTTCGTGGATTGAAAGACTTAATATTGCTAAAATGTTCATACTACTCAACATGATCTACAGACTAAATGCAATCCCTGACAAAATCTCAATGGCATTTTTTTTTTTCAGAAATAGAAATGGGATATTGCTATTCAATGGGTTTAGAGTTTCAGTCATGCAAGATGAAAAAATCCTAGAAATCTGTTGTGCAACAATGTGCTTATAGTTAACTATGCTATGCTATGCTATTGTTAACTATAATACTATACTAACTATAATACTATACTAACTATACTAACTATAATCTGTAATAACTATGGTTATTAGAGTTATAACTATATTGGTGCAAAAGTAATTGCGATTTTTGCCATTGATGCTGCAATTACTTTTGCACCAACCTATTAGTTAACTATAATATTATACTATAGTATCTATATACTTAGAAAGTTAAGAGGGTCGATCTCATGTCATGTATTTATTAACACATTAAGAAACACTCATTTGGCCAATCTGTTGGAAAAAAAAGAGAAAACCACAAAGATATATCAACACCTGTGAAAAGAATAAAGTATAGATAAAAAATAAAGATCATCAACACCTGTGAAAAGAAGGAAGAAGAGAAAAAAAGAAAAGAAAAAAGCAGAGACAACACCAAATGCTCTTGAGGATGCAGAACTGGTGGGCCATTCACACATGGTCATAGGATATAAGATTAATAGACAAAAAAATCATTTACTCCCTTATACTAGCAACAAGTATGTATAAACTGAAATTAAAAATAGAATGCTATTTACAATTGCTCAAAAAATGAGGTGATTAGGTATAAATTTAATAAAACATGTATATGCTGAAAACTGTAAAATGATGATGAAATTAACTGAAGATATAAATTAAGTGAAGAGATATATATTGAGTTCATAGAGGAAGGTCTCAGTTCTTTTCCAAATTGATCTATGGGTTTAACCAAATGCCTGTCAAAATTGTAGTAAGAATTTTTGTAAATATAGACGAGTATTCTAAAACTTACATGCAAGGTCAAAGGAACTAGAACAACTAAAATAATTTTGGAAAAGAAGAATAAAGTAGGAGTAATAACTCTAAAACAAAAATAAGCAAAGCCAAAAAAGTTTGTACTGTCCATCAGAGAGCCCAGAGTTTTTGCTTACCCCTCCCTAGCCTACCTTCATTGCAAACTATTGGCCGGTTTATTATTTTTTTTTTTACTGTATTCAGCTTAGTGATATTTTGCGATAGTTATATTTTAAACACAATGAGTGAAATTGTGAACGGAAGTTTTTATTTAACATTTGGAGTGTGGCTAACGCAAATTGAGTCACATCTTTTGAGATCAAGTTCCATTTTCTTGCTATTGCTGCATAAATATTACCTATTTGAACTGACTGAAGAAAGTGTGTACCATCATGCATCTCTTAAGGACAGAGATATGTTCTGAGAAACGCGTCCTTAGGCGATTTCATCATTGTGTGAACATCATAGAGTGTACTTATGCGAACCTAGATGGTAGAGCCTACTACAAACGCAGGCTATGTGGTACAGCCCATTGCTCCTAGGCTGCAAATCTGTACAGCCTGTTGCTTTACTGAATACTGTAGGCAATTGTAACGCAATGGTAAGTATTTTTGTATCTAAATATATCCAAACATAGAAAAGGTACACAAAAATAAGGTATTATAATCCCGAGGGACAATCATCATGTGGTCCATCATTGACTGAAACATTATATGGTGCACGACTGTCTACTTTTTTTTTTTTTTTTTGAGACCAAGTCTTGCCCTGTCAGACAGGCTGGAGTACAGTGGTGTGATCTCCCCTCACTGCAACCTCCGCCTCCCAGGTTCAAGTGATTCTCGTGCCTCAGCCTCCCGAGTAGCTGGGATTACAGATGTGTACCACCATACCCAGCTAATTTTTTTGTATTTTTAGTAGAGACGGGGTTTCACCATGTTGGCCAAGCTGGTCTCGAACTTCCAACCTCAGGTGATCTGCCCGTCTCGGCCTTCCAAAATGCTGGGATTATAGGCATGAGCCACCGTACCTGGCCCCACTTTCAACCTAGAGCACTTTGTGCTTTTGAATTCAAAAAGCTAATTTTCTTACACTGACAGGGCGAGCTATCTAGTATCAAACCACAGTCTTCAAAACAGGTATAAATTTTATTTCTCTATGATATTTCAGTATAGACTAAATATACATCTTCCTGCCCATTTCTGAATTATTCTTTGTGTAAAATGTGAATGTTTTTTAAAAAGCAGATTGTTTTGTTGAATAACTACATGTATACATAATTCTGCCAGAATGGAACTAATTCATTCCATGTTGTAAAATGGGTTGAATACAAATATTTTTTAAATGTTCATTTCCAGATCCTAAATTCTTTGTTTTCATGAATGAGCCTTCCACATTTCTTTGATTTTAAAAAATGGCATATATTCCTCGGTTTTCCAAAGCTGGTAAATACAGCACTCCATACAGTCTGGAAGTCTCTTCCCTGGCTGCACTTGCAGAGAGAACTGATCAAAAGCTCAAAATGAGCCTTCTGGCCATTCTCATCACACTCTGTTCCCTGGAGAGTGAAATCTTTTTTCAGATTAGATTGTTTAAACAGATATTTTTGTGATTCCTTCTGTCTTCTAATCCAATGTGTGATTATTTTATGTTTTAAGCATAATTGCCTCCCAATATAAAACAGATTTTTCTTACTTATTTGCATGTCAAAATTTTCATTATGCAAAACAATTTTAAATATTTAACTGACCACCTTGTTTTGCTAAGTAGAATATAAAGAGAATTATGTAGAATTAGTCTCTGCTTTAGAGATGTCTGTAGTTTAAAACAGACACCCAGACAATGGTACATTGATATCAGAATAAAAATACGATAGGAAGGTGAAATACTACCATTATCCCTTCCCCACTATGATTGGCTTCCAAATTGAGATTGTTTTTCAGAGATAAAATGACTCCATATGTTAAATCGGTCTGTGTCTATTACATCTATCTGGTCCTATTGGGAGGAGAGAGGAAAGATGCTCTCTGATAAAAAGATCTGAAAGGGAAAGGAGGTGAGAATGTTGAAATTGGACAATAAGACAATGAGTGTCCACTATAAAGCATGGACCAAGGGCAGCTTGGGGTAATTGAAAAAGGACCCATTGTTAAAGCAGACAATAAAATTATCCATACTCCAGCTCTGCCATTTCCCTGCTGTGTGGTGTTTGGGAACATGATTTAACCTCTTTGAGTATGTCTTCACATTTAGAGAAGCAGAAAAATCGTGCCCACAGTTTCGGATTGTTGGAAACATTAAATGTTGGGAAGATTAAACACTCATGCAGTTGGGGTGATGAGGGTTCTTTGGGAGCTGGGACCGTGTGCTAGGACAGAAAGGTTGGCCTGTGGTTTGGGGGTATGGATCAAGGGAAATGCCTGCATCATGGGTCAGAGCAGACTGGGAGGCAAAGGAAAGCTAAAGCATCCAGGCCACTGCATGGAATTGGCCTTCTTGCCTCTTTGTACCTTCCTCTTATTTCTTCTTCCTCTTAATCGACATTTATTTATTTATACTTAATTTTTTTGAACCGGAGTCTCCCTCTGTCACCCAGGCTGAGGTATGGTGGTGCAATCTGGGCTTACTGCAACCTCTGCCTCCCGGGTTCAAGTGATTCTCCTGTCTCAGCCTCTCTAGTAGCTGGGATTACTGGTGGGCACCACCACGCCTGGCTAATTTTTGTATTTTTAGTAGAGTCGGGATTTCACCATGTTGGCCAGGCTGGTCTTGAACTCCTGACCTCAAAAGATCCACCTGCCTCAGCCTCCCAAAGTGCTGGGATTACAGGCGTGAGCTACCGTGCCTGGGCAATTGGCTTCTTTTTAAATAGTTAATTTTTTTTCTTGTAAGCATTCTTGCTATAAAATGCATGCTTATTGTGTAAGAAATTTGAAAAATATACAGAATAGTATGCAAAAAAGAAAGATAGAGAATTACTAAATGCTGAGGACACATGACTCTTTCCAGAACATTAAGTATTGGGAGTAGTATCATTGGGTCAAAAGGTCGTAACAATTTTTTTCTTTTTTTTTAGAGACAGGGTCTCGCTTTGTTGCTCAGGCTGCAGTGCAGTGACAGAATCATGGCTCACTGCAGCCTCCAACTCCCGGGTTCAAGTGATCCTCCTGCCTCAGCCTCCCGAGTAGCTGGGACTATGGGCACACACCACCACATTAGGCTAATTTTTAAATTTTTTGTAGAGATAGTGTAGAGATATGCTGCCTATGCTGGTCTTGAGCCCTGGGCTCAACTGATTCTCCTGCCTCAGCCTCCTAAAGTAGTAGGATCACAGGGGGTTTTAACATTTTAATGCCCATGTGCCCACTTACAAATTGCTTCTAGGGTGTTTGCAGCAATTTATGCTCCCATCGGCATGGGCTGGGTGCACTTATGTACAGGGACATTTCTAGGTCTTCATAAGCTGAGACAATCTTTTGGAAGCCTTAGCCCATCTCATATATTAGAGTGAGGTGGTGCTTGCCATTATCTGCACTTGTGTTTTTTTTTTTTCTTACTATGCAGATTTCTGGAGAATCATTGTGCATGCTTGAGAATACTTGCAAAGCAAAAAGATCTATAAAAATTGCATTCAAGATAATGTGATTACTCTGAATCCTAAATTTAACAATTAAGAAATTCGGGGCCAGATGCAGTGGCTCATGCCTGTAATCCCAGCACTTTGGGAGGACGTGGCGGGCGGATCACTTGAGCTCAGGAGTTCGAGACCGGCCTGGCCAACATGGTGAAAGCCCGTCTCTACTAACAACAAAAACAACAAAATACAAAAATTAGATGGGCATGGTGGCACGCACCCGTAGTCCCAGTTATTTGGAGGCTGCGGCAGGAGAAACATTTGAACCCAGGAAGCACAGGTTGCAAGTAGCCGAGATTGCACCACTGCATTCCAGCCTGTGTGACAGACAGACTCCGTTTCAAAAAAGAAAGAAAGAAATTCGGGATGTTATGGTTTTCAACATTTATTAATTTTTAATTTTATTATCATATCTCTAATTTTTTGTCCTATCTCTAACAATAAAGAAATGGGATGTTATGGTTTTCAATATTTATTAATTTTAATTTTATTGTCATATCTTGTAGCCAATATATTTTTTTCAGATTTCAACATATTTGCAGTCTCTGAAAAAAATCTCATCAGCCTTGAACCCTGAATTAGAGTGGCTGATTGACAAAATGTCACCTCCTATGTCATCTTTTCTAATTGACCAGCAAAATGATATCTTTTTCTTTCTTTTTTGTTTTTTCTTGCTTTTGTTTTGTGTTGTTTTGTTTTTTTGAGACAGAGTCTTACTGTCACCCAGGCTGGAGTTCAGTGGCATTATTTCAGCTCACTGCAGCCTCCACCTCCTGGGTTTAAGCGATTCTCTTGCCTCAGTCTCCTGAGTAGCTGGGATTACAGGTGTGCACCGCTGTGCCCAGCTAACTTATGTATTTTTAGTAGAGATGGGGTTTTGCCATGTTGGTTAGGCTGGTCTCGAACTCCTGGCCTCAAGCAATTCTCCTGCCTTGGCCTCCCAAAGTGCTGGGATTACAGGCGTGAGCCATGGTGCCCAGACTTTCTTTTGTATTTTGAACCCTATGATCTATTTCTGGATATTTATTGGGTATTTTTTATGGAAAGTCCTGTACTCAAGGAAACCGAGTCTAGTAAGAGAGAACATATGTCTGATGATGATTACCAGAAACAGGTGTAAAGAATTCAGCTGTGGGAAATCCAGAGAATTCAGAAAGCAGCTATGGGAATTCAGAGAACAAAGAGATTATTTCTGTCTCTAGTTGTCAAAGGCATCTGGATGAGGCATTATTGTTTGAGCTACGTCTCGAGGCAAGGGTAGAATTTTAACAGGGAGAGGGATGGAATGGGTTAACTCGTGATACGCAAGATACATAAATTAAAATATATTTTATCTAGGCTGGGTGCGGTGGCTTGCACCTATAATCCCAGCACTTTGGGAGGCCGAAGCAGGAGAACTGCTTGAAGCCAGGAGTTCAAGACCAGCCTTGGCAACATAGTGAGACCTCATCCCTTAAAAAAAATTGTTTATATTGTAAAATATAAGAAAAATACATGTATATGGCTGGGCACAGTGACTCATGCCTGTAATCTCAGTACTTTGGGAGGCTGAGGCTGATGGATCACTTGAGATCAGGAGTTCAAGACCAGCCTGGCCAACATGGTGAAATCCTGTCTCTACTAAAGAAAAAAAAAATTACCAGGGCATGGTGCTGCGCACCAGTATACCTGTAGTCCCAGCTACTTGGGAGGCTGAGCCAGGAGAATCGCTTGAACCCAGAAGGTAGAGGTTGCAGTGAGCCAAGTTTGCACCACTGCACTCCAGCCTGGGCGACAGAGTGAGACTCTGTCTCAAAAAAAATTAGTCAAGCGTCGGGGTGCATGCCTGTAATCTCAGCTACTCAGGAGGCTGAGGCAGGAGAATTGCATGAACCCAAGTGGCAGAGGTTGCAGCAAGCCAAGATCATGCCACTGCATTCCAGCCTGGGAGACAGAGCAAGACTTCACCTTAGAAAAAAAAAAAAAAAGGAAAGAAAAATACATGTATATGAACCATCCAAGGATCTTGTTAAAATGCAGGTTCTGATGCAGTAGGTTTTGGCCGTGCCGTTTCTAGCAAGCTCTCATGTGATGCTGATATGACTGGTCAGGCATTTCAGGTTGGTGGAACAACAGGAACAAAGGCAGAGGTGGGAAAGCATCAGAGGAGCTGCCATGCGGGGAGAAACAAGAACAGTGCAGTCAACCAGAGTGTGGTTGCTAGATGGGGACGCCGTGGGAATGAACTGCCATGGCAGATCAGATCCAAACTGCAGAATGTTTTGAATGTCAAGTTTCAAAATGTGAACTTTATACCACAAACAATAGGGAAGTATGGAAAACCATTGAGCAGGGGAATGACGTGATCAGAATGTGTGTTAGTGACATTAATCTGGCCATGGTATGCAGAAGCCTGGGAGATCAGTGCGGAAGCTAACTCTAACAGTCCAAGTGGGAGGTGTTAAGGGCTTAAGTTAGAGAGATGCCTGCAAAGTCGGAAAGGAAAAAAAAATATTCTTTTATGTAGCAAATGGATGCTCAAAACTGTAAATCGGATAAATAAATGAATCAGTGAATAAAGTAAAAGGCTTAGCAAAGAAAGAATGAACAGGACATAATGGTCAACAGGTGGCTTTACTTTTTTTTTTTGAGACAGAGTTTCGCTCTTGTTGCCCAGCCTGGAGTGCAATGGTGCGATCTTGGCTCACTACAACCTCCGCCTCCTGGGTTCAAGCGATTCTCCTGCCTCAGCCTCCTGAGTAGCTGGGATTACAGGCATGCGCCACAACGCCTGGCTAATTTTTGTATTTTTAGTAGAGACGGGGTTTCTCCATATTGGTCAGGCTGGTCTTGAACTCCTGACTTCAGGTGATCCGCCCGCCTTGACCTCCCAAAGTCCTGAGATCACAGGCGTGAGACACTGCGCCTGGCTGACTTTACTTTTTATATATGGGAGAATGATGACACCATTAACAGAAAACTGAGGAAGAGCTGCTTGTTTTTTGGCAAAACGTAATAGCAATACTTACTGAATACTCACTGTGTGCTATTTATAGTTTTGAGTGCTTTTAATACCTTGTCTCATTTATTTATTTCATTATTATTATTTTTTGAGACAGAGTTTTGCTCTTGTTGCCCAGGCTGGAGTGCAATGGCGCGATCTCTCCTCACTGCAGCCTTTGCCTCCTGGGTTCAAGCGATTCTCCTGCCTCAGCCTCCCAAGTAGCTGGGACTACTTGGCGTACACCACCATACCCGGCTAAATTTTTTGTATTTTTAGTAGAGACGGGGTTTTGCCATGTTGGCCAGGCTGGTCTTGAACTCCTGGCCCCAGGTGATCTGCCCACTTTGGCCTCCCAAAGTGCTGGGATTACAGGCATGAGCCACCGGCCCCTTGTCTCATTTAATCTTTATCACAATCCTGTGAGAAGTTACCATTTATTTGCCCCATCTTAAGAAAAGAAACTGAAAAACAGAGAGGTTAGGTAACCTGGGCAAGATCACACAGCTAGTAAAGCCTGGAGCCAACACTGGAAGCAGCGAGTGCAGGTCCAGAATGCAACTCTTAATTGCTGACCTAAGTCTCATAATGTATTAGATACATTTTGGGGTAGTTCCCTCACCCATTCTCCTTCTGGGGCAGAGGCCATCTGGATCCCATGCCCCTGGCCACAGCTAAGTAACTAGGGGAGGAGACTTCTCAGGATAGGCCACCCACTGGCTGGCCTGACACCTAAAATCTGGTGCCCTGGTGGGAAAAGTGAATTGGGCCAATCCATTTCCTCTTCTGAAAACCTGGAATGCGAAAACACTGATTTTGGAAGATAAGGGAAGTGAAAAGAAGCCCTTGTCCCTGCCTTGCCTGGGAACTTTTTTTTTTTCTTTTGTGCTCCTGTGATCAGTGGCCTTTCATTAAATCCTACTTTTCCCAAAATACCTTAGTCTCTGTTCTTTGTACCCAAATGATCCTGATTTCAGCTCATTTATTTCCTTATAAGAATTTATCCAGCTTCTAGGCTGGACACAGTGGCTCACACCTGTAATCTTAGCACCTTGGGGGGCCAAGGAAGGAGAATCACTTGAGGCCAGAAGTTCAAGACCAGCCTGAACAACATAGCAAGACCTTGTCTCTTAAAAATAAATAAATAAATAACTAGCCAGGTATGGTGGCGTGCCTGTGGTTTCAGCTACTCAGAAGGCTGAGGCGGAGGGATCACTTGAGCCCTCCAGGAATTCAAGGCTGCAGTAAGCCATGATTGTGCCACTGCACTCCAGCCTGGGTGATAGAGTGAGGCCCTGTCTCTTAAAAATATTTTATGCAGATTCATTGAAAGATGAATAAAATACTTAGGTATTGCTAGGTAAACACTAACCCTCCAGTTTCTCCTCTGTCTGCTAAAAAATATGTAGACATTTGTGAAGTAATGTGCGTTTACAGCATTCACAAGTGAAAGCTTGGAAGTCAAACTTCAGCCTACACTAGCAAGAAAGAATGTTTGGGTGAAAAATGTATTTCTGGCAAGGACTGCCCACCATCCTCCATCTGCAGGTTCTTCTTTCTTTCAAAAAAGCCATTCTCCCTGCTGTAACAGGATTAAGGGCAGAGATATGGGTGAAAGTCTTGCATTGAGAGCTGTAGGCAACTCAATGTGAGACACACACATGCCTTACCACACAACAGGCTTTTTTTTTTTTTTTTTTTTTGAGACAAGGTCTCACTTTGTCACCCAGGTTAGTTGGAGTACAGTGGCAAGATCATGGCTCCCTGTCCCCTCAAACTTCTGGGCTCAAGTGATCTTCCTGCCTTAGCCTCCCAAGTTGCTGGGACTACAAGCATGCACCATCATACCTAGATTTAAAAAAAAAAATTTTTTTGTAGAGGTGGGGTCTTGCTATGTTGCCCAGGCTAGTCTGGAACTCCTGAGCTCAAGTGATCCTCCCTCCTTGGCCTGGCAAAGTATTGGGATTATAGGTGTGAGCGACCACACCGGGGCAAACAACAGGCAGTTTTCACTCTATTCTGGAAGAGACACCTCCTCAACTTTTGTGCTGTTAAGAGTGAAGACAGCTAAAGCCAAAGAAGAATGCTGGATGGAAGGTTGATGTGGCTGCAACACTGATCACCCCATGGATGGCCAGGGTCGATTCTGCCCATCTGGGGAGCATCCTATCTGAGTCACTGCTGCACACGCCTCCTTCCTTGAACGGCCCACTGGCGGAGCAGGCTGCCTTCCCAGAGGAGCACATTTCTTCAGTCCACAGTGCGTAAGTGTCTGTGCCCCTTGCTAGAACGTTCTAGTAAACTCTAGAGGCAACTGTGTGGAAGAGTGTAGTAAGGAAAGCTTCCAAGATTCCAGACAGAACCAAAGCAGATGCAGGAGCAGCCTGCCTGTCAAAAAGATAATTTATGTTCACTCACTACTTAAAACTTGAGCTCTGGAAATTGGCAAGAGAGAGATTAAAGTTGTCTGTAATTAGCTGTTACTACTTTCTACAGAGTATTTATTGAGAGTGGAAAATCCTATGGCCTTGTGGCCTCCTGGAAAACCCCAATTCAGTTTTCAAGCTTAACTCCAATGAGAATCTTCTCTGACCTTCTCAGGCACTTGTTTTTCCTCCCTGGAGCTCCCGCTCAGCCTGGCACATGGTTTAGTAGAACAATTTTCATTCTTCCATGATAATTGAACATTGAGATGTGTTTTTGGATCCCTCAAGGTCTGGCACTGTGTTTTACTTTTGTGCCCATTGCTTGGGAAAGGAGGGAGGAGCGATGACTTAAATTGTAGTTCATAGCTCACTGGACTGCGAAGGTCTCTGTCCAAACCTGAGGATGAGAACTGTGAATCAGAGCAAGGCTCTGGAGTATGAGCTGCAGGCAGTAGAGGAATGGGTGTGTTCTCTGCTGTAGGAAGAAAGCTGCAAACAAGAACAGATGCTCCTCCACTTACAATGGGGCTACATCCCTATAAACCCATTGTGAGTAGAAAACATCGCAAGTTGAAAATGCATTGAATAGAACTAACCTACTGAAATCATAGCTTAGCCTAGCCTACCTTAAACATGCTCAGAGCACTTATGTTTGTCCGCAGTTGGACAAAATCATCTAACGCAAAGCTGATTTTATATGAAAGTGTTAAATATCTTATGTAATTTATTGAGTACTGTACGGAAAATGAACAACAGAATGGCTGTGTGAATACCTGAAGTACTGTTTCTACTGAATTAATGTTGCTTTTGCACCATCATAAAGTCAAAAAATAATTAGTTGAAAAATTATAAGTAAGGACTGTCTGCATTTGGTGCCGAAAGTGTAGAAGGTGGCAGAAATAGAAACAGAAATAGTAATTACCAAAATTCACATTCTCTTCTTCCTGGGCACAGAGTCATATCACATTTCCCAGCCTACCTGGCAATGAGGTATGGCCCGTGGGACTGACTCCTGCCAACAGGATATGGTGGAAGTCCCACGAGGATCTCACGTGGGGATCCTCCAGGCATTTCCCTCTTCTGCTGGCTGGATGCCAGTGTCTAGAGAGACCAAAATCAGAGCTGCTCCCCATCACTTTCCCCACCCAACAGGGAGCACAGGTTTGAACTCTTAAGCAAGTAAGAAATAACCTTGTGCTGTGTGGGGGGTTAATTGTTACAGCCGCTGGCAATCCCTAGCTCATGCAGAGCGTTTGGCTGTTTTTCACCTGAGGCAGTGGTAGCCCAGACTCATCTCTTACCTGAAGCATTCTTGGGGTTCTTCAAGTTATAACGAGAGAGAAGACCCTTGAAGAGGAGAAAAAAATTACTCAACTGGCGAGATGAGGTTTCAGAAAACCTTGATTTGACTATTAAGAGATATTTGATGGCCAGGCACAATGGCTCATGCCTGTAATCCTAGCACTTTGGGAGGCCGAGGTGGATAGATTACTTGAGGTCAGGAGTTCGAGACCAGCCTGGCCAACATAGTGAAACCCTGTCTCTACTAAAAATACAAAAATTAGCTGGGCATAGTGGTGCGCACCTGTTATCCCAACTACTCGGGAGACTGAGGCAGGAGAATCGCTTGAACCCGGGAGGTGGAGGTTGCAGTGAGCCAAGATTGTGCCACTGCCCTCCAGCCTGGGTGACAGAGTGAGAGACTCTGTCTCAACAACAACAAAAAAAAACCAAAAAACCAAAAAACGAGAGATATTTGACTTCATCTTGTACTTGAAGCTGGTGAAATGGGATGTAGCTCAGTTAACATGAGCCTTATGGTTAATATTAAACATTTTATTTCTTCATTTCCTCCACTGATTATTTTAATATTAGAGAAGGTTACTTAATAACATAAGAAAATATTCAAAACAAGCTGTTAAGCTAAAAAGGCTACTAGAAAATAGTAGATTCAGCATAATCCCACTTTTAAAAAGCAAGCCAAGAACCTAAAAATATATTCACATACACATTGACCTAGGAAGGTGACATCAAACTATTAAGTGGTCATTTGTAAGTAGTAATAATAAGTGTGATTTTTTATTTGTCTTTATTCTATTCAATGTTTTTCAGCCTCTTCCCAGTAGACATGCATCACTTAGAGATTAACAACAGCAAAAGCAATAGAAGTTATTTTTAAGGAAAATATAGAGAAAAAGGTTGTCTTGCAATTAAAAAAAAAGATCCAGTCTCTTCACTCATTATTACTGGGGGTTCTCGGTCAAACTCATATCCCAAGCAGAGACTTGGGGATCCACTAGTACTTCAATAATCCTGAAGTGGCAAGCAACAATCCTTGTTTCTGTTGAATGAGCAATCTTGTTTCTTTTTTTTTTTTTGAGACGGAGTCTCGCTGCGTCGCCCAGGCTGGAGTGCAGTGGCACTATCTCGGCTCACTGCAAGTTCTGCCTCCCGGATTCATGCCATTCTCCTGCCTCAGCCTCCCGAGTAGCTGGGACTACAGGCGCCCGCCACCATGCCCGGCTAATTTTTGTATTTTTAGTGGAGACGGAGTTTCACCGTGGTCTCGATCTCCTGAGCTCGTGATCCGCCCGCCTCGGCCTCCCAAAGTGCTGGGATTACAGGCACGAGCCACCGCGCCTGGCCACAATCCTGTTTCTTTTGCTTCTGTTGAATTATGCTGGGTGTTTAATCTAGAACTTGAAAAATAGGAAGATCAGGCTAGGCATAGTGGCTTACACCTGTAATCCCAGCACTTCAGGAGGCTGAGGTGGGGTGGGAGGATCATTTGAACCCAGGAGTTGGAGACCAGCCTGGGCAACATAGTGAGATGGAGATCTCATCTCTACAAAAAGTAAAAATAAGTAAAAATTGGCTGCATGTGGTAGCACGTGCCTGTGGTTCCAGCTACTTGGTAGGCTGAGGTGGGAGGATCACTTGAGCCCGGGAGGTCGAGGCTGCAGTGAGCCGAGATCGTGCCACTGCACTCCAGCCTAGATGACAGAGTGAGACTCTGTCTCAAAAAAAAGCAAGCAAGCAAGCAAGCAAGCAAGCAAGCAAGCAAGAAAGAAAAGTAGGGTAGGGGCCTGGCATACTGGCTCACACCTATAATTCCAAGACTTTGGGAGGCCTAGGAGTTCACTTGAGCTCAGGAGTTCAAGGCCAGCCTGGGCGACGTGGTGAAACCCCTTCTGTACCAAAAATAAAAAAAATATCTGGGCGTGGTGGTACACACCAGTAGTCCCAACTACTTGGGAGGCCGAATTGGGAGAATTGCTTGAGCCTGGGAGTTGGAGGTTGCAGTGAGCTGAGATCGTGCCACTGCGCTCCAGCCTGGATGACAGAGTGAGATCCCATCTCAAGGGAAAAAAAAAAGAAAAAAAAGAGGTAAGAGAAAGTAGGAAGATCTCACAGAGAGTTTTGCATTGTTAAAGTCTCTTAAAGACTTTATTGCTTTCCAGCAAGCATGTCTCTATACTCTTATTAAATTTGGGAAATATATCAGTTTTCTTGGCTAAACTCAGGCAAATCTAGCCGTGGGAGTATTCCAGTGCTGTCAGCATCAGAAGAGTTCTTTTCTTCTGCTTTGATTTACTTGTTTATTTATTTAAGAGACAGAGTCTTGCTCTGTCACCCAGGCTGGACTGCAGTGACACGATCATAGCTAGCAGCCTCCAACTCCTGGGCTCAAGTGATCCTCCCACTTCAGCCTCCAGAGTAGATGGGACTACAGACATGTGCTACCATGCCCAGCTAATTTTTTTTTTAAGAAACAGAGTCTCACTATGTTGTCCAGTCTCGTCTCTCCTGAGCTCAAGTGATCCTCCTGCCTCAGCCTCCCAAAGTGCTGAGATTACCTGCATGAACCAACACATTCGGTCTTTCTTCTGCTTTTATTATCACATCCTAGCTAAGAGTGTGATGAATCTTCATTTCGTGAGATGAACAGAATTCCACCAGCAGGTTAAAAATAACTTCACATTCTAAGGAAATGGAAGGCTGACCAAAGCAAGGGTTTCAGGAACATTAGGCACCACTCAGGCAACTGAGATTTCAGCACCCCTCCCACCTTTTCTTTTGGCTATCTCTGGTCATCCTGTAACATAAATGTTCTTTTTACTGGAACAGAATAAATGTAGTCTTTATATTAGGGAAATCCTCATGTTTGGAAAACTTCACAGCTTGTTGTTTGAACGCTAAACACAAATCAAGGAAAAGGCAATGGAATTAGAGTAACATTTGTATACCAGACTTAATTGCTCTCTAAATTCTAAGCATTTACTATGAAAAGATCCGGATGGAGATGATACAGACATGAGACATATAAATACATGTTTGAAGGAACTGTGGATTATTGGAAAGGATGTAGACTTTGGAGCTTGACAGACACAGGGTCAAGCTCCAGCTCTGTCACTTACAAGTGGCATGGCCTGAAGCTAGTTTTTAACTTCTCCAAATCTGTTCTTTCAGTGGGAATATGAGGATTATAGCACCTATTTGGGGTGTTGTTGGGGGAATTAAGGATAAAAGGTACGAAAAGCACTGCACACAGTACCTGGTACACAGTGGATGCCCATTCATCATGTTGACTTGGGTGCTAAGGCAAAAGAAAACCAGATTGGAGTGAAAATGGGAAAATGTTGAGTGAAAATAAACTTTTTTTTTTTGAGATTGAGTCTCACTCTGTTGCCCAGGCCGGAGTGCAGTGGTGCAATCTCTGCTCACTGCAACCTCTGCCTCTTGGGGTTCAAGCGATTCTCCTGCCTCAGCCTCCCGAGTAGCTGGGATTACAGGCATGTGCCACCACGCCCAGCTAATTTCTGTATTTTTAGTAGAGATGGGGTTTTGTCATGTTACCCAGGCTGGCCTTGAACTCCTGAGCTCAAGCAATCTGCCCACCTCAGCTTCCCAAGGTGCTGGTATTACAGGTGTGAGCCACTGCACCCGGCTGAAAAAATTTTTTTTAAAAAAATTAGCTGTGCGTAGTGGCACATGCCTACAGTCCCAGCTATTTGGGAAGCTGAGGCAGGAGAATCACTTGAGCCGAGGAGTTTGAGGCTGCAATGAGCTATGATCATGCCGCTGCACCCCAGCGTGGGCAATGGAATGAGACCCTCTCTGTACAAAAAATTTAAAAAGTCTTTATATAAGGTATTTATGCTTGTAATGAGTTAAAAATACATATTCTTGCATGTGGTAAAAAGTGAACATGCTTCTCTTTACTTCTTCTCTATCAATCTCTCTCCCCAGGGAAAACCACTTCTTCTGTTTTTTTATTATTATTATTTTTTAAGGAACTGATGTTTATTTTCCATCAACCTTGTTTCCATGTTGCTTAAGAGCCGGTACAAGAACAGCTTAAGACCATTCAGTGGTTGCTCCTACCCATTCAGTAGCCTGAGCAGTGAGAGCTGCAGACCAGTCTTCCATGGCAGGCTGAGCGCTCCAGTCTTCAGTAGGGAACAGCTGAATAGGCACAGAGGGCACCCGCACGCCGTCAGACCAGTCTGCAACCTCAGGCTGAGTAGCAGTCAACTCAGGAGCTGGAGCAGTCTGTTCATCCTGAAATTCCTCCTTGGTCACAGGCTTTTCAGCAGCAGCCTGCTCTTCTTTTTCAATCTCTTCAGGATCCCTGTAGAAGTAGAGATCAGGCATGACCTCCCACGGGTGTTCATGGGAAATGGTACCACACATGTGCAGAACTTCCCAGGGCAGCATCTGCATCAAACCCACTGAGCGAGCTTCCATGTTGTTGCGTGGGATGGCAATATTCACACAGCGCAGAGGAGAATCTGTGTGACACAGAGCAATGGTGGGAAAGTTAACATAAGATGCTTCTGTGAGCGGCTGTTGGTCAACCCTGGGGACAGTAACCACAAGAAGCCGTGGCTCCCGGAAGGCTCCCTGGATCTGGTTAATAAAGGTTCCAGGAGTGAAGTGGCCAGCAATTGCTGTGGCTCCAGTGGCAGCAGCACACTTCAGCACGGTCCTCTGGCCAGTATTCCTGGAGGTTATGACACTGACATCCGCAGGGTTTTCAATGGCAACAATGGTGTGAGCTGCAGCAGAAGCTTCTCCCAGGTCCTTTCAAATTTAGGATGTAGATGCCAATCACTTTTCCTTTTGTAGATGTACAGTTCCATCTGGAAGTCAAGGTTGGTGCCACCTAAGTGGGTTTCTGGTGCAGAACTTAAGCATATCCTTCTCCTTCATTTGCAGGACATCAAGGGCTCTGGACATTGAGAAAATTTCTCTTTAAGTTACGATGGGAATCCAGAACAACGCCATATGGACCCCTCTGTGAGTAGCATGGAAAGCGGAAACCACTTATTTATTTATTTATTTATTTTTAAAGAGTCTCACCTTGTTGCCCAGTCTGGAGTGGAGTGATGGATCTGCAACTTCCATCTCCTGGGTTCAAGTGATTCTCCTGCCTTGGCCTCCCGAGTAGCTGGGATTACAGGCACCCGCCATCATGCCCGGCTAATTTTTGTATTTTTAGTAGAGACAGAGTCTCACCATGTTGGGCAGGCTGGTCTCGAACTCCTGACGTCAAATGATCCACCCGCCTTGGCCTCCCAAAGTGTTGGGATTACAGATGTGAGCCATCATGCCCAGCTGGAAACCACTTCTAATAATGTAACAGGTTATATATTGACACATAGACAGTTTTTATGAGATTATACTATCTCTCTACATTTTTCTCTTTTTATTGAGACGGAGTCTCACTTTGTCACCCTAGCTGGAGTGCAGTGACGTGATTTCGGCTCACTGTAACCTCTGCCTCCCGGGTTCAAGCGATTCTTGTGCCTTAGCCTCCAGAGTAGCTGGGATTACAGGTGCGTGCCACCATGCCCAGCTAATTTTTCTATTTTTAGTAGAGATGGGGTTTCGCTATGTTGGCTAGGCTGGTCTCCAACTCCTGACCTGAAGTGATCTGCCCATCTCAGCCTCCCAAAGTGCTGGGATTACAGGCATGAGCAACTATGCCCGGCCTATCTACACATATTTTTTAAACTGCTTTTTAAATCTTGACATTATACTATGGACATCTTTTCACATAATAAATACAAATTTTCCTCATGTTTCCAACAGTACAGTAAGAGGTGCAGTAGAATCTAGGAATTAAGAGCGTGGACTACTTCAAAAACAAAAAAAGTTATAGACCGGGCACAGTGGCTCACGCTTGTAATCCCAGCACTTTGGGAGGCGGAGGCGGGTGGATCGCCTGAGGTCAGGAGTTCAAGGCCAGCCTGGCCAACATGGTGAAACCCCGTCTCCACTAAAAATACAAAAAAAAAACATTAGCCGGGCATGGTGGCAGGCGCCTGTAATCCCAGTTACTCTGGAGGCTGAGCCAGGAGAATCGGTTGAACCTGGGAGGCGGAGGTTGCAGTTAGCTGAGATCGCGCCATTGCACTCCAGCCTGGGGGACAAAACCAAGACTTTGTCTCAAAAAAAAAAAAAAGAAGCATGGACTACTTGGGTTGGATACTGACTTGTGCCCCTTAGGTTGTGTGTGAACTTGGACAAATGACTTCCCCTCTCTGTGTCTTAATTTCTCTATGTGTAAAATGTGTTCTGATAAAATGCTTGTAGTAGCATCTGAAAAATGCTCAACATCAGTAATCCTCAAATAAATGCAGATTAAAATCACAGTGAGATATCTTATACCAGTCAGATTGGCTAGTATTAAAAAGTAAGAAGATAACAGATGTTGTTGAGGATATAAAGAAAAAGGAATGCTTATACACTGTTGGTGGGAATGTGAATTAGTACAACTTTTATGGAAAACAGTATGGAGATTTCTCAAAGAACTAAAAATAGAACTATCATTTAATCCAGCAACCCCATTACTGGGTATCTACCCAAAGGAAAGAAATCATTATATCAAAAAGATACCTGCATTCGTATGTTTATCACAGCACTATTCAAAATAGCAAAGATATGGAATCAACCTAAGTATCCACCAACGGCTGATTGGATAAAGAAAATGTGGTACATATATACAATAGAATACTATTCAGTCATAAAAAAGAATAAAATGTTTTTTGCAGCAACATGGATGGAAATGGAGGCCATTATCTTAAGGGAAACAACTCAGAAAGTCAAATACCGCATGTTCTCACTTATAAGTGGGAGCTGAGTCATGTGTACACATAGAGATAGAGTGTACAATGGTAAACATGGGGGACTGGGAAAAGTGGGAGGGTGGAGGAGGGTGGGCGATGAGAAGTTACTTGAGTGCAATCCACACTCTTTAGGTGATGGATGCACTAAAAACCCAGACCTCACCACTATGTAATATATCCATGTAATAAAACTACACTCGTACCCCTGAAATTTGTGCAAACAGGCTGGGCGTAGTGGCTCATGCCTGTAATCCCAGCATTTTGGGAGGCCGAGGTGGGCAGATCACCTGAGGTCAGGAGTTCGAGACCAGTCTGGCCAACATGGTGAAACCCTGTCTCTGCTAAAAAATACAAAAAATTTTTATGCACCAGGCGTAGTGGTGCATGCCTGTGGTCCCAGCTACTGGGGAGGCTGAGGCAGGAGAATCGCTTAGAACCTGGGAGGCAAAGGTTGCAGGTGAGCCGAGATCGCCCCACTGCACTCCAGTCTGGGCGACAGAGCAAGACTCTGTCTCAAAAAAAAAAAAAAAAAAAAAAAAAGTATACAAAAAAAGAAAAGGAAAAAAAATGCTTGTTGTGGGGATGAAATAAATTAATGCAGATAAAGCCTCTAGAATAGTACTAGGGCATATAACAAGCCATAGCGACTCTGTCTATCCTTAGTGAAGTTTTAAGTTCTTCTTAAACTTTATTACAAGCAATGCTACAATGAAGGTTTTATCACATCTTTTTGAACACTTTACTAGTGTTTTTACATAACAAAAGTCAGAATGAGGGATCATGTAGGATGTTCACACAAAATTAGAATGGACATTGCCTAATTGCCTTCCAAAGTTGTACCATTTACCCTCCAGCCAAGAGTGTACAAAATGGTTCATATTCTCAGACTTTTGCCCAAACTGGATTTTATCATTTTGAAAAAATTGTGCCCATCAAATAACAACTGATCTTTGACACATTGAATTACAATTTAAAGAGGGCTTTACCCAAATGGCCCACAAGACTACCTAACTGGGCAGAGGCCATACATTACATATTTTAAAATTTCAATAGAAAATTCTTCATTCAACATCGAGGCTTATAAAATTCTTATCTTTTCCTCCATAAAGCTTCCATGTGTCTTTATTCTGAACCGAGGGTATATGAAAATAAATTTTCATTTCCTTGATTTCCTTCCTTTTAAATTCTACAGACGCTCTGAAATACTTAAGTGCTCAGGAGAAGTCATCTTCTGGTTGCTGCAAGCGTGTGATGCCCTGTCATTAAAATAAGAAATAGATTGTTATCCTCCGCCCTCCTCTGTGCATATATATGTATATATATGTATATATATATGTGTGTGTGTATAGATATATATATATATTTTTTCTTTTTTTTGAGACAGAGTCTCACTCTGTCATCCAGGCCGGAGTGCAGTGGTGCGATCATGGCTCACTGCAGCCTCAATCTCCTGGACTCAGGTGATCCTCCCACCTCAGCCCCCCGGTAGCTGGGATTACAGGCACATGCCACCACACCTGGGGTAATAATTTAGAGACTGGGTCTTGCTATGTTGCCCAGGCTGGTCTCGAACTCCTCTGTGCAAGGGATCCTCCCACCTCAGCCTCCCAAAATGCTAAGATTGCAGGCGTGAGCCACCAGGCCCGGCCGGCCCTTTGTGCATTTTCTGAGGCCTATCTTTCCAAAACTGGTGTCTAGGAGATGAGCAGCCAGGTTGTAAAGGATTTAGTCTCTATCATAGACCCAAATCGGAGAGAAACAACTTGGAAACGCCAGGGTTAAATCAAATCAGTGTTCAAGGCCATATTTCCGCTTTTTCATGTTCCTGAGTTGGGAATCCACATTTGGCCGCTGGGCAGTGGGAATTGTTAGGGAAGTTCTCTGGGATGCCCTGTCGGCTCCAGGGGTTTTATTTGCCATCTTGTTCGCCCTCTGCTGGTTTTTCAAGAGAAGAACATGAATGGGAAGAATGGCTTTCTCTGACCCTGGGAGATTTTTTTCTTGCTTATTTTTGTTCTGGGAAATCAAAATTCCAGTTGAATTCCGTAACTATAAAAATGTTACGAGAAGACATGTGGGTTTCAATGGAATAGACTAATTTGAATTACCATAGGTTTTCAGAGATGGGGTATGGGGATAGGAAAAAACTCTGGCTTTACTTCTTTTTATACATGTCTGTTTAGTTCTTCAACTATGCATTTTCTGGTATGTATAACGGTATTACATCATAAATTTAAAGAATAGAATGCATGTGAATCTATATCAATATCTATCTCTATCTACATGAACTATCTACATCTATTCATATAGCTGTGTATATTCTGGAACCTTGCCAATCTGGGGAACTCAGAGCTGAAAGCATCTTAAGAGACTGAAAAAGAACACAGGGGTTGACACCTTCCACTTATAACCAGACCCCTCAATCCAACAAAATATAATCAAATGTTTTCAGAGCCCTAAAAGGCTTTTTTTTTTTTTTTTTTTTTTTTTAAATTTGAGATGGAATCTTGCTCTGTCGTCCAGGCTAGAGTGCAGGGGTGTGCTCTTGGCTCATTGCAACCCTCTGTCTCCCAGGTTCAAGTGATCAAGCAATTCTCATGCCTCAGCCTCCCAAGTAGCTGGGATTACAGGCGCACAACACCATGCCTGGCTAATTTTTGTATTTTTAGCAGAGATAGAGTTTTGCCATGTTGGCCAGGCTGGTCTCGAACTCCTGACCTCAGGGGATCTGCTCTCTTCGGCCTCCCAAGGGATTACAGGCATGAGCCACTGCGCCCAGCCAAAAGGCTTCCTTTAATTTACAAGTTCTGTGTAAGATCTATTCTAGGAAATTCTCAAAGCTTCTAGGCATTATAATGATAACGATTCATTGAAGAGCCCATTATTTCAAGAGTTCTGGTTTACATGCCAAGTGCATGCAAGACAGCAAAGCCCACACAGGGAGGTGACGTCACACAGTGAGGTGAGGGCCCCAGTCAGCAGCCTCCATTCTGAGCAGGTGGTGGTGTTTTTCTTAGTCTGGCATTCTTTACATCCCTCTGGTCAAAATAATTGGCAGATGAGCCAAACCTGGCCACTTCTTTGCTGGGATTTTACGTTAATGCTGGAAGAGAGAAGCTGTCTCTTTTCTCTAGGGTAACACCTCTGGGTTATAAAGGTCTGAACCTGTCTGTGATACTCATCTATTCCCACCGACTTTATGGTGGATACCCAGGAGAACGGACATGCAGAGAAGTAGATACCATTGAAATGTGTTTTGAGGTAGAATCTGCTGGAGGATTGAATTAGAGGCAAGAGACATGCAAAAGGGAAGAGTCAAGAATAACTTCTAGATTTCTAAATGAGGTCCTGGATGAATGTGTTGCCATTTCTTAATATGGGGGAGAACCAGGAGTGGGATTGGAGATGAAGCCAAAGCTTGGCGGTGACAATTGGGAGTTCTGTTTTGGACATATGGACTTTGAGATGCTGTGAGATAGCCGAGTGGAAATGTCAAGTACGTAGTTATATATGTGACTTTTGAGAAAGGGAAAAAGATTTGAGCTGGACGTATTAATTTAGAAGCTGTGACATAAACTGTATGTAAAGATATTGGAGTGGATGAGAATATTTAGGTATAGAAGATATTAAAAAGAGGGCCCAGGACCAAGTTTTGAGGAGAATCAAATTTTGCTGATTGAGTGGAGAAGGAGAACTTAACACAGGAGAGGCTGGTAAGGTGGGGAAAAGTAGAATGGGAATAGGTTGCCACAGAATTGGAGAGAAGAGGGTGTCAAAAAGGGGAGAGTGGTCAACTCAGTCAAAAGCTGATGAGAATTAGAGAAAGTTGAGTTCAGAGACACATTCATTGGGCGTGGCAATATACACAGCATTGGTGAAGTTGACAACAGCATTTTCGGTAGAGTAATGGGCATGAAAAGTAGTTTTGAGGCAGGGAGAATAGGGTCTGGAGGCAGGGAACCCAAGGCGGATTCACGCTGACTTCCTAGAACTAAATCAAAAGGAAAACCCCACCTTTCCACACCCAAGTAACAAAAGGACAGGAGGCTACTTTGTTTGCAACTGCCTGCCCCTTTTTCTGCCTGGCAGATGGATAATTGAAAGTACCTCTGATTGGTTGCTTTCCTCAACCAATAAGACGTTTGCATAGGAGTGTAACTTTGTAACTTCACTTCAGCCTCTAAGCCTCTGATTGGTTGCTTTCTACAACCAATCAGACTGATTGTGGGCCAACTCTTCCTTTGCAGAGAAGTGTAACTTTGTAACTTCACTTTAGCCTCTGATTGGTTGCTTTTCACAGCCAATCAGATGTTTGCATAGGGAGTAACCTTTGTAACTTCACTGCAGCCTCTGTTGGTTGCAGCAGCCAATCAGACTGATTGCAGGCCACTACTTCATTTGCATGGGGGTGTACACCAAGTTGCCAATGGGAAACCTCTAGAGGGTATTTAAACCCCCAGAAAAAATTCTGTAACAGGGCTCTTCAGCCCGTATGCTTGGCCTGATCCCACCCTGTGGAGTGTACTTTCATTTTCAATAGATCTCTGCTTTCGTTGCTTCATTCTTCCCTTGCTTTGTTTGTGTGTTTTGCCCAATTCTTTGTTCAAAATGCCAAGAACCTGGACCCCCTCCACTGGTAACAGCTTGAAGAAGGTTAAAAAGGAATGGTGGTGACCAGCGGTGCAGATGGCATTGTGGGTTCAAGGGAAACTGAGGACCACCCCTGCACACACACACACGCACGCACACACAGAGTACAAACAAGTAGCGCAATCAACAGAGTATTTAAAAAATATTTTAGAGACTGTCATTGTGTCCTCTGGTGTAAAAATTCATTCCATAGGTCTTTGACTCCTAAACCATCAGAGCCCAAAATCATGAAGACTACAACATAAATATTGAGGGGTCCTTAGGTATAAAAGTGGAGGAGCTACTCTCACTTCCACTCCTTGCTTCCCCATTCATATACAGTTTATTCAAATTATTCATGGTAGTTACATTCTATAAAGTTTCTTCTAATGCTGAATTGGCAAATAATGAACTATTGCTCCAAGAGGAAGACTAGGTTGTGTTCCTGTGAGCCTCTGGTCATAAAATTTTTGCCAAACAAAATGCCACCCTTGGCATTATATAGGTTTGTTTGCCAATGTCCTTGTAAAACAAGCCAGTCTCATCAGCATTGAAAGCCTACTCTTGTACATAACCCTTTCCTGTATAACAGTTGGCAGATATTTTAAAAAATTGGTCTGCAGCCTCCTGATCTGCAGAACCTGCCTCACCTGCAAGTTTAATATTTCTCAAGCTCTATTGCCTTTTGAAATGTGTAAGCCAGCCAGCACTAGCTCAGAAGAGTTTCACATTTTCCTACCCCTGAGTGTGATGGTTAATTTTATGTGTCAACTTGACTGGGCCTTGGGGTGCCCAGATATTTGGTTAAGCATTATTTCTGGGAGTGTATGCGAGGGTCTCTCGGGATGAGATTAACATTTGAAACAGTAGACTGAGTAAAGCAGATTGTCCTATCTATCAGTCAAAAGCCTGAATAGAATAAAAAGCTGAGTAAGAAGGAACTGTCTATCTCTGCCTCACTGTCTTCAAGCTTGAACATTGGTAGTCTCTTGCCCTTGGGCTTGGACTAGAATTTAAGCCATTAAATTTTTAAAAAAGAGCTTAGGTCATTGCTAATTCCTTATAATAAATTTCTCTCTCTCCATATATATATTTATATATGTATATATACACTATATATGCTATATATATGCTACATATACTATGTATATGCTACATTATATATATATATATATATAGCAAGGATACATATATATATCTTATTGGTTCTGTTTTTCTAGAGAACCCTAATCCACTGGGTAATGTGTCTATAAATTTATTACTGGAGCAGTCTGACTTATAGGTCAGTGCATTTCTTTCTCCTTTTCCTGGATGTATTGTGTTGTTGGTTCATTCACATTGAACTCACAGCCAACAGCACTATAACTTATGCCTGAATGAAGCTTATCTAACACATACATTTTCTCCATAAGGCACATCAAAGTCTTCCTGTTTTTAGGAATACTAGACAGCACTTCAGCATTATGCTTAGGGGCCATTTCAAACAGCAGAATCACCAACAAAAAGCATAGAAAGTGGGAAATATGGCACAAAATAGACATCGAAAATAATGCTTATTTATAGTATGGGATCTGAAACAAAAAACATTGCCTCGTTCAGCCTGAGCTGGGAACATGCAGAGGGTAACTGACATTTCTTGCCACCTCTGCACATGTCCTCAAATGACCATGAAAGTGCCATTGGTATTGATTTTAGGGTTATAAATAAATTTTAGCAAGTAGGCAAATTTGCAAGCACAGAAGCTATGAATGATGAGGATTGACTATATGTTGGTTTTGGAAAAACCAATACCATATATTGATGATCAGTTCAGAGTCTATACCAAAATTCTATAGCAAGGCTGCAACATGACATGTCTTTCCAGCTGGTGCTAGCATGTTATTTAGACCCATCTTTAATCCAGGTTCAAATTTTTCTCATCAGCTAACAGGATATAATAAACTCCCTGTGAGGCCCTACATGTTTTGAGATTGATTGAAGTAGCAGTGGACAGGAATATCCCTATTGGGAAGATAAGTCACCTGTTTATGCAATTCATTTGTGTCTTCAGGACCTCCTCAGTCCGGATTAGGTGTCTGATGCTTCCACTTGATAATGGACTGCTTCCGGGCATCTCAACTGTATAGAGAAGTGAATCAGAAAACAACCATTTCGTCATGGCCAGCTGAATCACATTGTCCCCTCATGTCCCATAGCCAGGCACTCAGTTTCTACCAGGGTTCAGTAGCAAGCCAAGAGCTGTTTCCCAAAATGGAAATTGTTACTAATGCAATACAGCATAGCCTTGCTTTAAAATCCTATTCTCCAATCAAGGTTAGCTTCAGCCTCCATACAGACTTATCCTGCTCTGGGCCCTACTCAAAGGTGGCAACAGAAAATATTTTAGTTTACTTAGTATATGTGCTGCAGAAAGAGACCTAAAATGTTATCTAGATAGCTTCCAAAATCCACAACGTTCCATCAAGTATTGTGCTTCTTTCTTTTTTAAATTTAAATTTAAATTATTTTGAGACAGGGTCTCACTCTGTTGCCCAGGATGGAGTGCAACAGTGTGATTATAGCTCACTGCAGCCTCAAACTACTGGGCTCAAGTAATCCTCCCCCTTCAGCCTCCCCAGTAGCTAGGACTACAGGCATATTACCACACCCAGCTAATTTTTTAATTTTTTTTGTAGAGATGGGGTCTTGCTATGTTGCCCAGGCTCTCTCAAACTTCTGGCCTCAAGCAATCCTCCTGCCTTGGCCTCCCAAAGCACTGGGACTTCAGCTATGAGCCACCACACCTGGCCTTGTGCTTCTTTTGTAAGGGTAGGAGGTCCATATTTTCATGAGATTTTCTTCCCATACTTTAGCAGGCATATGTCTTGGTTGGGCATCCAAGGAACTTCCTAATTCCAGTCCACCCATAAAAATGTCATCAAAATAGTGAATAACCAGGATGTATAGTTGGTAGGAATATCAAGTTTTCAAAAAATTCCCTTGGATAAAGCAAGGGAGGAAAGGAGACTAATCATGAAGGTGTCCTGCTGTCCTTTCCAGGCAAAAGCACACTGTTTCTGGTTTTCTCTGTTTGTTGATTGGAGAAGGGGAAGCATTTTCTAAATTCATAGCAGCACACACCACATACCTGTGCCTGTGCTGCCTTGCTACCATAAAGAAATCATATCCAGAAAAGCAGCTGTAATTAAAGTCAGTTATTAATTAGGCTTGGATTAATCCACTGTCTTTTTCCAAGACAAGTTTCTCTTCTGCAAAGACTCTACAACTGAGTGTAATGGGGGATATCATAGGTATAACCATGTCTTTATTGTTCAAAACTTTGAAGAAGACACCAATTACTACAATTCTTCAGGAATATGTAATTGCTTTTTGTTTACTCTCTCAGTAAGGAGGAAGAACTCAAAGGGCTTCCACTTGGCCCTTTCCACCATAACTATCCTTTTTCTACAGGTCAGAAGACAATGTGAAGATTTAGCCAGTTGATGAAGGCAAGAAGAAAGGAGATTAGTTATTAGCTGTGTCTGTCTCTTTTATTCAGAAAGCAAAAACTCACCCAGACACTTCACATGAAGTTGTCACTTCATGTCTAATTGACAAAATCTTGCCACTAACTCTAGTGGCGGAGGAAATTAGAAAATTAAGTATGAATTTAACATTTCCAGTCTTGATAGTAGAGAACAAAGGAGAAAGCTTTGGGGAATGATATGTGGGTTTACCACAACTCCTTTTAAGCCAGGGCCTTATCATAGCTTTGATACCCTGACCTTTGCTGTCTCTTATCCCAGAGATCTGTTATTTTCTGGCTGCCACGTGCATTCCAGCTCTATGTGGCACTGCCATCAGAGAGCTTAGGGTTTTGTGGAGAATACAAGCAGTGCTGTAGGGAAAGTTTTTGCTGTTAAATTACATTTTCTGTTCTTTTGCTTTACCATCCCCCAGCCACCAATAAAAAAGCAGCAATGTCTTCCTATGATGCATTGTCCCCAAGGGAAGGGTGGATACAGCCTAGCAAAAAGCAATCATTATTTAGCTTTGAGCTTCAAAATATGATTTCGTTTTTAGAGACAGGGTCTCACTCTGTCAACCAGGCTGGAATACAGTGATGCAATCATAGCTTGCTTCAGCTTCGAACTCCTGGGTTCAAGCAATCCTCCCACTTCAGCCTCCTGAGTAGCTAGGACTATGGGCGTGCACCATCACACATGGTTACAATTTTTTTTTTTTTTTGTAAAGATGAGATCTCACTATGTTGTCCAGACTGATCTTGAATTCCTGGCTTCAAGCGATCCCCTCAAAGTGCTGAGATTACAAGCGTGACCCACTTAGCCCAGCCTCAAAATATGATTTTTAAACTCCTTAGCTACCGTATCAGTCTGAAAGCTGAACACTTTTGATTTTTGATTGAGAGATAATACGCATGCCTTAGAAAAATCAAAGATTCAGAGCCTAGAAGATGGCAACACGGATTTTATTAACAATTAACTCTGTAATGTGGGTAAAAAATAGCAGTTCTTCCTGAGCTGAATGGAATAAACTTGTTGGATTAAACAAGTTGAGAGTAAGTTAGGTGCCCACGAAGCACCCTCCCACCCTCCAGAGAAACGCACCTGGGCTTTGCATTCCAGGAGGTTGGCAAGCCTGTAGGAGAGACCCAGGTGAACCATGGTTCGAGGCATTGTCCAGGTAGATGGACCTGACTGCAGCGCCGTAGAGTCCTGCACCCTGTGCAATGATGTGAAAAAACAGGTCAGAGTTCCCGAGCCTGGGGAGAAACTAGAGGCATAAATGCTCAGAGGAAGGGTATAAGGGTGGGAAGGGAGCAGCTCGGATGAAGGTGAAGAACGAGTGGACCCAGTGATTTCACCAGAGGCCATGTCACGGGCCTTGGATAACAGCAAGTGATGGCAGCCCTCAATACCTAAAACCAGGTGGCATGTCCCTTCCTCTTCAGAGGCCAGAAAGAATTGGAGAAAGACTCATGGTCCAGACACTCCATTCTTTAATGTCAAGATGTTACCAAAGTCACCCAGAAACTTAGATTATGTGCAGAAAGAAGTCAGCTGAAAGGAAAACTGATAGGATCTTAAAATTGCCTGCATATTTACTCAAAAGGGACTATTTCACTCCAGAAGGGATTCCTAGGTGGCCAGAATATGTGTTTTCTGTCATGTATGGCTACGTGGCTCAACAGTTAGTTGAGTTTTACTACAGAAAATAAAGAAAGCTACCTTTCCTACACATCCAATTTGTGGCTATCAATTTCATACCACCTTCACCAGGGAAATTGATAATTATAATGCAATGTGATATGTGGTAAATAAAGGAATCATTTGAAAGCAGTAGGAACTGAGAAAGGAAGCATCTCTCTCTCTCCTCGGGAAAAAAGAAAATAATTCAAATAGGAAATTATATTTGAGATGAGTTTTGAAGGATGAGAAAGTACTTGCTAAACAGACAAGTGAGGGAAAATTGTTCAAGCAAAGAAAACAGCCTGAAGACACAGGGCCACAAAAGGGTAAGTTGTGTTTTGGGAAACGGCAAGAAGTCAGGGTGAGTAGAACTTGAGTTTTGCAGGGCAGAGTAGAGGAGGCCAGGGCCAGGCGTGGGGGCATACACCTGTAGTCCTACCCCCTCGGGAGGCTGAGACAGGAAGATCTCTTGAGCCCAGGAGTTCAGGGCTGCAGTGAGCTATGATCATGCCACTGCACTCCAGACTGGGTGACAGAGCAAGACCCTATACCTACAAAAACTAGACAGGCATGGTGGTGCACGCCTGTAGTCCCAGCTACTTGGGAGGTGGGGGCGAGAGGATCACTTGAGCCCCAAAGTTGGAGGCTGTGGTGAGCTAATGGCACCATTGCACTCCAGCCTGAGCAACAGAGTGAGACCTTGTCTCTACGTAAAAAAAAGAAGCAATAAGAAAAATAATCAAAGTGTACATTGGATTTGGTTACAAGAAGATCATTAGTAACTCTACCAAAAGCATATTTTTAGGAGTGGTGGGGGCAGATGCCAGATTGGAGTGGGCTGAAGAATGAATAGGAGGTGAGAACTGAAGTCAGTAGAAGTAGGCAATTCAAGGAGATTGGCTGTTAAAGGGTAAGATTTCCATTTTGGACATATTGTGCTAGAGATGCCCTTGTGATGTTAAAGTGTAGCCGTCCAGAAAGTCACATATAAAAAACTATAGCTAGGGAGCATGTCTTGTATGCAAAAATAGATTTGGTTTGCAACAATGTATAAGTGGTTGCTAAAACCTGGGATTAGATGAACTCCCCAAGCAACAGTGTGAACAGCAGAAGACAGAATCAAAGGCAGAGCCTGGAAGATAAAAACATTTAAGGGGCGGCCAAAGGTATCAGAGCCCTAAGAAGAGACTGATGACTAATTGTCAGAGATGTGGGAAGAAAACCAGGAGAGCATGTGCTGGAAGCTGAGAAAGAGGAGAGTTTCAAGAAGCGCAAAATGCTACTGATAAATCAGATGAAGATTTAAACCGAATCATTGGTTGGCTTTAACTTTTTTTTTTTTTCTTTGAGACAGGGTCTCACTCTGTTGCCCAGGCTGGAGTACAGTGGTACGATCTCAGCTCACTGCAGACTCTGCCTACCAGGTTTAAGTGATTCTTGTGCCTCAGCCTCCCAAGTAGCTGGGACTACAGGCGCACACCACCACACCTGGCTAATTTTTGTATTTTCAGGAGAGACAGGATTTCCCCATGTTGGCCAGGCTGGTCTAGAACTCCTGACCTCAGGTGATCCACCCACCTCGGCCTCCCAAAGTGCTGGGATTACAGGCATGAGCCACAGTCCCTGGCCTAGCTTTAACTTTTGAAGATCATTTAGGACTTTCATTAGAGAAATTTCAGGAGGGTAGTGGATCAAAAGCCAGATGATAAAGGGTTTATTCAGACATTGAGAAGTTAGGTAAACAAAGTTGATGAATATTGACTCCTATTGAAAGGAGTTTAGCAACATATATAATAAGAATCAATTAATATTCTTTATATTATTATATTAATAATAGATCAATATGATCATATTAGTTAACATAAATTATTATATTAATGTGATATTACTTATGTTAATCCAGATATCATAATTTATAAATTATCAATTTCTATTTATATCAATATATTGTAATTAATATAATCATAATATTGTACATAATTGTTACATAACCCATGCATTATAGATTAGTGATATATACATAACATGCATTATTTTATATACACTGTAATGAATTATATATCAATATAAAAGGCACAATTGATATATTGGTTAATATAAATATATTTACATTATTCTAATTATTCTAATAATTATATTGATTAATATACTTAACACTAACATTACCAAATTAATAAGAAAAAGGAATATAACCCATTAAAAATGGCAAAGGATAAGTGTATGTAGTTCACAGAAAAGGAAGTATAAAAGGCCAATAATTTTGTCAAAACAACATCAAACCTACAGTCAGGAAATGTAAACAAAAGAGATCCCATTTTTCCTCCAGAGATTGACAAAATTTGAGTTTACTAATATAAAGTGTGGTGACATCTAGGAAAAAAATTTAGCTCCATTATTTTCTATAATGCTGTTTTTATCCTAGGAGAACTTCGCTTTTATCTGATAACTGCAGGGGGCTGGTATGGAATAAACTAAAATTAGTCCCATTTGGTAAACTAAATCCTAGCTGATATTTTAAATACTCTCATTAGATAACTCATGATATAATCAGAAGAGATCTGGATTAGGCCAGGCATGGTGGCTCATGCCTGTGATCCCAGCACTTTGGGAGGCCAAGGTTGGCAGATCACCTGAGGTCAGGAGTTTGAGACCAGCCTGGCCAACATGGTGAAACCCCATCTCTACTAAAATACAAAAATTAGCTGGAAGTGGTGGTGTGCGCCTGTAATCCTAGCTACCTGGGAAGCTGAGGCAGGAGAATTGCTTGAACCCAAGAGGCAGAGGTTGCAGTGAGCTGAGATCGCACCACTGCACTTCAGCATGAGCAACAGAGCAAGATTCCATCTCAAAAAAAAAAGAAGAAGAAGAAGAAGAGATCTGGATTACCTAGTTATCCTGTAGAACACAAAATGGATCTGTTACACTGAGGACATATGCTGATTGGACAGGACGAGCAAGAGGTGCTAACAGCAGGAGGCCTTGGCAGGACACATGTGCTCCATAGGGCAGGAGATCATCTTTATGAATATTCATGGAACTGCCACTTAGGTAAAGATTTTGGGTGTCCAGATTAAAAGACAAATTGCTGCATCTTGCATCTCACAAGAAGAAAGTACTAGCCCTGAAGGCCTCTTCCCATTCCATACCTGGGCACACAGCTCCAGTTTACATACTGAGTTATCTGAAAGGCTGGCAGCTTTGAGTGAATCCTGCAGCAAAAAGGGCTCTGCAGTGAGTCCAGGCGGCACTACAGGCAGTCCTGCCACTTGGCCCATTCAATATGGAAGACCTTGAAAAGGTCAGTTCTGGAAAGTTATGTCATGGGAGCTTATGGCAAGCTCCAGAGGAAGAGTGCTTTTGTCTTTCTAGAATAATTCCTGGTGTGCTATGGGCCCCAGTCAAGGCAGCACTTTACCATGGAGCCTTACATGAACCTGAATCTGCTTATTATGAGCTGGGTTCTCCTTTTTTTCTTTGAGATCAAGTCTTGCTCTGTCATCCAGCCTGCGATCTTGGCTCACTGCAATCTCTGCCTCCCAGGTTCAGGTGGTTCTCATGCCTCAACCTCCTGAGTAGCTGGGATTACAGACGCCCGCCACCACGCCCAGCTAAGTTTTATGTTTTTAGTAGAGAAGGGGTTTCACCATGTTGGCGAGGCTGGTCTCAAACTCCTGACCTCAAGTGATCCGCCCTGCTCGGCCTCCCAAAGTGCTGAGATTACAGCCGTGAGCCATCATGCCCAGCCTGAGCTGGGTTCTCTTGAACCCACCAATCATAGAGTCAGGGAGTCCCAGCAGCCGTCTATATGAAGACGGAAATGCAATGTCAGTGACTGAGCCTGAGCAGCACAGTAAGATGCGTGAGAAGCTAGCCCAGACTCCCCTTTTCTTTAGAGCTGTACCAGCATCTCCCCCTCCAACTCACACATTTGGCCATAGAGGGCAAAGGAAGAGATGCTGAAAAAGGAGAAAAAGCCTGAACTCGGTTTATGGATAGATTAGCTTAGATTGTTTTGTGGGTGCAAGTTTAAAATGAATAGCAGATGCATTACAGTCACACTCAGGGGGAACTTTAAAAGACAGTGCTGAGTAATCCCAGCATTTTGGGAGGCTGAGGCTGGAGGATCACTTGACCCTGAGAGTTCAAGGCTGCAGTGAGCTATGACTGCACCGTTGCACTCCAGTGTGGGCAACAGAGTGAGACCGTCTCAAGAAAAACAAACAAAAAATGAAAAAAGTGTTGAGAGAAAAATCTTTCCAATGGGTAGAACTTTGAGTATCACCTGATCATCCACTTTATGCAGAAAGAAAAGTAGCCCAAGGTGAGAATTTACAAGAGCTCACGGGAATGGTGAATAGCCTGGTTGGTTTGCCAGCAGACTGAAACAGAAGGACTGAAAGATTGGAGACATGGAGGTCTAGGTTAGAGGCATGTGAAATGACATTCCCGGTGGGTGTGACAATTTTTGTATGCATCTTTGCTGCTCCTCCTGTCATAGATGAGGGTCTGTCTGCCCAACCCTTAAATCGAGGCTGAGCCATGTGACTTTGGCCAGTGGGGCTACAGACAAAGGATACAAGCATAGGCTTCAAAAGCGGCTGAGCCTTGAGACTTGCCCTTCTTTGCTTCTAAGAATGCTTTGTCAGTATGTGAAGAGCATAGCCTAGCCTCTTGGAGGATGTCAGCAGGTGGAGAGGGCCTCTGCCATCCCGCCTTTCCCAGTGGAAATCTCAGTGCATGAATGAGCCCCACTGGTACAACACGGAACAGAAGCAAGTCTTCCTAGCTATGGCCCATCCCAATCACCGGTCCATAGAATCAAGATCAAATCAGTGGTTGTTCAAAGCCATTATGTTTTGGGGTAGTTTATCACGCAGAAAAAGCAAACTGATAATGTAACTCTCTAGGCTTGGCTCTTAATATATCAATAGGATGTGAAAAAACTCTCTTGACAAAGACAGGCTTCAGAAATTTGCTTCTGATTCAGAAACGTCAGGTGTGAGCTTCTGAATTGATGAGCCTTTCTTCCATCAGACCTGCTCTCCCTTTCCTAGGATATTAAGCCCCATGTATCAGCCTTAGGGATGGAAGTCTGCAAGGAAATACGGTTTAAGGAAGAAATTTGGGGAAAAACACATTTGCTTAACGTTTTTCAAAATATTATTATTCTCATTATTGAAATTGGCAGAAGACCAGGGAAACAGGTACTCTTATACACAGCTGATGGTAGAATAAATCATACAGACATTTTGGAAGACAAATTGGCAGTATCAGCAACAATTGAGCGTGAACCTACTGTTTGTTCAAGTGATTCCATTTCTTTGTATCTGCTTTAGATGTGAAGAAACAACTATATAAAGAGGTCTAGACAGAGGTGTTATTTGCAGCATTTTAATAGCGAAAAGTTGGAAACAGGAAAATAGTAATGTAAATGATGGTATGTCTATATTGTGGAACATTGTGTTGCAATTAAGAGGAATGAGGTACTGGATAGAAAAAATATCCAAGATAAATTCTGAAATGAATATACCGGCTGGGCATGGTGGCTCAAGCCTGTAATCACAGCACTTTGGGCAGGCGGATCACTTGAGATTCAGGAGCTCGAGACCATCCTGGCCAACATGGCAAAACGTTGTCTCTATTAAAAATACAATAATTAGCTGGGCATGGTGGCACACGCCTGTAATCCTAGCTACCTGGGAGACTGAGGCAGGAGAATCGCTTGAACCTGGGAGGCAGAGGTTGCAGTGAGCCGAGATCGCGCCATTGCACTCCAGCCTGGGTGACAGAGGGAGACTCTGTCTCAAAAAAATAAATTAATTAATTAAATGAATACAGTTCCCAGTTAAGGAAATACTAACTTCTATTATAGGTAAACATCAAAATCTCAAGGGCTTAACAATAGAAGTTTATTTTTAACTCATAAGATACAGTCTGCAGTAAAGGAGAGGGTAGGTCCATTCCTTGCAGTCACCCAGGGCCTTAGCCTGTCATCTTCCAGTCACATTTTCTAAGGTCTCCCTGAGCATCTGCCTCTGGCCAGCAGATGGAGAAGAATGGAAGAATTCCTTGAGGGAGATTGTTAAGGGCCAATCCTAGAAGTGGCACTCATCATTTCTGCCTGTATTTCATTGGCCCAAATCAGTCACATGAACATGTCTAATTTCAGGATAGCTGGTAAATGTAGTCGAATTGTAAAGAAGCTGAAAGAGAAATGAATTTGATGAACAGCCACAAACACTGTTAGAACTCATTCCCACACGTATACTGCAGGTTTCCACTGATACATACATGAACACCTCAGAGATATTGCAGATGAGTTTCCCGACCACTCTAATAAAGCAAATATCACAATAAAGTGAATCACATGAATTTTTTGGTTTCTCAGTGCATATAAAAGTTATGTTTACACTATACTGTAGTCAGTAAATGTGCAATAGCATTATGTCTAAAAAAGTACACACTTTAATTAAAAATACTTTATTGCTAAAAAAATGCCAATGATCATCTGAGCCTTCAGTGAGCTGTAATCTTTTTGCTGGTGGAAGGTCTTGCCAGGATGCTGATGGCTTCTGACTGATCAGGGTGGTGGTTGTTGAAAGTTTGGGTGACTGTTTCTTAAAATAAAACAACAATAAAGTTTGTCACATTGATGGACTCTTCCTTTCATGAAAGATTTCTCTGTAGCATGTGATGCTGTTTGATAGCATTTTACCCAGAGTAGAACTTCTTTTAAAATCAGAGTCAAGGCATCACATTACCTGACTTCAAATTAACAAAAACAGCCTGGTACTGGACTAAAAATAGATATATAGAACAATGGAACAGAATAGAGAACCCAGAAATAAAGGCATCTGTCTGTAACCAACTGATCTTCAACAAAGTCAACAAAAATATACGCTAGGGAAATGACACCCTATTGAATAAACAGTGCCAGGAAATTGGATATAGCCACATGCAGAAGAATGAAACTGGACCTCTTCCTCTCACCATATACAAAAATTAACTCAAGATAGGCTAAAGACCTAAATCAAGTTTGTCTAACCCCCAGCCTGTGGGCTTCATGTGGCCCAGGACAGCCTTGAGTGTGGCCCAACACAAATTTGTAAACTTTCTTAAAACATTATAAGACTTTTTTTTTAGATTTTTTTTTTAAACTCATCAACTATCGTTAGTGTTAGTGTATTTTATGTGTAGCCCAAGACAATTCTTCTTCTAACATGACCCAGGGAAACCAAAAGATTGGATACCCCTGACCTACGTGTAAAACCTGAAACTATGAAAATCCTAGAAGAAAACCTAGGAAAGTCTCTCCTGAACACTGACCTGGGCAAAGAGTTTATGACCAAGTCTTCCAAAGGAAATGCAACAAAAACAAAAATAGACAAATGAAACTTAATTAAACTAAAGAGCTTCTGCAAAAGAAACAATCAACAGAGTAAACAGACAACCTATAGAATGGGAGAGAATATCTGCAAACTGTGCATCTGAGAAAGAATCTACAAGAAATTCAGCTCAACAAGAAACAAGTAAATAACTCCATTAAAAAGTGGGCAAAGGACTTGAACAGCCATTTTTCAAAAGACATACAAGAGGCCAATAAATATATGAAAAAATGCTCAGGATAACTAATCATCAGAGAAATGCAAATTAAAAACACAGTGAGATATCATCTTACACTAGTCATAATGGCTATTATTAAAAAAATCTAAGGCCGGGCACTGTGGCTCATGCCTGTAATCCCAGCACTTTGGGAGGCTGAGGCGGGTGGATCACAAGGTCAGAAGATCGAGACCATCCTGGCAAACATGGTGAAACCCCGGCTCTACTAAAAACACACACACACACACACACAAAATTAGCTGGGCATGGTGGCGGGCACCTGTAGTCCCAGCTACTCGGGAGGCTGAGGCAGGAGAATGGCGTGAACCTGGGAGGCGGAGCTTGCAGTGAGCCGAGATTGTGCCACTGCACTCTAGTCTGGGCGACACAGTGAGACTCCGTCTGAAAAAAAAAAAAGTCTAAAAACAAGCCAGGAACAGTGACTCCTGCCTGTAATCCCAGCATTTTGGGAGGCTGAAGCAGCAGGCTTGCTCTTGAGGCCAGGAGTTTGAGACCAGCCTGACCAACATAGCAAGATCCTGTCTCTACAAAAATAAAAAAATTAGCTGGGAGTGATGGTGTACTGGAGAGGCCAAGGCAGGATTGCTTGAGCCCAGGAGTTCAAGGCTGCAGTGAGTTATAATGGCACCATTGCACTCCAGCCTGGGTGATAGAGGAAGACCTTATTTCTTAAAAAAAGATTTAAAAAAAAGGCTAAAAACAACAGATGTTAGTGAGGATATGGAGAAGGGGGAACACTTATACACTGTTGGTGGGAATGTAAATTAGAACGACCACTAAGGAAGACAGCATGGAGATTTCTCAATGTAAAAATGGAACTACTATTTGATCCAGCAATCCCACTTCTGGGTATCTACTCAAAGGAAAAGAAGTTATTGTATAAAAAGACAGCTACACTCATATGTTTATTGCAGTACTGTTCACAATAGCAAAGATATGGAATCAAGGTAAGTGTCCATCAATGGAGGATTGGATAAAGAGAATGTGGTATGCAGACACCATGGAATACTACTCAGTCATAAAAAGGAATAAAATCGTGTCTTTTGCGGAACATGGATGGAATTGAAGGCCATTATCCTAAGTAAAATCACTCAGAAACAGAAAGTCAAATACTGTCTGTCACTTATAAGTGGGGGCTGAACAACGGGTATCCATGGACGTAGAGTGGAAAAATGTACACTGGATACTACAAAGGTGGAAGGATGGGTAGGGAGAGGGCTGGAAAGTACCTATTGGGTACAGTGTTCGCTATTCATGTGATGGGTTCAGTAAGAGCCAGATATGCCTTCCTCACTAAGCTTAATCATTTCTAGTTTTTGGTTTCAAGTGAAGGACATACAACTCTTCCTTTTACTTGCACAAACAGAAGCCATTGCAGGGTTATTAATTGGCATAATTTCAATATTGTTGTGTCTCAGGGAATAGGGAGGCCAAGAGAGGGAGAGAGGATGGGGAGGTACTGGTCAGTGGAGCAGTCAGAACACACACATTTATTGGTTAAGTTTGCCGTCTTATATGGTATTGATTCATGGCCTCTCAAAATAATGAGAATAGTAACATCAAAAATTGCTGATCCTAGACCACCATAACAGATGTAATTATAATTTTAAAAATGTGCAAGATTGTGAGAATTACCAAAATGGGACACAGAGACGCAAAATGAGCACTTGCTGTTTGGAAAAATGGCTCGATAGACTTGCTCAACGCAGGGTTACCACAAATCTGCAGTTTATTGGAAAAGAAAATATCTGTGAAGCACAGTAAAATGCAATAAAATGCAGTATGCCTGTATCGTCAAAAATCTTGTGCATTCTTTCCTTGTTCTTTCTGTCTTCTCCACAGTTAGTGTCTGTATTTGATCTCCAAAGTTGGCTGGGATCTGACTCTAGTTATGGGTCTGGCGGTCTTGAGATGGGGAATGGTGGGTCTCAAGGATAGTGGCATCTCCTTGTATAAAAACTATGTCAGGTCCGGGCGCGGGGGCTCACGCCTGTAATCCTAGCACTTTGGGAGGCCAAGGTGGGCTGATCACTTGAGGTCAGGAGTTTGAGACCAGCCTGGCCAACATGACCAAACCCCATCTCTACTAAAAATACAAAATTAGCTGGCATGGTGGTGGGCACCTGTAATCCCAGCTACTCGGGAAGCTGAGGCAGGAGAATCACTTGAACCCAGGAGGCAGAGGTTGCAGCGAGCTGAGATCGTACTACTGCACTCCAGCCTGGGCGACAAAGCGGGACTCCATCTCAAAAAATAAAAATAAAAACTATGTCAGATGAGGACACTACAAGGGTCTTCAAGCAAGAGGGAGCTTCTCTTCAGACAGAGGAAAGTGAGGTTCCTCCTATCTAATTCACTGTAATCACAAGGATGCCGTACTTTCCGAATCAGTCCCTAACTGTAACATAAAAAGACCTAGAGAAGCAGTGAATTCACCTTAGGTTGTAATTTTGCAACCCCTAGGATCAAACCTTGGATCTGGTTTTTACATGTGCTAGCCTGACAGTCACTAGAGACCAGCTCCTTTAGGGCAGTCATAGATGCTCTCTGGTCCTCTGTCCAGGAAGTCAGCTGACAGTGTCAAGTGCTGAGCTCGCTGTTGCTGTTCTTTTTCTTTTTTCCTTTTTTGAGACAGAGTCTTGCTCTGTCACCCAGGCTAGAGTGCAGTGGCATGATATCAGCTCATTGCAACCTCCGCCTCCCAGGTTCAAGCAATTCTCCTGCCTCAGCGTCACAGGTAGCTGGGATTACAGGCGCGTGCCACTGCACCTGGCTAATTTTTGTATTTTTAGTAGAGATGGGGTTTCACTATCTTGGCCAGGCTGGTCTGGAACTCCTGACCTTGTGATCCACCTGCCTCAGCCTCCCAAAGTGCTGGGATTACAGGTATGAGCCACTGAGCCCAGCCTCCTTTCTTTTATTCTGCAGGGCAATCAAAGCAACCAACCCATGCACCGTGTTTTTAGTCTATCATAACATTATATTGCAGCAGCCACTTGGTCTCTCAAAGCCCTTTAATTTTTTTTTTTGAGACAGAGCCGTGTTCTGTTGCCCAGGCTGGAATGCAGTGGTACGATCTTAGCTCACTCTAACCTCTGCCTCCCAGGTTCAAGCGATTCTCCTGTCTCAGCCTCCCGAGTAGCTGAGACTATGGGTGCCTGCCACCACACCTGGCTAATTTTTGTATGTTAGTAGAGATGGAGTTTCACCATGATGGCCAGGCTGGTCTCGGACTCCTGACCTCAAGTGATCCACCCTCCTCAGCCTCCCAAATTGCTGGGATTATAGGCATGAGCCACCTGGCCCAGCCTTAATTTGTTCTTAATTCCAAGCAACTTCAGGTAATAATGTAAAAAGTGCTTCTACTCCAAGCCATGGACTTGGACATTCTGTTTTCAGCAATAGGAAGGCCATTGCAGCCTGCAAATCTACCCAGATCAAATACCTGATCCTAGATCCCCGTTCTCTGGGGGTCTCCTTTCTGGAACCATTTCTGGAAAAAAATACTCTGGCATTCAGGGTTCAGTCAGGAAAACAGAAATCATTCTGGTTATTCAAACTGGAAAAGTTTTAATTCAGGGGATAAGGGAGCTCACAAAACTGTTGAAAAGACCGGAGAAGCAAAAGTCAGGAAAGGCAGTATTAGCACTTGGCACATCAGAATGTTCAGGAATCACAGGGAATTGCCAGAGATGATCCTAGCCACCTGCAGCACCCAAGTGGTGATTCACAGGAGGGTGCCCCCAAGCCACAGCTGCCATCTACAGAAGGCTGCTAACCTGCCCCTGTTCCTACAGCAGTAATGGCCCCTGCTTCTCTTCTACCTTCCAAATCTCAAGCAAGGTTCTTGCATTAAAGGAAGTAAAATCAGAAGCATGCTGGCGAGGGAGCCTGGTCAGCACTCTTTCCAGACTTCCAGCCCTTGCAATTCAGCGAAGAGCAAAAAAAGGGCTGGGATAGTCCTGAGATAACAACAGTGAACTTGTGAAAAAAATTTTTCGAACAATACACACAGAATGCCATTTATGGGTGAACAACCACCCCTCCCCCCCAACACATCTCCATTATATAGCTGAATAAATATATAGAAAAAGGTCTAGAAGGAAATCCAGACTGATTGATAGCAATTACTGTGTTGCTGGTTGGTGTAAGGGGTAATTAAGGGCAGACCTGAGCTTTCTTCAAAGTTTTTGAAATTTTTAACAATGAGATTTTGTTAAGATAAATGAAATAAATTAGGTGTCAAAAGGATGGAAGAATGTAGGGTTATAATTTGAGAGAGATTGTATTAAGAAAACTTTCCTTAGTCTTTTAAAAAATATTTTATACTTCAGCAGTTGAACATGGATAAGCTTTTTGAAAAATAGACTTTATTGGCCAGGGGCGGTGGCTCACGCTTGTAATCCCAGCATTTTGGGAGGCCGACGCAGGCGGATCACGAGGTCAGGAGATCGAGACCACGGTGAAACCCCATCTCTACTAAAAATACAAAAAATTAGCCAGGTGTGGTGGCGGGCACCTGTAGTCCCAGCTACTTGGGAGGCTGAGGCAGGAGAATGGCGTGAACCTGGGAGGCGGAGCTTGCAGTGAGCTGAGATTGCGCCAACGCACTCCAGCCTGGGCGACAGAGCGAGACTCCGTCTCAAAAAAAAAAAAAAAAAAGGAATTTATTTTTCAGAGCAGTTTTAGGTTCACAGCAAAATTGAGGGGAAGGTCCAGAGATTTTCCATATGCCCACTACCTGCCCCATGGCTATGTGCATAGCCTCCCCCATCATCAATATCCTCTCTCAGAGTGGTACATTTGCTACAATCGACAAACCTACATTGACATGTCATTGTCATGCAGAGTCCATAGTTTATATTAGGGTCTGCTCTTGGTGTTGTACATTCAATGGGATTGCATACATGCATAATGAAATATATCCACCAGTGTAGTATCATACAGAGTAATTTCACTGCCCTAAAAATCCTCCGTGCTCCACCCATTCCTCCTTCCCCTCCAACATAATCCTAGCAACCAACTGGTCTTTTTATTGTCTCCACAGTTTTGCCTTTTCCCGAATGTCATAGAGTTGGAATCACACAGTATATAGTCTTTCAGATTGGCTTCTTTCACTCAGTAATATGCTTCTAGGGTTCCTCCATGTCTTTTCATGGCTTGAGAGCTCTTTTTTTTTTTCTGGAACCAAATAAGATTCCATTTTCTGGATATACCACAGTTCATCCATTCACCCACCAAAGGACATCTTGGTTGCTTCCAAGTTCTGAGAGTTATGAATAAAGCTGCTGTAAACATTTGTGTACAGGTTTTTGTGTGGATATAAGTTTTCAACTCCTTCAGGTAAATACCAAGAAGCACGGTTGCTGGATGTATAGTAACAGCATGTTTAGTTTTGTGAGAAACTGCCAACCTGTCTTCTGAACTGTCTGTCATTTTGCATTCCCAGCAATGCATGAGAGTTCCCGTTGTTCCACATCCTCGCCAGCATTTGATGTTGTCAGCGTTCTAGATTTTGGCCATTCTAATAGGTGTGTTGTAGTAGCTCATTATTGTTTTAATTTGCATTTCCCTGATCATATATGATGTGGAGCATCTTTTCATATGTTTATTTGCAATTTACATATCTTCTTTGGTGAAGTTTCTGTTCAGGTCTTCAGCCCATTTAAAAAATATTTTTTAAACATTTATTTATATTTTACTTATTTTTATTTTTAGAGATAGGTTCTTGCTATGCTGTCCAGGCTGGTCTCAAACTCTTAGCTTCAAGTGATCCTCCTGCTCAGCTTCCTGATTAGCTGAGACTATAGGAGCATGCCACCATGCCTGGCTCTTTGGCCCATTTAAAAAACCTGTTTGTGTTTCTTATTGCTGAGGTTAACAGCTCTTTGTATTTGCATATATTTTCTTCCTATCTATGGCTAGTCTTTTTATCCTCTTGACAGCAGACATTTTCTCTCTCTCTCTCTCTTTTTTTTTTTTTTTTGAGACAGAGTTTTGCTCTTGTTGCCCAGGCTGGAGTGCAATGGCACGATCTCGGCTCACTGCAACCTCTGCCTCCCGAGTTCGAGCAATTCTTCTGCCTCAGCCTTCCAAGTAGCTGGGATTACAGGGATTACAGGCATCCGCCACCATGCTCAGCTAAGTTTTTGTAGTTTTAGTAGAGATGGGGTTTCTCCATGTTGGTCAGGCTGGTTTTGAACTCCCGATCTTAGGTGACCCACCCACCTTGGCCTCCCAAAGTGCTGGGATTATGGGCGTGAGCCACTGTGCCTGGCCCTAGACATTCTCTTTGACAAAAGAGCAAAGGCAATACAATGGAGAAAGATAGTCTTTTAAACAAAGAATGTTGAAACATTCTTTGTCATGCAGAAAATGAATCCAGACACAGACCTTACACCCTTCACAAAAATAACTCAAAAAGAGTCACAGACCTAAATGTAAAACACAAAACTGTAAAGCTCTTAGAAGATAACACAGGATAAAATCTAGATGATTCTAGACATTTTAGATGCAACACCAAAAGGTACAGTCCATGTAAAAAATAATTGATAAGCTAGACCCCATTAACATTAAAATGTTCTACTCTTTATTACTATTTTTTTAGAGATGGGGTGTCACTATGCTGCCCAGGCTGGTCTCAATCTCCTGGGCTCAAGTGATCTTCCCCCCTTGGCCTCTTGAGTAGTTGGGATTACAGGTGAGAAACACTATGCCCAGCCATTTCCTTTTAAAGGCTGCAGTCTAATGCATATTTATAGACTAAGGGAAGGAGCCAAAGATTCTAAAGAAGTTGGACATAAAAAGACTTGAAAATGGTAGAGCAAGATCTTGGAGGAGTCCAGAGAGGATGGGTTCTAGTTCAAGTGGAGATCTCAGCCATGGAGACAGAAGATACAGAGGTGAGAGCAGGTGCCAGTGCAGGTGAACAGGAAAAAAGAGTAAGAAAGAGAAGAGACATGCCAATAATTTCTCAGTAGAGCATAAGGC